>NC_045593.1:79612103-79956103 GCF_009819795.1 Aythya fuligula | reverse complement strand
CAAGAAATAAGCAAACCTCTAGCAAACTTGATGCACATATCAATAGTATCTAAATAGGTCTAAAAGATTTAAAAGGTTTACTTACATGCATGTATTTGCTTGAGAACTGACGCAAGGACCTTCCTGACTTATAAAAACCTCCCTCCTGCTGCTTGCTAATTAATTTTAAGGCACCAAAGATGATTTATTAGTTTACAACTGCCTAACATGGTAGAGTATATATAAAACCTGGTTATATTCTCATAATATAGCTGAATTTTCTGCTCAATTTTAAAGCTTCTGACAAATCAGTATATTTAAACCATTTAACCCAACTACATATAGTAGTCTATCAAGTAAAGAATATATATTAAACTTATTTTTCTTTTGAATTTGCCTATCAAAGCGGCTTGTGTACCCTTTAATCTGTATTGAAGGAATGTATAGCATTTGCTTGTATAAATCAGCAACAGGGTATAGAGCTGTCTTATGTTTATGCTCCCAAAAGCTAAAAATTACCAAGCTGTGTATGCATAATCTCCACTGGATATTAAAGAAGCAATGAAATGAAAGTCTGCTACAGGATGGTCATGGGTTTCCCTTTTTCCCTTTCCCTTTCCCTTTCCCTTTCCCTTTCCCTTTCCCTTTCCCTTTCCCTTTCCCTTTCCCTTTCCCTTTCCCTTTCCCTTTCCCTTTCCCTTTCCCTTTCCTTTCTTTTCCATTTTTCCCCTGTTGTAAAGTCAAGAGACAAAGGAAAAGAATAAAAAGGACTTACATGTTTTTCCTTGCATGACAACAATAGCTGCAGGTTATCTTTGAGGAAACTTCCATACACATTACTAAACAAATCTTACATTCTATATTAATAAATACATAAATAAATCATTGCTTCAGCTTTTGGTATATGAAAGAGGTGTCAAAGAACTACTTTGGTAATTTTGTGCTAGGTAATATTCCCTCAGCTCAGAATGTGACACCTGTTGGCTGCTGTCACTGAAATGGCAGTAACACTCCTAATGATAAGATGTCAGCTTCCGCTCTTGTGTATGTGTGCTGTGAACATGTGCACTTATTTAAGCTTAGACTTAAAAGAGACAGAGACTGTGCACAGTCAGTTCATGCTGAGGACATGCAGGTGTATTGAGATAATAATTGTTTAAGGGGATTTCATAATGATGGGCAATGGCCAGGACAAAGAGCTTCACTCTTCCAGGTGAGTTAAAGGGCTGCAGTACAGCTTGTTTTTATTTGAATCACAGAATGGTTTGGGTTGGAAAGGACCTTAAAGCCCACCCAGCACAACCCCCTGCCATGGGCAGGGACACCTCCCCCCAGCCCAGGCTGCCCCCAGCCCCATCCAGCCTGGCCTTGGGCACTGCCAGGGATAGGGCAGCCACAGCTCCTGTGGGCAGCCTGGTCCTGGGCCTCACCACCCTCTGCGGTAAGGGCACCTTCTCACTATCTAATCACAATCTACCCTCATTTATTTTAAAATTGTAACTTCTTGTCCTATCCCTACACTAACTGACAGAGTCCCTACAGCTTTTATGTAGCCCCCTTTAGGAAGGCAGCTATAAAGTCTCTCCAGAGGCTGAACAATCCCAACTCCCTCAGCCAGTCTCAGTAGGAGAGGTGCTCCAGCCCTCTAATCATCCTCATGGTCTTCTCTGGACTCACTCTAACAGGTCCCTGTCCTTGTGCTGAACTCAGACCTGAACTCAAGTGGGGTCTCATAAGAGCAGAGCAAAGGGGGAGAATACCCTCTCTTTCCCTGCTGGCCACACTGCTCTTGGTGCAGTTCATGATACAGTTGACTTGCTGGGCTGCAAGAGCACGTTGCCAATTCACGTTGACCTTCTTGTCAACCAACACCCCTAGGCACTTCTCTGCAGGGCTGCTCTCAAACTACTCGTCACTCAGCCTGTATTTGGGTTTAGGATTGCCCTGTCCCAGGTTTGGGACCTTTCACATGGCCTTGTTAAACCCCATGATGTTCACAGAGGCCCACCTCTCAGGCCTTCCCAGGTCCCTCTGGATGGCATCCCTTCCTTCCAGCATGTTGGCTGCACCACACAGCTTGGTGTCATCAGAAAACTTGCTGAGGGTGCACTTTACCCCACTGTCCATGTCACTGACAAAGATGTCAAAAAGCACTGGTTCCAGTACCAGTACCTGAGGAACACCATTTGTTACTGATCTCCACTTGAATATCGAGCTCTTGACCACAACTCTTTAAGGATGACCATCCAGCCAATTCCTTACCTACTAAGTGGTGGTGGTTCCCCTCTTGGTTTCATGACACTTGGATTTTGGGCCTCAGGTTGGCTTTGCTCTAAGCAGTGGGAGAGAATGCATCCACCCTGGTTGAATCATAATTAAAAATAAATGAAAGGATGTGCCTTAATGTTTCTCCCAAGGATTTGATAGTCTTGAATTTCAGGCCTGAAAAGGGCTTGAGAAGGGTATTGAATTTGTTTGCCACTTTTGTAGGGCTTCTTCAGCAGCTGATCTGTGATGCAAAGGAGTGGTGGCAGTTTCTCTCACTGTTTCCAAATGGACGCATATCTGCTGTGTCTTCTTGTTTTGGTAATGAAGTGACTGTCCTCCTACATGTCTAGGCAGAGGCCTGGGATGCCAAAGTTCAACATGTCTGTTCTGCACTGAAGATGTCCATTAATTCAGCAGCTGCACTTTACAAGCAGCTCTGCAAAGCACACATACCCACCTGGTAACCTTGGTTCTCCGAGATTTCCTCACTAAAAGTCCAAGATGCAATTTAGGTACACAAGTAGATTTTCTGAATATCTACATAGCTTTTTTTCATGGTGCAACTACCAGGATGGGGCTCTAACCTAATTTGTTTTTAAAAAATATTAGGCTTATTTAGGCTGAAAAATGATTCTGCTGGTGTGAGTTTGGTTTTATTCCATCAGCCCTAAAGGATTTCTTTTATTTGTGATGCCAGAAAGCTCCATAAAATAAAATAGCTCTTCACAAGTTATTCTCCTCTCCTACATTATAATGGCATAGTAGTTAGGACAAGCATATTCTCATTATGCTTTCTGTTGCTCTTGTGAAAAAATTTATATGACTCTAGATTCCAAGAGTGATAATGTAATAATGGGGTCTTCATTCCAAAATCACACTTGCCATTTGCAACATAAATTATTCTGAGGTTTTAATATTTCAGTCACATATACCTAGTAGAAAATAGAGAGTGGAAGAAAGTTAAAAATAGCTCTTGGCAGAGCTTGAACAGATTTGTGTCTTACTATTCAAATCATGACTATGTAATATATTCACAGATGGGAATGAACACTAATATACAGCAAGAAATGTTTGTCCTTTGGTTACAGGACAATGCTTATACAGCCAAGTAATTGAATGAACATCACAGATGTGGGATTTGTCAGGGCAGAGTAATAATCAGAACCAGATCTTACAAAGTAATGGAGAGCCCATTGGCCCAGAACATAAATAAATAGAATAATGAGTCCAACTTTCATGTTTGCTGATTTAGTTATAAATGCTCTGGTGAATAAATGCTGAACACTTTATGGATGTTGAAGCAACGAAAGAGAAGCTAGCTTTTGTGCATTAAATTTTATTCTCTTTAGCATGTGTCCCAAAACAAGTAACTAAAATAAGAAGATGCAACCATCCCGCCTGGCTAGAGGGCATAGAAAAATTCAGCACCTTCACCTTGACTGTATCCATGTACATGTAAATTGGATAACCTCTTATTCTTGAACTCCTAAAACTGTAATCAGAATGTGGACAGTGTTCTTTCATAAACACAAGAGAAACATAAAGACAGAATATCTCTCATTAAGAAAAGCTAAATACAGGGCCAAATACTACTTGTCACTAAGAATGTCATTGTATAAGTTTGCAAACTGGACAAGTTTGAAGATGAAATAGTGTGAAAGTACTGGTCTGTTCAATGTTGCCTTTATCTTTAATATTTCTAACATTCCCTTCATCTGGGAGAATAACCACAAAAAAAGGAAAAAAAAAAATCGCAAGTCACTACTTTGCTGACATACACCTAAAAGTAAGAATAGAATAACATATGACTTCTAAAAGTAGAATAGCTTGAAAGAATAATTTAGAAAGGTAAGGGGGAGGGGGAGGGGGAGGGGTAAGGGAGAGAGGGAGGGAAGGAGGAGCTGTTGTACAAGTCTGTCCTTGCAGAGCAGAGAGCCTTGACTGGAAGAGACAGAGAGTTTATGACCTTTGGAAGAAGAGACAGGACACTCAGGAGGAATACAAAGATGTTGGAACGCTGTGTAGGGAGAAAATTGGAAGCAGCAAAGCCCTGGTGGATACATTTGTTACAGATAATTAAAATAATGCTTCTTTGCATACATTAGGAGAAAAAAAAAAAAAAAAGAAAAAAAGAAAAAAAAAAAAGGAGTAAGGAGAATCTCCATTCTGTGTTGGATGTGAGGGGGAAAACAGTGATGAAGGATGAGGAAAAAGCTGAGGTATTAAATTCATTCTTTGCCTCAGTCTTTAGCAGCAAGACCAGTTGCTCTGCAGGTACTATTTTGGTTTAATCCAGTGGGTAGCTAGCACCACACAGCCATTCACTCCCCCTCTCCCCTCCCTCTCTGGGATGTGGGAGAGAAATAGGACAATGAAGCCTGTGGGTTGAGAAAGATACAGTTTATTAAGACAGGATAATAATAATAATAATAATAATAATAATAATAATAATAACAGCAACAATTGTGTAACTAATAATAATAATGTCTAAAAAACAAATGATGCACAATGCAATTGCTCACCACCCGCTGACCCATGCCCAGCCTGCCCCTGAGCAGCCGGTACCCCTGCCGTCCCCCAGCCGGCCACCCCACAGTACTCGTCCAGCATGACGACAGATGGTACGGAACACCCCTTTGGCCAGTTGGGGTCAGCTGTCCTGCTTCTGTCCCCTCCCAGCTCCTGCTGCACTCTGTCTGGCAGGACAGAGTGAGAAGCTGAAAAGTCCTTGACTCAGTATAAGCAATGCTCTGCAACCAGTCAAACAGCAGTGTATTATCAACAGTATTCTCATCCTAAATCCAAATCACAGCACCCTACCAGGTACTGGGAGGAAAATTAACTGTATCCTAGCTGAAACCAGGACAGGTACTCAGACCTCTGAACTAGAAGGTAGGGATGGGGAGCAGAATGAAGGCCTTGTAATCCATAAAGAAATGTTTAGAGACCTGCTACACCACTTAGACAGACACAAATCTATGGAGACAGCAGAGAAAGAAATCTTAATAATCCCTGAGGAAATAGTGACCTGCTAGACAACTTAGACCAGATGTCTATGGAACCAGATGGGATCCACCTGAGAGTACTGAGGGAGCTGGCAGAAATGCTTGCCAAGCCACTTTCCATCCTGTATCAGCTGTCCTGGCCATGAGGGGAGGTCCCAGTTGACTGGAGCATGTCCAAAGAAGGCTAACAAAGCTAGTGAAGTTTCTAGGGAACAAGTCATATGAGGAGCAGCTCAGGGAGCTGGGGTAGTTTAGCCTGGAGAAAAGAAGGCTCAGTGGAGATCTTATCACTCTTTACACCAATCTGGGGAGAATGTGTCAATCTGCTGGAGGATAGGAAGTCTCTGCAGAGAGACATGGACAGGTTGGGTCAGTGTCAGAGGCCAATGGGATGAGGTTCAGCATGACTAAATGCTGGGTCCTGCACTTTGGCCACAACAACCTCATGCAATGTTACAGGCTTGGGAGAGAGTGGCTGGAAAGCCGTGAAGGGGAGAAGGATCTGGGGGTGCTGGTTGATGCTCACCTGACCATGAGCCAGCAGTGTGCCCAGGTGGCCAAGAAGGCCAACGGCATCCTGGCTTTTATCAGGAATAGTGCAGCCAGCAGGAGCAGGGAGGTGATCGTCCCCCTGTACTCTGCTCTGGTGAGGCTGCACCTTGAGTACTGTGTTCAGTTTTGGGCCCCTCAGTACAAGAAAGCCCTGGAGGGTGTCCAGAGAAGGGCTACAAGGATTTTGAAGAGCCTGTAACACAAGTCCTGTGAGGAGCGGCTGAGGGAGCTGGGGTTGTTTAGTCTGGAGAAGAGGAGGCTCAGATTGCTCTCTACAACTACCTGAGAGGAAGCTGTGGGGAGCTGGGAGTCAGCATCTTCTCAAAGATAGCTACAACAGGACTAGAGGAATTGGGCTCAAGTTGTGCCAGGGGAGGTTTATGTTGGAAATTAGGAGAAATTTCTTCTCAGAAGGAGTAGTTAGGCATTGAAACAAGTTGCCCAGGGAAGTGGTGGTGTCACCATCCCTAGAGGTGTTTAAGGAAAGGTTGAACATGGTGCTTAGGGACATGGTTTAGTGGGTGACATTGGTAGTAGGGTAATGGCTGGACCAGATCATCTTGAAGATCTTTTTCAACCCTAATTATTCTATGAATCTGCCATTACTGTCTTCTATAAGAAGTTCTTAACTTGGTTAGAACAAATTTGGATATTAGTTTTGATATTTCATCTTTCTGCAGAACATTATTATATTTTTGGCAGGGAAGAGAAAAAGTATCAGCATGTGGTGTTCATATTATACCCAACACAACAGTACACACTAAAAAGTCATTGTGTATAATGATACAATAGAATGTTGAATCATATATTATTTTCAGTAAAATCATATCTAAAAATAGAGAATAGTCTCATGACATATATAGATAATGGCAATGATGATTCTTGAAATAATTTTCAGATTTCTTTAAAATACAGGTGAAATACAACACATCACTTGAAATATCGTTTAATGAAGCAAATGTAAATTGTACTAGGAATGGAGGTACAATCCAATGCTAAAAATTAAATCAAAATCAGAGGCAAAGGCTGAACTCTATTATTACCATAATGGGACCTAAGCTATTAACAATTTATTTAGCTTATGAAGTGTAATAATAATTATCAATAAAACATTACAGTCCCTCATGTTTCAAGATTTTAAATCTACTACCACAAAATTGCAAATGAAATATGAAGTAATTTGCAGAAAACATTTAATTCATATAGTGGGTTGAACAGCTTGCATTTAGCTTGCATAAGGTGAAGTTCTGCAAATAATGATAACATATCAGTTAGAAGTTTGTGTGAAAGCAGGACACAAATGTGTCAGTAATTGAAGGGAAAATGAAAAATCAGATAAAGCAATCTTAATTTCTGTGTAAAATAAAGAATACAAACAAGGTTAGTCAAGTGAATTTTTTATAAATATTCATACTTTATAAATATGTAGAGTTTGTTTTGAAGAAGGTAAGGAGAGTATTTTCTAACTAAACAAGAATGGAGTTTCTTTACCAACACGGGCCATTTAATGACTCAATGCTGTTTAATGTATTAACAATCATAGCATGGGAAGTTGATCCTGTGCCACTTTCAACTTTTTTTTTTTTTTCTAAAACAAACAAACAAAAAAAAGACTGAAATTCTTCCTCATAAGTATGTCAAAAGAAGTGAATATGAAAGTTAAAAATTTAATTCTACAATGTTTGCTACTGTTGGCTTGACACAGACCAGATATAATCAGAGATAACCAGTGCTGAAAGTATGAGCTTTACCACTTGATTTAAAGAGACAATAGTTGCCAGCTGAAACTCTGTATTCAGACCTTGAGATCAGCTTCAACAGTAGTAGGTTTTAATGGCAAGGAAAAGCTTATAATAACAAGCTCAGAAGCATTAAATCTTAGATTTGCAAAGGGAGTTAGATTACAAGTTCATCCTGACTATCTTGGAAAAAATTCTCAAATGCCAAGTTATTTTAAACTGTAGACAAATTTCTTAGGAGACACTGGCAAATTTAATTGTTATTCTTTCATAGGTTTTGTTTGCAAATGAGATTCCTCCAAGACAGTTAAAAAAAAGAATTTATCTGAAAGAATGATTAGTGGTATATTATTTCAAGTGGTGTTAATTTGTTTTTATTAGAATAATTTAGTATTTTCAATATGCAGTAATGAAACTTATGCCTTTGGCAATGTCTGTGATTTCCATTCATTACCTTTAATATAACAATAATATTGCAGATGTTATTAATGCAATGGAAATAAAGACGCTATGCAGATTGAAAATAGTTATATATCACATAATTATTTATTTTCTTTTTAGTATATGCCTTTTAATACCACTGACTGCTTGAAAATCTTACTCCTGTCCCAGCATCAGAATTAGGGAAGGGAAAGTTAAGGTAGGACACACACATCTATTCAAATGGGGTCATAAACAAAAGCCTAGACATAGACCAGTTCACTTGTTTCTAAAGATTTAATGTGGATTTTAACACTGGGGGGACTGTTTTTTAACTACTGTTTTTTGTTCGTTTCTTTGTTTTAAATATATTTCCTTATGCAGACTGTTGTTAGCAAAGGTGTAAATAAAAGACTGCACTACAAGTAGCAATTTAAAATTGTTATATATTTTTATTGAGGTTTTAGAATTGAATTTTGATGCTCTACCTTTCTTTACACTCTTAGCCAGTCTTGGTCATGAAATATAAGAAAAACAAAGCTTAAGAACATGAGAAAATGTCTGGTAGATCAAATCAAACATTCATCTAATTCAGAATCTGTTTTCAGGGGTCATTCCTGTCCCAGGGAACAAAGAAAAGTAAGTAGAAAAAAAAAAAAAAAAAAGGCTATCTTTGCCCAGGTGGTTAAAGGACTTCCAGAGGTAAAAATTGCATCTCAGTCACATTTATAGCTGCTGATAACAATGCTTTTCACGACTGTGTCTAATCTGCTTTTAAAATCATTTCTCCCATTCACTTCTATTAGTTTAAGGAATACTTACAAGCATCGGGAAGGTGATTAGAGACAGAAGGCACTATTTTAGTTGTGCTTGCTCTGAAAGCATTAGCTCTAACATGATCTAAATTCTTGAAATCTCAGATGATGTACTTCCACCTGAGAACAATGATTTTACAATTTGAAACAATGAATTTGAACAATGTTTTTACAATTGAAAATGAAAGTAGTATAAATCTAAGGGTCTGGGATGTGTTAAGAAGCCCCTCCACCTCTTAAGTAATAAATAAATAAATTACTTTTTTTTTTTTTTTTCCAAAAATTTTGTTCATAAGTATTCATTTAGAAGTGACAATTTACCTCCAAATTCTTTGAAGTCTTTTTTTTTTTTCTTTTTTTTTCTTTTTTTTTATTTTTTTTTCTTTCTTTTTTTTTTTTTTTATTTTAAAATGATTTTTGATTGCCTATAGGTTTATGCAAAAATTAACAACGACAATCAGTAAACAAAGCAAGGTCTATTTATTCCTTAATGTCATTGTAAAGTATTGGGAACGTGTAAATAAAAAAAGGTATGAAATAGTTTTGAATTTGAGAATTCATAACAGGCATTTCAAAGTAAACACATACATTTCTTACAGTCTTACAGGTTCTTTATGTTTGGTCTGCTGGTTAGTTGTGGTTGGTTTGTCTTTGTCTTTTTTTTTTTTTTATGATTTGGAGAGATGTAGGAAAAGACCTTTAAAAGTCAGGGAATAAAATATCACATAATAATGACAGCACAGATAGATTGTAAACAACAAACATTCCACATAGCTAATCTACCAAATGAAATCCTGTGTCTTTTCTGGTCTCACTTGGAGACTGAGCCTCTGGCATGTGTACTTAAAGCTTGAAACAGTTTAATAGAGAAAAATCAAAGGTCTATCAGATTTATTCAATGTTTTGCTTTAATCCATCCATTTGCTTTTAATAGTGATCTTGTGAAGCTGAATAGTTTTTAGTTTTTTTTTAAAGCATTATCTTTAATCCACTTATATATTCCAGACACTGAAAACTTTCCTTGATAGTCCCGTATTTTATGACCAGACACTACCTACTGCAACAATGTATGGATTATTATTTTAGGTGGATTATTATGGATTATTATTTTTATGGATTATTATTTTTATGGATTATTATTTTACAAGACAGAATAATTATAGGCACTTGCTGAATAAACAGTTTCACTTACTGGATACTCAAAACAGAATTAAGAAGCTCTCTCCACTATAAGTCTTGTTGAAGACAAGTGTATATTAAAAAATATTACATGTGAAAATAGCAGTAGGTACTACAGAATTGATAAGTGCTGATGTTCAGTTGTTGTTCCCCCAGCATTTTAGAAATGGTGTTTCATAGAATCATAGAAACATAGAATGTTTTGGGTTGGAAGACACCTTAAAGATCATTTAATTCAAAGCCCCCTGCCATGGGCAGGGACACCTCCCACCAGACCAGGTTGCTCAAAGCCCCACCCGACCTGGCCTTGAACAGGGAAGAAGCATCCACAGCTTCTTTTGACAACCTGTTCCAGTGCCTCACCACCCTCGTAGAATTTATTCCAAAGATCTAATAAAAATTTACCCTCTTTCAGTTTAAAATTGCAACTCCTACCTCTATACTCCTGACAAAGAGACCCTCCCCAGATTTTCTGTAGCCCCCCTTTAGGTACTAGAAGCTCCCTGGCTCTTCCTTTTTCCCCTTTTTAAATATGGGGGTTATGTTTCCTCTTGTCCACACAATGGGAATGTTACCTGACTCCCATGACTTCTCAAATATGATGGACAGTGGCTTAACAACTTCATCTGCCAGTTCCCTCAGGACCTGTGGATGCACCTCATGAGGTCCCACAGACCTGTGCACCTTTAGGTTCCTAATACGGTTTCAAACCTGATTTTCTCCAATAGAGGGTGGTTCTTCATTCTCCCAGTCCTTTCCTTTGCCTTCTGGGACTTGGGCTATTGTCCTGGTTTCAGTTAGAACAGAATTAATTTTCTTCCTAGTAGCTGGTGGAATGCTGTGTTTTGGCTTAGGATGAGAAGAGTGCTGATAACACCCCGATGTTTTAATTGTTGCAGAGCAGTGCTTATACCAAGCCAAGGACACCTCAGACTTTCGCTCTGTCCTGCCAACAGGCAGGCTGGGGGTGCAGTAAGAGCTGGGAGGGGACAGACCCAGGACAGGTGACCCGAACTAGCCAAAGGGGTATTCCATACCATCTGACGTCATGCTAAACAATATATAGGGGTGGCTAGCCGGGGGGAGGGGGCCGGACTGCTCGGGGTTAAGCTGGGCATCGGTCAGCGGGTGGTGAGCAATTGCATTGTGCATCACTTGTTTGTACATATTATTAGTAGAAGTACTATTATCATCATTGTACTATTATTATTATTATTATTATTATTATTATTATTATTATTTTCCTGTCTTATTAAACTGTCTTTATCTCAACTCACGGGCTTCACTTTCCATTTCTCTCCCCCGTCCCAGAGAGGGAGGGGGGAGGGTGAGCGAACGGCTGCGTGGTGTTTAGCTGCCAGCCGGGTTAAACCACGACAGCTATGTGGCTAGAGTTCTTGACAATGAAGACTGAGGCAAAAAAGTTATTGAGTACCTCAGGCTTCTCCATGTACTGAGTAACCAGGTCTCCTGTTTCTTTTCAGAGAGGATCCACAACTTCCCTAGTCTTCTTTTTATCTCCAGTGTACCTACAGAAGCCTTTCTTGTTGCCCTTGACATCCCTGGCCAAATTTAATTCTAGTAGGGCTTTAGTTTTCTTAACCTGATTCTTGGCTGCTCAGACAAATTTTCTGTATTCTTCCTAGGCTACCTGTGATTGCTTCCACCAGATGTAGACCTCCTTTTTTTTTTTTTTTTTTTTTTTTTTTCTGCTTGACTTTGCCCAGGAGCTACCTGTTCATCTATGCAGGCCTCCTGGCATTTTTGGCTGACTTCCTCTTTGTTGGGATGCATTGTTCCTGAGCATAGAGGAGGTGATCCTTGAATATTAGTCAGCTTTCTTGGGCCCCTCTTCCCTCCAAGGTTTTATCCCACAGTAGTCTACTAAGCAGATCCCTGAGGAGGTCAAAGTCTGCTCTCCTGGAGTCCTGGACAGTGAGCTTCCTGTGTGCCTTCCTCACTGACCTCAGGATCCTGAGCTGCACCATTTCATGGTTACTGCAACTCTGATTGCCCTTGAGCTTCACATTTGCCACTGGCCTCTCCTATTTATTAATTGCTATCCCATTCACTTATAAAATAAAGAACAAAGAAAACAAACAAACACACAAACAAAAGTATCAGCCAGCATATCAGGATCTTTTGTTTGTCTGCAGTTCTGTTTATCTTTACTGACGTTGCAGTATTCTCAGCTGTGATCAGAGAAGTTTGATCTGTAATATTCTCTCATCTTCAACTAGGTATGTAGGAGGCATTAAAGAAAAGAAAAACAACAGCAGCAACAGCAACAACAAAACACTAGCAAAAAGTAATCAAGTCTTTACTTACTTTACATTTTTAAGTCCCTTTGCCAGACTTGCTGATAGTCTTGAAACAGGCTTATTACAGACCCAAATCTTTGAGAGTAATGACTATATGTGTGTGTGTGTATCTATCTATCTATCTATCTATATATAGATATATATATCTATATATATATATCTATAGATATCTATATATCTATATAGATATATATAGATAGATATATATATATCTATATATATATCTATATATAGATATATAGATATCTATAGATATATATATCTATATATATATCTATATATAGATAGATAGATAGATAGATACACACACACACATATAACTTTGATTTTAGTCTTGCAAGGTGCTTTCTGGTAGTACTTTGCTTTATCCTGCTCTTGCAATGTGTTAAGTAATTCTTATTTCTCTCTGATGTCAATGTGTAATCCTTTCACCATAGAAGATACAGGTTAAAGATTTAGAGTCACTCTTTGAAAGCAAAAATGTGCTGTGAGACATTCAACAACTTTCAGGTTTTGACTCTTAGAAGAAGTGTCTGAAGTCTTTTTTGCCACTATTAGCATTATAATGTGAGCTGTTGCCACTGGGATATCTCATGTTTTTTCCAGTTCATGAAAAGGAGGTAATGTAACATATTACATTGACATTTATAAATAAGTCTAGACAGAGAAATAAACAAGCTGTGTGAGTCCAGCTTAGCTATCAAAATGTAGCTCCATAATAATAAAGTTATGTTTTGATAGAGGCAGAGATTTGCATACTATCACAAAGGCAAAATATATATATATATATATATATTTTTTTTTCTCAATATCAAATTATTGCAAGTTAGAAAAGGACTATTTTGTCTTGGCTTACTCATTTTTGTTTTTTAGTGTATGTGACCCAATTAATTTTAAATTTGTAAAAGAAAAAGTATCAAATGTTCAGAACTGTACTGCATCTGCACAGGGATTCATAAAGCAGCAATTTAGTGCATAGAAGTTTACAGCTTAATTTTAAGAGGTATCAAAGAGGAACTGACATGCAAATAGGCAAGAATGTCCAGACCCACTGCTAGATTATTTCTTCAGTTTCTGAAACAAAGGATTTGCTTATTATAAATTTTAATATTAGTTCAAATGACGCCCTGTGATGTTTGAGGCATTAGTTGACCAATCTATTGAGCCCTCTATATCTGTATGAAAACACAGGTCAGAACATAAATAGCTTAGATAACTTTGTGACCTTTGAATCACAGCACCTGGAATAGCCAGCTCTTTGAAATTGGAATTTCTACAAGTAATTTTACAAGTGAAGTTTCTACAATCTGTACAAACCTGAATTTGAATGTCACAATATTTAAATAAGGTGTGAGATGAGTAGTGTTTAAGTTTTCAGTAAAAGGCTTTATTTTGGATTTTAACTAAACTGAAAGACGTCCACAAAGAAGAAGAAATTTCAACACTGTGGAAACGATCCTCCCCAAATTATTTTGCTTGTGTACACAGCTTTTGCTTTACCTAGTAAAGTGTCTTTATGTCAGCCCATGATTTCTCTCACGCTTTTACCTTTCTGATTATGTCCCCATCCTGCAGGGAGTGAGCAAGCAGTTAGATGTTGCTGAGCTGCTTAACACAATTTAACCACAACCCGTGCCTAATGCAGTCCAGTATAATATTTATCTTCTTTGCTGCAAGGGCACATAGCTGACTGTGTAATTACTAAAATAAAAACAAAACAAAACAAAACAGACTAAAATAAAATAAAATAAAATAAAATAAAATAAAATAAAATAAAATAAAATAAAATAAAATAAAATAAAATAATAAAATAAAATAAAATAAAATAAAATAATAAAAATAGTATTGCATGGACTATTCACCTATGAAATGCAGCATTTAAGGAATTGTTTGTGGTAGATCTGGTATAAGCCTTCTGAAATCTTGGTCCTAAAGCTGTTCTATTCAAAGGTTGCTCAAGAACACCAGCCTATTATGGCCATATTTTCCTGCCAGACATGTCAGGAAAACTGGAATTTTTCGTCCAAACTCTATAAATTTAAACAGGATGATCAGTGTAGAAGGATGTCACAGACCATAGTAAAGATAAGTTAAAACGGCTCTTGAAACAAAGAAAAATGAAGAATAAGAAAACAGGTCAAAACATTGTCCAGGATTTGTGGATGGTAAGGATCTTGCTATCTTTTAAATAACTGTGTATTCAAGTGATTTGGATGTACTAACTAAAAGCTACAGCAAAGAAGAAAATAGATTTGAAATGTAATTCACTTCTCTACTTAATTTATTATTTTTATTTATTTATTTATTTATTTATTTATTTATTTATTTATTTTCTGAGTGTTATGTCCTTCTTAACTCCTTGGTATGCACTGTAATCCTACTAATAACAATGCATTCATTTAAAATTAATTTGTATGTCATGAATACAGCCATAAAATTCTACTGTAATAAAGAGCTAATTTAATGTAGCACTAAAATAAAGAGTTACTGTCTTTAGTCACTTATTAGTACTCGATTGCATTTATTAAAAGTGAACAGATGGCTTCAGAGAAACCTCATGATCACAGTAGTCATAGGAGGTGGGTTGCTGAATAGTTGTATCATCACTGCTCTAACCTTTCTCTCAGGATGACTTTAGGGATGAGCTATCTAAATGTTATATTTTCTGAATCGTATTCCTATTGTACGAGAACACTCCTAAGCACAGGAAGCATTTTCTGAGCTCCATACTAATGGACTTCCTTCAGACTTGTGCAAACTCCAGAGCATCACTGTGGAATACAGATAAGGGTAGACTGGGCAGGGCTTGTCCTTCTATTTCCTACAGTTTTGAGGATGAAGATGACCACCAAGAATCAGACCTTGTCTGCATTTCTTGTCTCTTCTTAAGAGGAGATGAACAAAATAACAGTGTTGTAGGGATGTCTTTTGGAAATCTAAGATAGACAAATAGTAGAAAGGTGGGTGTAGCAGAAGGAAAACTGTTTATCAAAGAGAGGACCCTGCGGAGATTTATGTGGGGGACAGATTTATACTAATATGTTTGTGCATACTGTACAGCTTTTTCTTAAAACAAAAACAAAACCAAACCAAAACAACAACAACAAAAAAACACCTTTCCTACTTTGTTGACTCTAAGGTTTTTCAGAAAGTGTTTGACTCAAAATGTTTTATATCCATTTTGTGTTTTGTCACTGATATATATGAGATATAAATATATGGAAGTAAGAACAAAACAAAACTTTCAAAAAAGAGAGAGAATATTAAAATATTTAACTGGAAATTATTTCATATTGCCCCAATTTCATTTCCTAAACATAATATAAATTGAAATACTTGTAAAATCACCTAATTCCGTGTTTTATTTATTTATTTATTTTATGTTTGCAGAACAGTGCATTCTGATTAGAAAAGTTCTGCAGTTTCTTTGACCAGCTCCAGCTCTGACCTGTTTGGGTGGATGAAGGCTGCAATCCAAACCATGAACTACAATTTATCTTGACTGTTATAGCCTTGTTAATTTTTAAGTGACAATTGTGGTATTGTAATTACAGAAAACCAGGAATTATTTCCTACATAGTCATATTATGCTTTAAAAATTGACCAAGCAACCAATTTTAAGCAGCTGTGTGGGAAGTTCAGCGATTTACTCCTGCAGTTAAGCATATCAGTTTTTCTCCCAGGAGATGAGTTATCAGTATTCTACGGTATTTATAATTTGTAGTAGAGGATATGTCAGCATAGTTGCTATTGTGTTTAATTTACATATGCATGCCTAAATTCTTAGTTTAATAACATGAATCCTATTAATTACAAAACTATTAAGACTTTTGCACAATGGTAGATCTCTAATGAAATTGAATTTGCTTACATTCTCAGTATATTTGGCTCATTATTATCATGAATCCAAATAAATGCTGCTATACCTTCAAGTTCCGATCCGTCAATGTTCTGGAAGGCACTGACAATGCTAACGCTTACAGTAAAGCTCTGAACAGTATAGTAGGAGGAGGAATTTCCAAAAACATGAACTGAGTTGGCTATGTAAATTATTTACATATTATTTTCATTTTTTCTTCATTTAATCCTGGTTCATAAGTGCTTAATAAAAGTTACAGTTTCTAAATTTCAGAGAAGTTAGCTGGCTACAAAGTAAATCCAGAAATAGCAGTTATGTCCAGGGTTACATATGACTGGAAACCACTTCTTTCTTTTTCTTTCTTTCTTTCTTTCTTTTTCTTTCTTTCTTTCTTTCTTTCTTTCTTTCTTTCTTTCTTTCTTTCTTTCTTTCTTTCTTTCTTTCTTTCTTTCTTTCTTTCTTTCTTTCTTTCTTTCTTTCTTTCTTTCTTTCTTTCTTTCTTTCTTTCTCTTTCTTTCTTCCTTCCTTTCTTTCTTTCTTTCTTTCTTTCTTTCTTTCTTTCTTTCTTTCTTTCTTTCTTTCTTTCTTTCTTTCTTTCTTTCTTTCTTTCTTTCTTTCTTTCTTTCTTTCTTTCTTTCTTTCTTTCTTTTCTTCCTTTCGACACCAAATCTTTCCTTAAAATATCCTTTCCTTCTTGCTGAACATAATTTTATGCCAACATGGGGGACACTTCCATTTATTTTACAGTACATTCACTTCAAGAGTGTCAATAATTTCACAGGAAACAATCAGATTTCATAGCATCAAGATTTTAAATACCATAATGAATTTGGCTTGTTTATAAACACATATGCTTTTTAAAGTGAGGTTTTAATATATATAAGTAACTAACTACAACCAATTATAGACATAGGTGTTCATTAGTTGGGTGATATCCTTTTTCAGACAGACATTTGTACACCAGTTCTAAAGCCAGCCCATTGTTTTGGATTTTGCTGTCTTTTCTCTGTGTAGTACAAACTCATTCTTTTATTGGAATTTCAGCTTGTAGAATGATTCCTTTAAAAAATAAATAAATAAAATTGATTTTAAAATAAAAGCAGATCTGCTTGATGCAGGAGATTGACCTGGAAGACTACTGACTACTAAAGCTACGTCCTGGATGCCTGCTGAAAAATTGTAATGCTAAGTAGAAGTCTGCAAATCCCTGCTGAGGCTAGTTCCAGAATCCCTATCAGCTAGTACTGCCTAAATACTTAATTTTATTACTTTTTTCAGTCTCCTTTTATGTACATCCATTCATGTTACATGTTACTCTCCCCTCTTATAATATTAAGCTTCTTACAGCACAAGCATAGTCTTGCATGTCCTCACTCAAATTTGCAAGAAACCTGGGATCTTTATCTTGTGATTCTTGCTGTAACTATGGGAAATGGCCTTGGCAGAAGGTCAGTGATTCATTAGTGGCATACAAACACTGAGGTCACTGATGACAATTTGAAAAAAATTGACTTCTGGTTTCTTTCTAAACTTTATAACCATGTAAACTTTCTTGTCTCCTTGAAAATGACATCTTGTATTCAGCAGAAGTCAATTACCACCCTCAGTTTTCAAGGATTATGAAAGAGTAGGAAAATGCCATGTCTTTTTGCAGCACTTGTAGCACAATGGGTTCTTCTTCTCACCCCTCAAGGTTTTGTATTTTGCATGTAGCTACTAATAATATGATAGAGACAGATCAAACTTTTTGAGTAAACAACCAGGGAAAACATCACTTATTTAGCAAGTATGACAGTTAGCTATATACATTTTCTTAGATCAGTCATCTTACCATGTCTGCATTTGTTGTTTCTGATTTCTGACTGATTTTCAAATTAATTACGTAGGCTTTGTAGGCTATATGCTTGTCATGGTTAAACCCTGTTATGCAGCTTAGCAATACCACCTGTTCTCTCCCTACCAGTGGGATGGGGGACATAATCAGAAAGGTAAAAGTGTGAGAACTCATGGGCTGAGATAAAGGCAGTTTACTAGGTAAAGCAAAAGCTGTGTAAACAAGCAAAGCAAAACAAAGTATTCATTCACTGTTTCTCATCAGCAGGCAGATGCTCAGTCAATTCCAGGAATGCAGGGCTCATCACGTTTCTCGGGAAGACGAATGCCATCGCTCTGAACATCCCCTCCTACTTCCTTCCTCCTTTTTTACCCCAGCTTTTATAGCAGAGTATGGAATGGGATATCATTTTGGTCCCCCTTGGGCCAGCTGGCCTGGCTGTGTTCACTCATAGCTCTTATTGCACCTCCAGACTCCTTGCTGGCAGGGCAACAGGAGAAAGTGAGAAACGGGAGAAAGTGATAAACAGGAAAGTGCTTGGCTCTGAGTGAACATTGCCCAGCAACACCTAAAACAGGTGTGCTATCAACAGTCCTTTCAACAAAAATCAAAAACACAACATCATGTGAGCCTCTATAAATAAAATTAGCTCTCACCCACCCAAAATTATGGCCATGCTGCTGAATAAAACAGGATCAAGAATGGTTTCTGATGTAAGACCAACTTACAGCCTGCTGCACCTGTATTACACAGAGCTTGGTCTTAGTGTTCTGATGGCCTTCAGGTTGTTCTTCTGTAGTTGAGTATGCAAATGTATTTTTCCCTATTAAACTGGTTTGAGATTAAATTAGGACTGCATTCACTAGATGATATTTTTATAACATGAAAATGAAGATATTGTCTCTAAATTGAACAGATAATATTTTGAAGGAAGGACTATTTAATGGACAAGGAATTGGCTGGTTGGCCACACACATCTAAAGAATTGCAGAGAGGCTTAATGTCCAGATGGAGACCAGTGATGAGCAGTGATAATTTGCAGCCTGCAAGGAGTTTTGTCTCATGTATTTTGTCTTCCAACATGCTGTAAGGCGTCTTCTCAGATGGTGCTGACTGGGATGAAACCAAGCAATGACAAAGTGCATGCTATCAATTACAGAACACGGATTAAAAGTGACATTGTGTCAAAGCTGCTCCCTCTACCTATTTTACTTACTGATATAAGAATATTATTTAAACTGGATCAATTTGACCAAAGCTAGATGTCTGCATTTGACATCTGAGCCTAGCTGAATCTAAGGCAGAAAAAAATGTAAACATAAAAAAGGGCTGTTTCTGTAATTTATATAATTTCATTCTAAAGCTGACAAGTTGATCAAATGAATATGCCAATTTCTTTCTATTGACTAAGGAAAGAGCCACAGTTCAGATAAATAAATCTATATTGTTACTTCCAAAGTCAGATTTAACTGAATTACTGTTTCTTTTAACCACATCTACTAAAATATCCACTCTTCAAAATCAAAGAGGAATGTACGTATCTTTTCTTTTTCTTTTTTTTTTTTCTTTTTTTTTTTTTCTTTTTTTCAGTCTCCAGTAACAATTTAACTGTATTAAATTGCATATTTAACTTTCTTTTAACAGAAACCACCAGGCAACTTTTGTAAAAATTTCCAGTCTTTGGATTTGATGATTCCAGCTGTGGTTATTAAAGAACCAAGAGTATTGAAATCTATTTTTTTGTTATTGTTATTTTGTTTTATGCCTTAATCATGGAGGAACATGCATTGCTAAAATAGTGTTTTACTATTATGCTTACTAGGATTTCCAACATTTATTATCTCTATAATTATTATCTCTATAAATCTTTTAAAATTATAATTCAAAAAGCAAAATTAACTGAACTAAAATCCTGAACTCATATGTGAAAAAAAAGATAAAAGTTTGAAAAAAAAAAAAAAAAAGAAAGATGAAGAAGAAAGATATACAACTTTAAGATATACAACTTTTTGTATTCCTGATATTCCTAATCCAGTATTGTTACCTTTCTTTACATCTAGCCCATCCTGCTCAACCATCCTCAGAGCTGAAGACTCTATGTAAACCTTCTGCAATAAGAGAATAAAAAAAAAAAAAAAAAATTAAGAAAGAATTATTTAGTGGCATCAATGAGCAGAACTCAGTTTTGCAGTTTATTTTCCCTCACAGGTTTTGTTTGTTTGTTTGTTTGTTTGTTTGTTTGGAGTGGGGAGGGCAGCTTCTTTCCTTCTTGTATTCACAAGTCAAGGAAAAGGGGATATGCATGAGAGACCTTGGTGGTTTTGCACATGAAAGCGTGTCACCTTTTTCTGTTGGAATCATCAAGAAGTGTACTGTCATCTCACTAACTCTATGAAACCTCTTTTCTATCTTTTGTCATAAAAGCACGGGTGGAAAGAAAGAAGGCCTAGTCATGGTTCTGTTTTCAACTACAGTAGCAGCCTATTTGGGAGCAGACTTCACCAAAGCACTGCTGAGTGTACAGCACTTTCCCCAGTAGCCTCATACCTGCCAAGCACTATTTCATCACAGCAAAAAGCTTGGATCAACACGATCATTATTTTGGACAGAGACAGAGTAAAGCTGCAGGTAAAAAGAGGAAACACATTTTGACAAATATCAGTAGCACTTGTAATCCCCTGAAACTATGCCCTGAGTGATAGATTGGTGTTCATATGGCAATAAACTAGTCTGTTTCCAGTCATTGACAGCAGCCTACCTTTTAAGCATTTTCTTTCAGCCTTTAACTCCCCCCGGATAGATTACGAGCACTTAGGAAAAACATGTATTAATGCAGATGTATGTCAGTTAAGGGGGAAACCACAAGAGTGACTGACAAGCTTATTTCTCACCATCTCCATTCTCTGAAAGAAGCTTTTCGTGCCCTTCTCCACATTTTATATTTCTGCTGAAATTTCTGAAGGGGACAGACTTGGGTCATTAGTGGTGCTATACCTGTAAGAGAAAGCCAAAGGCCAATAACAGTCTTAGTATTTCTACCCAAAAGAAATTAATGCTATATGCAGTCCCCATGTAAGAAGGATCCCCAGTGCCTTTAAAACAAATAACTTTTTTTTTTTTTTAATTTTATTTTAATAGCTCCCATATAGATTATTCAAGAAATTATAGGAAAAAATGATGATAGAAAATGCACTCAGATATATGTACTTCTGTATTAAAGAAATATACATTTTCTGAGCATTGGAGGGAGGTCCTGGATTAACAAAATCACATAATTAATTTTAAAAATTATTTTGTGAATGTTACTTTTTGGTCTATAGATTGATAGAGAGCTGATGCCTTATTTTACTGACATTTAATCTGAAGAATTTTGAAATTCATATTTTGCTTTTGGCTAAGGAAGCAGCTGAAAGGAAATCAAACAAGGCTGAAAAGTACTGATTTTATTTGATCTGGCTTCAGTGAAACACTAAAAATGCTATCTGTACAAAATTATGCAGGTGACATTTGTAGCTGAAGAGTGTCTGCTCACCTACCCTCTTCTTCAAACAATAGTTGTCACATTTGTGCACTGCTAGCCCACAGTGAGTATGTGTATTCATGTCCATTGGATCTCAGTCTAACCATGTGTCAGAGGTCCAGAGACTAAAATCCTGTGACCAAAATTGCTTATTGGCAATGCAGGGGAAATATACGTTTTACATGCAGTTTGTTATGACAGAGTTATCTGTTAAATAACACCAGGACGTTTGTTTTTTATCTTTAATTGTACTGTCTGTCACACCACATGGCAATGGAGAAAAAAAAATGTATTCCATCTGTGGAAGTGGGATGGAAGAAAAAGTTTCTGTTCGATGATAAACATTTCCAAATACGAATCAGAGTAAGATATTCATGTTAGTGCTATCTTTAATTTTCTTGAATAAAACTTCCCTGTACAAGTTAGTTGTTTTAGGGAGGGAGTTTCAACTCCGACTTAGAGTTCTCAGTAAAGTGTTTAAGCAATTCAAAGAGCTCTAGCAGAAATAACTTCAGTAGTGTCTAGTAGAAAAAGGGTGGCTTACACACTTCTAGTAAACCTTGTTCAAGCAGTAGCAGTCCTTCAGCTTTTTAAAAAGGAGTGAACTGAGCCCAGAGTTGTGGGTGCTCTCAGACTCGGGTATATGATAAAATGCTTCCTGTTCTTAGGGCTGGGCAGGAGGGGTGGGAGAAAAAAAAAAAAAAAAATGAGAGCTCTGTTGTTTTCTTTTCTGCTTAATTATTTATTTAGTTATTTATTTTATTTTATTACATCCAGAAAGAGGGTATAGGAATAGTTGAGTCATCAAGCTTGCATGAAGCCAGCATCTTGGCTGTCAGAAAGGTGTCTGTTTTTTTTTTTTTAGAGTGTCCTTGGTGAGAAAAATATAATAAAGAAAAACGTACTTCCACACTTCACTGAGACAGAACATTTCAAATAGATAATCGACTTGATCTAGTCATTAACACATAGGAAAAGACTGAGAAAAGTTAAAAACTGAGGTGTTTTTGTTTGTTTGTTTGTTTTTTCTCCCAGATGCTGAATTTCACCACATTCTCACTCCCCCTCCTCCAGAGAAAAAGGGAAGAAAATACAATGGAAAAAGCCCAAAGGAGATAAGGACAGGGAGGGCATTCAACAAATACCCTCATGGGCAAACAGAACAGGAAGATTAATCAAGTTTATTGCCAACTAACAAGACTAGAGCAGTGAAAAACTAAAACCAAACTAAAACCATCCTCCCCCCAACCACCCTCTTCCTCCACACTCCCCCCAAGCAGCACAGGGGTATGGGGACTGGGGGCTGCAGTCAGTCCCTGATGTTTCGTCTCCACCGCTCCTTTACTGTCCCTCTCTGCCCCTGCTCTCCGTGGGGTCCCTCCTGAACTGATCCTGTGGAGGCTTCAGGAACTGCTCCCACATGGCTTCGTCCCACGGGGTCCATCCATCCCCCAGGAGCAAACTGCTCCAGCACGGGTCCCCCAAGGGTGGGCGGCGGCTCCCCCCAGACCCCCTGCTCCTGCGGGGGCTCCTCTCCACAGGCTGCAGCTCCAGCCCGGGGCCTGCTCCTGCGGGGGCTCTCCATGGGCCGCAGCCTCCTCCAGGCCACATCCACCTGCTCCACCGGGGGCTCCTCCACCCATGGGGGGGGGCTGCAGCGTGGAGATCTGCTCCATGTGGGACCCATGGGCTGCAGGGGGACAGCCTGCTCCACCAGGGGCCTCTCCCTGCACAGGCCGCTGCCCTCCTGCTGCACCCATCTGGGGGCTGCAGGGCTGCTTTGCACTCCTCACTCTCCCAGCTGCTACTGACCAGCAGTTTTTGTTTACTTTCTTAAATCTGCTCTCACAGAGGCAGAAACATCGCTTATTGGCTCAGCTGTGAGCAGTGGTGGGTGCCTTTGGAGCAGGCCTTGTCTAACATGGGGAAGCTGCTGGACTCTTCTCACAGAGGCCATCCCAGTAGCCCTCTGCTACCAAAACCTTGCCACATAAACCCAATACAAGAATTATCAAAACTTTTGCATCCATTTATGAAGACAAATTTAGGAGTTTTCAGTTAATAGTCATATTTAATGTCCTTGCTGTGGAAAAGTGTAATGGTCAAAAGGAAAAGATGTAGATAAGGCTTTTGGACAGATTGAATGTGAGTTCAGTGAAATGTACCTATTCCTATATAATTTGCTATAGTGTAGCAGTTCTAAATGTATTTATTGTAATAAATGTCTTGATCTGGATTTTTTTTTTTTCTTTAATAGAGTCATGTCTTGGTTAAGTAAGCTGTCTTCACTACTAGGCCATGAACAATTCAAGAAAAAGTATATTTATTTCATGTTTTTAAAGTATTTGATCATTTTTCTTGTGTTATATCCTACCTATATGGGTGAATGTGTAGTGTAACATCATCATTAAACATCTACATATTGTACAGAGTAGCAAATAACAAAACAACCATCCAACGGTGTGGTTTTCCAGGCTTCTCCAAATGGCCACTGGGAACCACTATGTGAAGGATAACCTCTTGCCATGGTTTTGGCTGGGATAGATTTAATTTTCCTCATACGTGCTCACACAATGCTGTGTTTTGGAGTTTTGATTAAAATAGCATGGATAACACACCAGTGTTTTGGTTGTTGCAGAGCAGTGCTTACACTGATTAGAGGCTTTTTCAACTTTTACACTGCTCTGCCAGCGAGGAGTCTGGGGGTCCACCAGGAGCTGGGAGAGGACAAAAACCAGGACAGCTGACCCCAGATGGACAAAGGGATGTCCCATAACATCAAGCTTACCAATTAAAGCTGAGGTACAGAAAATGGGGGAGAGTCTGGGAGGGGGGGGGGGAGGGGGAAGAGTATTCAGATTGATAGAATTTGGCTTTCCTGGAAGTGGCTGAACATCTGCCTTATGATGGGAAGCAGTGAATAAATTTATTGTTTTGTGTTAATTGTGTACACAGTTTTAGCTTTACCTGGTAAACTGTCCTTATCTCAGCCCATGAGTTCTTGTACTTTTATGTTTCTGATTCTCTCCCCCATCCCACCTGAGAATTATGATCAAGTGTCTGTGTGCTGGGCTGCCTGCTGGGGTTAAACCACAACACCTCTTTGTATGGCTGACAGGTATGGCAAACTAAGCGGAAATGAGTTCCAAAGCAACCTAAAATACCATTGCAGTGTGATTCACGGTGACAAAAGGATAAAAACAATGTCTCTGGGTAAACATTAATTCCTGGTAGTTCTTCTCTTTAGTTGCAGTGTTACTCTATGAATCCTAGTACAACTATGTAGAAGATAACACCAAATCTCTTCCAGTTCTTGTCCATGGCAGATAGAATGATTTCTGTCCCAAATATATGTCAGTCACAGCTCTATTACTTCCAAAACTCTGGAAATCTACTCTTCTGACTTGCTGTTGCTGACAGTATTCTTCTACCTACTTTCCTTCTGTTTGTTTGTCTTCTTTCATCCCCGGTTTACTTTTAACTGCTTAAAGTAACTTCTTCCACCTACTGCTTGATTGTAAGGAACTGCTTCTCTCCTAATTGCCATATGACATGATTCCCTCTTCTTTACCAACACATTTATATCTGATGTGCAATAGCATTAACTTTTTACTTTTCATTTATGGTTCCCTACTACATCCAGTTTGCTATGATTAAGGTAGAATGATATCCAATTTTGTTGAATAATTCATTTCTCATCTTTTTTTTTTTTTTTTTTTTTTTTTTTTTTTTTTTTTTTACTATAAACAAGTGTCCTCTGATAACACAAAGAGCTATACAATAATACAAAGAATTTTCTTTTTGCTCATGGTACGCATTCCTTGAACAATTAATATTTCTGAATCTTGCAGATATTTTTGGCTAGTCAAGGATGAGTAATTTCAGAGTGTAATGCAGATGCTTGCATCTGGACACCCTTTATTACTGCCTTAACCCTAAAGTCAGTGCTGCTGAGATCCAGGAACTAACTCCTCATCAAAAATTTAAACCACGCCTCAAGCGGCATTTGAAACACAGGGCACAGAGGGTCAGTGAAGCAGAAAGCACAGTGCACTGAATTGCTGTGCTGACTCCAAGGAAAGGAAGGGGTTGGTAATATGGCAAAATTCATTAATTTCCACTAAAAATACTTAGTATTCACTCTGGAGGTGCAAAATTGACTGGGGAGAAATACTTTCCCTGGAGTTCAATCTGCTCAGGCTGAGATTTATTTTGGTAGTTTCATTCTTCTGAAGCCTTATTGCTAAAAATACCCATGGAAGAGAAATGCAGAGAGAAAACCCACAGTGCTGTTCCTGATCCATCACATGCTCAGGTTTTAAGTGCAGTTTTTTGCTGTGGAAGTTAACTGTAAGCTCTCTAAAATGAGAACTTTTTTTTTTTTTTTTTTTTTTTGTATTATTTATCCTCTGTTCAGTAGCATAATTTTATGAAAACCATTTTTACAACTTTTAATAATAGTTCCTACAAACCTGTTATGACTATTTGCTTAAATGTTTCATTGCTGTTCATGTTTCTACCTCTTTATTGAATAAATGACATAGTTTATTTAAAGAAAACAAAGGTTTCAGTGCGTGGCAACTGGATATATATTACAACATAGAAGTTCCCTTCCCTTCCCTTCCCTTCCCTTCCCTTCCCTTCCCTTCCCTTCCCTTCCCTTCCCTTCCCTTCCCTTCCCTTCCCTTCCCTTCCCTTCCCTTCCCTTCCCTTCCCTTCCCTTCCCTTCCCTTCCCTTCCCTTCCCTTCCCTTCCCTTCCCTTCCCTTCCCTTCCCTTCCCTTCCCTTCCCTTCCCTTCCCTTCCCTTCCCTTCCCTTCCCTTCCCTTCCCTTCCCTTCCCTTCCCTTCCCTTCCCTTCCCTTCCCTTCCCTTCCCTTCCCCTCCCTGCCCTGCCCCGCCCTGCCCCATTCCCTCTTCTCTACCTTCCCATCCTCCTTTCCTCCCTCCTTTCTTTTATCTCCTCAATTTTACATCATAGTACTTGATAAGAGGAGTTTACAACAAATTACTGCATCAAACAGTAGTACTAGACTGAGCATTCAGATAGACTTTCTCATAACTTTACACAGTGAGTAGGCTTGCTAACAGAGAACCACAGGTAATTTTACTCTGAAGTGAAAAATTGCTTTTGTCATACCCTATGAAAGGAAAATATTTCCTTACTCACTTTCCTTTTTTATTTTTTTATTTTTTTTACTAATGCATTAAAAAACATGGAGCTTATGGAAACTTTCCTGCAAAACATACTGTTATGGAGAATAATGTTGATGTTAAAAAAAAAAAAAAAAAAAAAAAGTAGCAAGAAAGAAAATGCAGGAAACTGTCAGCTTATTCCTGCTTAATCAGAAAACAAATACATTATGAAGATTATTCAATCTGTCTCAGACAACCCATTTTTTAGGACAGGAATTTCTTTTTGTTATATGGGATTGTAACTAAGCATCTGCTCAGTTGTTTCTGAAAACATCCCTGCAGTCTGTTTTCACTTATAAACTATACTCATTTATAAACACAAATCGAACAGATTCCAATGTGATAATAAAATAAGAACTATTGTTTCTTTATAGTATTTGTCATTTGTACTAAACATAACAGAAATTTTTCAGCCTTCTGGTTTGCATTTTACATGTTAACAATGGAAAGAGACATAAGAGCAGATGTTGGCGTTCTATCCCCTGCCTTCAGAGCAGATTGAATCTTTCATTATCACCATTTGCAGGCTATTGTGTGCAGATAGTTCCTCTTAAATTTTCTTAGCAACACTGCAAACTATGCTTTATGAGAGGTGTTGGTGGGTGGAAATGTTATAAAATATATCTTGATACAAGTCCCCTTATGCTTTCCTGCATGACACTTTATTAAAATAAGAGTTGGTGCATTTTCTGTATAATCACAAAACAAGCCTGTTCAACCTGTTCTTAGGAACAGTTTGCATTTGCATTACAGCATTGCACAATTCCCTCACTGAACTACAATTATCTTCTGTTTCCATCTCAGAAATACCTTCCTCAGAAGGAAGAAGTCTAAATCTTTGAACTCACTGAGGATGGTGTGCCCAGATACCATTAATATTGCCTCCAATAATATTGCCTCCAATAATAATGCCATGCAATCAAAGACCAATCCTGTACTGTATGTGATGTGGCTGCTTTGGAAGACCTCAAGAATGACACGAGGCTGTAAGTTTGTAAAATCTTATTCAATCCTCCTAGCTGGGCTAGTCTTGCTGGAGAATGTCTATCACAAGCATATTTGACGAAAAGATTAACCTTTTACAAAACTCCTCATACAAATATTAATAATTTCACAAGAGGGAAATATATGTAGCAAGCTATACTCTAATCAGCTTCACCTGTTTACTTTCAAAAACTGTCCACAAAGAATGTGTAGAAAGGAGATCAAGCACTTCGTTTGAGTGAAACATTTCTTATTCCTCAATTTTCTCACAAAAGATATTTCTTGTCATAATTAAAATTAAACTTCATTTTCTAATAAGTTATTTAATTCTGGCTTTAAAAACTCATCTAAATATTCTTAGGACTTCATAATGCAAAGTTCAAATTTTGAACAGAAAAAAAAAAAGCACAGAAAGTCTAATAATATTTCATGTTATGCTGTTATAAAGCAACTCAATGGATCACATTTGTATTCATATGCAAGTTTACAAAGTGTCAGAAATAATTAAAAGTAGGTGAACCTTGTCATTCATGGAAAGGCCTAAAACCGTTGAAAGAAGGAAATCAACACAGAAATTCAAAGCTGTTTGCTTAGCACTTTGCTGTTTGCCTGTTTTCTGTTTTTCATTAGCGTAGAACAACTGTACAGCTTTGTATTCACATAGGAAATTAGTATTAAGTTCTCTGCTTATATTGAAAATGACTATTACAATGGATCACATTATTATTTAGAGGTTGGAACTAGATGATCTTTAAGGTCCCTTCCAACACAAGCCATTCTATGATTATAATGCCATGCTCTATCACCTATTTTTAATACATTCAAAAAAAATAAATAAGCATCTCTTTTTGTTTGTTTGTATCTTTGTATTTTTTTGTTTGTCTATAATGTTTGAAAATACCCTCACTACATTTCTGAAGAGTTACTTCTTTGTCTCATTCAAGTTCTCTTTAAATCTCTTTTTCTCTAATATCTGTACAATGTTATTCAATAGTGAAGATGGCAGATATCACCTGTTTCATCCCTTCATTTATATTTATCTAATCTTTCTTGTTTTAGCACTTAAAAGAGGCTGGATATAGGTTTCTTTTTAGTCCCTGGCATGGAAGCCTTGTGTCCCATATTTATGGATATTTGGTGTTGTAGACATAGATAAAAATATAAGCAAACAATTAACAAATATTTATAATTGTATCTATTACCTTTTGATCCATCTAGGAGAATAATCTCTCCCTCTTGTATGTCATCTTTAATTACAGGTATCCAGAGATTTACAGGAAAAGGTTATATCATTGTCCCCATTTCACAGATGAGGGGGCCATGGTAAGGGAAAAGAGAAATGCTGGGAGAAAACAACACTTTATCCTAACCCAGGCTGACACTGCCTGATATTTTCGAGTGCCTGTAGGCTTCCTTCTGTCAAAACACAAGTGCATTTTTTTTAAGAGTAGCAGGACCCATCTGTTTTAAATTTCATTGTTGTTGTTGTTGCGTGTGTGTGTGATTTTTTTTCCTTTTGCCACTAATAGTAACAGGATTAATTTTTCATTATTTTCATCTTGAAGAGTAAATATCACCGTGCCTGGCAGAACTACTTCTGCAAAGAGGATGGCATCTGCTTTTCCTGAGCATTCTCTGCAGAGCTGAAGAGGTATAAGGAAGATGTGAGTCACATTTATTAACTCTATCAGCACAAAACGCATGTTCATCTGAGGACAGAAGTTGTACTCTGTTTATTCCCAATGTATAGTCATTTCAAGGACGTAGGTGTTAAGTCATGAACAAGCACGGGAGACAAGTAGGAAAAAAAGTATTGCCTTTGGTTTATAAAAGTCCATTGTGTGTGGTACTGTGTGCAGCTGTGGACTCCCAACCTACAGAGGGTGTTCAGGTCCCTGGAAGCATGCAGAGGAGGGCAGCAAGCACGGCCCAAAGCCTGGACGGCTGTGCTGTGAGAAGAGGCTGAGGGCACTTTCCCAGCCTGGAGAAGAGGAGGCCCAGAGGCGGCCTCGCTGCTCCCAGCAGCTCCCTGAGGAGGGAAGCGCAGAGGCAGGTGCCGGCCCCTGCTCCCTGGGAGCTGCTGGTGGGGCACACGGGAATGGCACAGAGCTGCGCCAGGGGAGGGCCTGGCTGGGCATCAGGAAGAATTTCTTTACCCTGAGGGTGACCAGACACCGTAACGGGCTTCCAAGCAAGGTGCTGGGTGCCCCGAGCCTGTCCAAGAGGTGTTTGGACAGTGCCCTTAGTACCATGCTTTGACTTCTGGTCAGCCCTGCAGTGGTCAGGCAGTTGGACTGGGTGATCTCTGAAGGTCTGTTCTATTGGAAATGTTCTGTTCTGTTCTATTCTAATCTATCCTATTGAATGCCACTTTGTGAGAGGAGGTGATAGGTAATAAAAGAAAGCATTGACAGTCAAATAGCAAATCAGGAGTGTTTCTTCCCCTCCCCCCACCCCCCCAAGTTATTTGCTCATTAACATTTCTCTCACCTTCTGAGTGGTGTCTTACTCTATGAAGCCACATGCTTGACTTAAGTGTATGTTATTGTTGTTTAAATAGTTTTAAAGAGCAAGAGTAAGGCTAGTTTTTTCCTGGTTATATTTTCCTAATAAGAAAGAAATTATATGTAAAGTAAAAATAACATAGGGTGATCCTGTGATTAAAAAGAATAAATAAATATACAAATAAAATATGAGTAGCATTCTGATGAATTTAAATATTTTTGTAGGAGTTGTACAACTGTTCAGGTTAATTCTGGGTAGTACTAGTGATATAGCCATGAAAGCTGTAAGGAGTTTGTATGGACAAACAACATGTGATATCAAGTCAGTCTCCTCCTTCACAAAATAATCCAAGACACAAGACTGCTTACTGGTTCATGGGCCAGAGAATACAAAATTACCCCAACTGTAAGTATGGGGTGAGTGAGAAAACATTTCTAAACGTGTTAACAATGCTGGTATTTAAAAAGTGAAAGAGGGCCTTGGTTGTTTAGAGATGCAGTTATAGAACTCTCTTGACTGATTTAAGACCCCATGACAGCTTGGAAGAGGCTTCAGATATCCTGGAGCTGGATAGGTAACCATGAAAAAAGGTTAAGAAGAAATAGAGATGGAAAAGTGGGATTTATCAGTTCATGTTTAGGTAACTGTTTTATAGGCACACATATATCTGATACAGTCAATGGAAAGAAAAGGGTCATTTCTAGAGCACAATTAATTTTACCCTAAAATAAGTGTCTAAAATAGATCAAATAAATTGTGCCTATTTCTCTCAGACAACTGTAAAGGGAGTCCAGATAACTAGCTTAGCTGTAGATGTCTGTATTACAGATGTCTGACATTAGGTGAGATGAAGTAACTTTGTACAAGGTCACAAAGAATACTAAAGACTGAGCCAGGACTGTACACCTCCTCTGTCACCCTTTACAGCAGATTAAGTTCTTTTTCCATTTAAAGGCAATCTTTATTATTTTTAATTATAACCTGAACATCTTCTATATTTTTCCTTTGCTTAACTATACCCAGGTAGACTGAATAAACCCTGCGTATGTTGATACGTATTTCCAAGTTCATGGGGAGAGATACTATGTAATAATAGACTATATGTATTTGGTTGCACTGCGTGACCTTCACTCTTGTGTTAATGTCAGTTGTCATTACCATATGCTGTAACTGGAACAAGGCAGCAAGGAAATAGGATTAGCAATATAATATTTTCAATGTTTTTTCAGTATGATGTCTCATTGTAGGGTCTGTCTCTTCATTATTTTATTGCTGTTTTTCGTAGGAGGGCACAATTTGATTCATAATTCATTATATCTACTAATGAGTTATCTTTTGGTTTATTTCAAATTCTGTCATTACTCTGACTCACATAGCTAAGTAATTTTAACTCATTGGGAGTAATTAATTTCATCTGTAATAAAGAAAGATGGAGAGGAAAACAGGAAGGAAATTTAACATAATATGCTAATAACTAACATAATAATAAATAGCCTATGTAATAATAGATTGTTTCTCACTTATACACACTAAATTTATTGCTACTTTAAAAAATGCTTCATATTTCTAGACTACAACTGCATTAGTATGTAGAAGTATGCAGGCATTTAAATGAAATAAGGAGGATGGACGGTTCTGATGTGGTGAGTCATTTCTTTAGAACATACGTTAGTAGTTAGAAGATTTCTTTTTTCAGGTTACTTTTAGAAGTAGTTTTACTGCTGTCTTTCAGTAAGAACTATTTTGAAGTCAATGATATATATATTTTTTTTGATTAAGCCTTTAAAAAGAATATGAAACAGGACAGACTCTTGTGTATTTTTCACCTATAAATTCAGCCTGTATGACATAGTTTATTTGATTGCTCATTACAGAAATGATTCAAATGTACCTTACTATGCTCGTGTGTAATTTTGTCATGGAATAGACATAAGCATAGAAGAAAGCCATTGAAGTGAGACTGCATTTAGTGTCAGACAAGAATTCTACCTCTCTACCAAAACAGCGTTGTTGTATCGACTCACTATTAAAACTGTGAAAGATAAAAATAAGGTTTTCTTTGAGAACAGATAGATAAAAACTGTTACTTTATGCCTTTTAACCAAGATTTTGAAGCCAGTAGAAATTTCACAGAATCAAAACCCACCCTGCCCAAGCAAGGCCATGCCAAGCAGGTTGCCTAGGACCACGTCCAAATAGGTTTTGAAGATCTCCAAGGAAGAAGATCTCCACAACCTTTCTAGGTAACCTGTGCCAGTTCTCCATCACAGCACAATAAAGTAGTGTTTCCTGATGTTCAGATAGAACCTCCTGTGTTGCAGTTTGTGCCCATTGCCTCTTGTCCCTGGACACCACTAAAAGCTATTTTCAATCTACCTGTCTGCTCATTCAGCCCATATTCGCCATCTTCTCTATGAGGATCTTACACAAACCAGTTTCAAAAAACCTTACAGAAGTCCAGGTGGGCAATATCCACTGTTTTTCTCTCATCTTTCAAGTCAGTCTTGTGTATGAGTTAACAAAACCCAAAGACAGAGTTGGAGCATCACCTCAAATGTTAAAGTTAGTGCTTGCCATCCACTTACAGAATGCTTACAGTAACTTGAGCTTTGTCTACATATTCCTGATAATAGTTCACACTTGCTGTGTGTGTGAGGCCTGTGGTGCCTCAGACACTGCTAAATAGCTGGCTTGCTGTAGCCACACCTGTGCTGTTTCCTACTGAGGCCTGAACCCATCCATGTAAATTCCTGCTGCATAAGCCAGCAAGTTGCAAACACTATTTCCTTGCCAGTCTCTGATGCTAGAGATCTTCTGTTCAGAATGACATAATTGTGGTTTGGAAGCTATGACAGCTAGCTAGTGACCAGTGTTACTGCTCAGGGCCATTGTGATGGAATTTTGGCCTGCCAGAATATATATATATACACACACATATATATATTACTTTCTTATCATGCTTTCTAATCCTAAGTACTGCATTATTAACTTTGAGCACATGATAATCTGAAATAGAATCAAGGCAATCATTAAATCTTACGTTGTAAATAGAGCCATAAAAATGTAGTAGGAGCTACAAACTTCAAGACAATGCAAACACCAGAAAGCTATAGTTCAAACACGTTCGTCATTTCAGCTTCTAGTTTTGTGTCTCTGTAGGTTTTTCTCCTCAGCATTCTGCTGAGACAGCTAGGTAAACCATGATTTCTATGAGAAATTAAATGTAAGATGAAAACTTTAAAAAAAATAATCTGACAAGATATTCAGAGTTTATTTTGACAAGAGCCATTCCCACAAAACAAAAACAAAAGGAACAAAACCCCACAACAACAACAAACCCAGAAACAACCCAAAAGAAAACAAAACAAAACAAACAAACAAAACAAAACAAAACAACAACAACAAAAATGAACCAACCAACCAACCAAAACAAACCAACAAAAAAAAGTGGAAGACTTTGAAGGAACTAGGAAGACAGAACAGTGGTCTCTATATGGGCATGGTCAGGCTTGGAAAACTTCAATATTTTCGGAGGCACAATCAACGATACAAGCAGCAATTCAGCAGAGTGTTGAAGATTCTAAATGCCAAAGTATTCACTATCTCTTGTACTAATGGTTTCCTACCAGGACTGTTACCAGAACACTTCTGGTGTGTGTGTCTACAATCACAAACATTTTGCATTTTTTATTTCAAATGAAGTACTTTTTGAATATTTTATCAGAGTAAAAAAGTGGGATCTATAAGAATTATTTTAACTACCCATTACTACATACTAATATTTTTTTCAGCATTAAACAAATAATAATAATAAAAAGCATATAGTAAGATTAATAATGAAATAAAGTACTCCATTAGACTACTGTCTTGGCTAAATTACTGAGTGAGTCACTTTCAGAAAGAGTTCCTTTGCATTCTTGCCTTATTTCCAAGAACATATCCTCATCTGTCTCTCAACACCCAGTCCAATTAACAGCTGTGTCAACACCTGTCCTGAAGACCTGAGAACATTTCTCACCTCCTGGGTCTCACTGTGTGTTGCAATCATGGGGCTGTTACAGGAAGATGCCTAGGTATATCTCCCTCCCCACTGTCCCTATTCAGAGGTAAATTCAGAAGTGGCAGATCTGGTGGCCCTGTAGAAGGACAATAGAACAAGCTTCTCCAGTGTGGACTTCAGGAACTTCAGTCTTCACATAATAATAATAATTGTCCTCTTTAGGGCTATCAGTGTGCTTTTAAGCAAAGAGTGACCAAAAATAGAGACCAGAAGAAGTATTAATGTTTGTTCTTTTGTGACTCTTCTAAATTGAATGACAAAATTTATAATGAAAATATTATATATGTAGAAGTAATATTATATGTATCTCTTTTGCTCCCATCAGTCTTCATTTCATTTTACCTCTTCATTAAAACACTGAGTAAATAGCTGTCTTTTCAGATTTTTATTTTTTTTTCCAGAAAGTACTATACAAAATTATTTATAGAAAGCTCCAGGGAGAAGATGTTAAATAGTTCCCAGGCATGCTTTGAATATGTAATTCACTTATAAATTGCCATAAATATTGTAAATAATATTTTTGTTAGTGTAAATAATATTACAATTTTATTTCATAGTAATATGATGATGTTTCTTATTTTAAGAGCTTTATTTTAATTAGGATTCAAGATACTTTTGTATTTGCAAAATTTAACAAAAATGCCTACATATATTCCTCATGGTCTGGTGTTCAGAAAAGATGCTATTTTCATTGTAGGCAATATCCTTTTTCACTTGAGCAAAACCGTATCTGAACTTGGTCACCAAACAAAAAAACTGAAGGTCCATAATGATCATTGTTAATTAGTGGTTGGCCTCTTCAGCTACTGGCAGACAGAAATCTACACTTAAATTTGTACAGGGCATCCCTTGCATGAAACAGACTTTCCTCTTTGTTAATTGGATATCGGGTCTACAAGTTTGCCTTCAATTTGTAAATTCCTTCCCCATGACACTAGTTGGCATCTTGCAGTCAACTGCAAGAGATACAGGAAGATTTGCTGTATGGAAAATAGTCTATCCTATTGATCTTGTATACTGGGCAAGCTAGTAACTCACACTTTGTGTTTCTTTGTTTTTTTTTTCTGACTTTTCTGGACATTTCTCCCTAACATACCCAAATCTCCACACTTTGTACATTGGCAGAGAACATTAATAATCTCTTTTCTCCTTCCTTTTCCTCTTCTTTCGTGCTGTGGGTCAAAACAAGTCAAATGCTGCTGCATAAAGCCTTTTTGTATCTACAGTTTGTAGTTGTTCATTGGGAGTCATATATTTATATCTATAGGTATCCATAATTGCCTGTTTTACAAGTACTGAATCTGAGCTGACAACAGTGTGCTATGTAAACTGACATCTGCTTTTCCAAAAAGAGCTACATGTAAGTGTTTAAGCTAAAATTTAGCTGTTGACCTTTCTTACAAGGTTAGGATCAGTGAAATGCAACATCGGATTATATGGAGCTAGACAACAATTCTATTATACCGATCAATAGGCCTTGCCATTGGATTAGTGTTGTTTCCAATTATAAAAGAATGACAAATTATGGTTTTCCATCCCGGCACCTGCATGATTTTACATGATTTATACATCATATATCACCGTTTCAATCCAACACGTGATTTTTCTCCCACTACTTTGAATCCCTGATTTGATTTTTTTTTTTAAATCTAGAACTGTGCTGATGTAGCATCGGACAGTACACCTGAATTTCCCATTAAGAAACTAAATGAAATGACACCAACATTTCAAAGCAGAGGTGATGATATGTATGTTTTATTCGAAATGGCTATGCAGTCAATGCAAAAATAATTCATTATATATGTGAAATTCCATAGGAACAAACAAACAAACAAACCACAAAACAGTACAAACAACAAAAACTTAAAACTAGCCCTGGAAGAAAAGCTTGCCCAGTTTATATAGAAGTAATTTGAAATGAACTATGAATTTGCTATCTTTATTAATGATAAATTTGTTAAATTATATAACATCCAGATGGTGCTTTTAGTCCTGCACCTATCAAATCCCATTGATACACCCACAATGGAAACAGTAAATTGAGCTTCTCTCTTTTAGGCTCATCTTTTCCAGGATGCAAGACCTCTTTCTGGTCTAGACTGAAGATCTGAACTAGAACTTAAACTAAACTGAATTCACCAATATACTTAAATGAGGTCCCAACTATTTTCTTATGTTCATTGCTGTATGTCATATTCCATAGTTAGAATTGCAAAATATAATAAAACTCGATAATATTTGTCAATATCAACTGGTCACATTTTGTAATTGATTTATCGGAAATAAGATTTCTCGCTCACTCTTCTCTCCTTAATTTATGTAAAACGTGATTACTTCTACAGAAATACCTTTGTAAAATATAATGAAGGGGTTAAAGGACAGTAGTTCTTAATATGAAAGTATAAAGAAATATGAAGAGGTATACCTGCATTTGAATTACTTGAAAGTGATTGTTTCTAATTTATTGTGAACCATACTTAGGCAGTCTGAGAAAAATAAAATAAAAATCAATCAAACTCTGAAATTCATGAAGAGGTATAAGGGTCTATTTGAGAATTCATACAGAAGTCTGGCTAGCACTACATTTGAGAGTATTTTACACTATTCTTGCTAAACCTGCATTATTTGAAGAGCTGGGTAACACCTAACTTCCAGGAAATAGCTAGTAGACAACACAAGAACATTTTCCAAAGCAGCTAGCCTCAAAGGATGAAGTCATGAACTTGTTTAAATTTCTGGAAAAATATCTTTTGACTACAGAAAGGCCAAGATTCAGAGTAGATGTTTTAAATATGTCCATCCTGATTAAGTGCTAAAGGGTAAATGGAGTGTTAGCTGAAGGCCTGATCACATAGTCATAAATATTTAGATGGTCCATTCCACTTCCCATCAAAGGAGGAAAAAAAATGACACAGAAGGACAAAACTAGACAGTAATGAAACTCGATCTGTCTCTGAAGTGCCAGGTTATGTACTTTTTTTTTTTTTTTTTTTTTTTCCCCAAAGGAATCAGATTGTAGCACAGGAATATACGTTAAAACTCATAATTAAGGGAATCTTTCAACGCTTGATTAATTTTCTTAATTATTTTTAATCCTCATGGATGATAAATTTTCTGGTATCACAGATGCCAGAAACATCAATTTACAAGTTTATATGCAAGACTAGATTTAAATATTTGTTTATAATGGATTTTCACATATATTTAAAGTTATCCTAACAATATGTGTTCTAGCCAGCAAATTCTAATTGTTTTGGCAAAAGAAAATGTATAAGTACGCTTGCAAGTTTATTTCAATTCAAGATTCAGAACACAGAAAAAAATATAAATGTAAAAAAGAAAGATGTAAAAAATATGCTGCATGAAAATTAAACTCTTGTAAATGTCTAGAAAACATAAATCCACCATTGCATATGAAAATATAATTTTCACCTGCAGAGAAATGAGAACAATTAGGAACTGAAATTTACCTGAGATGAGTATGTACAGAGCTGGCCAGCACTCAGCATGTGTTTGAGATCAGGCCAAAATTACCTGAGCTCATTTACTTGAGCACAAATAAATTTTGTGTTTTTCTGAGTTAAACATTATACACAACCCTTTATTTTTACTGATTGTCATAATTTGTGATAAAATATGAAATTTAATTAACTCATGTTAATCCCCAAATATTTGTTTGGGTACATTCATTTATGCAATTTGATGATGCACATAGAGAAAAGTACTATACATCTGTTTCAATTTTGATTAAAAGCTAGGGTATATCTGGCAATTACAGAAAATTTACCAAAGGCAGCCTTTCCCCATTTTTGTTCCACTTGCTTCTTGGGAGTGAGACTTGATATATAGGCTCTGCATCCAAGCTGATATTACAGTGCCTCTCAAATTGTGTCCGCTGTATCTGCGGCGATACCTTAACAACCATTTGGGTGACTCCTCACTCACAGCTATAATTTGCTTTGTAATCTACCTGCCATTTTTTCTCAGAACAAACATTTTCTCCAGATTTGATTCAAGCTCCTGACAGCCTAGTTTGGTTGGAACAAACTAGTTTGGCCATTTTTTGGACTATTTCATCTTAGTCAAAGTTGAGCAGGTAAATTTATGGTGTGCCTTTAGGCAAGGCAGCTAAAAGACATATTCTGAGATCATCACATGGAGAGATGTTTGTGGTCTTTTCCTGAAATGAATGTTAAAGATGTCCTGTATTTTACATACTAAGATAGACAGTTTAGCTTCTGAAATATTTTTTTTTTTCTTTTTTTAGTGTATGATTATGTGCTGAATAGGACATTTTCTATATCTCCTCGGTGAAATTAAAAAAAAAATGAAGCAAGTAATTAAACCTTCTACCATTATTATATTTTGTTTGTTTGTTTTCCCAGATTCTTTTCTTTAGAAAGAGTACAAAGGATTTTTTTTCCTCAACTTGACGGCATTTTGTTGTGACACTTTGTTGTGAATGTTTGGTTCTGAAGAAATTGTTTTCTAATTTCAAAATAATGTTTGCTGTCTGATTTAAATTATTGTTTGATTTGAAAATAGTAAGGTCACTGCCCTATAGATAACACAGCTCTAAAAATCATTCAGTTGATACTCAAAAATTTACTCTGTGTAAATAATGACACTTTGTTCCCATTTTTCAGCTGAAGTGCTGTCTATCATCCTTGATCTGAAGGGAGAGGCTGCATTGCAGACATCAGGCTGCACGAAGAGCCTAAACATTTATCCTGGGACAGGGACAGGCAGCCTACCTGCCTGCAAAAAGCATGCCTGGGTGGAGAACCTCCTGCAGCAGGTGGCTGAGAAGGCTGTGTGGTGCGAAGGCTAACATTAGGAGGCTGAGAATGAGTTAGCTGGTTTCAAGCACAGTTTACAGGGGACCCACTGCCCATGGACAAACAGCCAAAAACTCCCCAACTGGCACACACAGAAGGGAACAAGGACAATAATGCAGAAGAATGGAAGCTTACAAAGGCAAGGACCAGCAGGAGGAAGAGACTTCCCCTGAAGCCTGACGTGCTATGGCAGAACCTCCTCACCTGTCTGCAGACTGAAGGGGAAAGACCAGGGGAGACTCTGAAGCTTAGTAAGGCAGCCCAGTCTGCTCCCCATATAACAACCAAGAAAAGGCAACAGGTGACAGCAGCAGGTGGCCTTCTTCTGAGAGGTATGGAGGTACTTACATTCCAGCCTGATGCACTCTGTAGAGAGGTGTGATGCTTATGAGGGGTTTGTATCAGGGATATCACTTAGAGACTACCCAGCCTAGTACAGTACACTGACTGTTGTTTCATCTGTTGCTGCAGTTTTACATGGGTGAGAGCAGCCGGGAGCAATCTAAGGAATATCAAGGACTACAGAACCCTCGGAGTACTGGTAAGAGATGCCAGAGCTCAGGTAATTTTTTCACCAATCTTTCCAGTCAAAGGGAAGGGGCTTGAAAGAGCTAGCAGGATATGGCAAACCAACAGATGGTGGACTGGTGTCACAGTCAGCTGTGGGCTGCCCAGCCTACAATGTGTGTTAAAGCCCCTGGAAGCACCCAGAGCAGGGCAGCAAGCCCGGCCCAAGGGCCAGATGGCTGTGCTGTGAGGAGGGGCTGAGGACACTAGGGCTGCTGGTGGGGCACACAGGAACAGCACAGAGCTACACCAGGGGAGGGCCCGGCAGGGCATCGGGAAGCCTTTCTTTACCCTGAGGGTGGCCAGACACCGCAACAGGCTTCCTAGTGAGGTGCTGGGTGCCCCAAGTCTGTCCAAGAGGTGTTTGGACAATGCCCTCAGTAGCGTGCTTTGACTTCTGGTCACACCTGAAGTGGTCAGGCAGTTGGACTCAATCTCTGAAGGTCCCTTCTAATGAAAATAATCTGTTCTATATGTATGTTGCAACATTGTTTGGAAATTCAACCAAATGAATGTTCAGTTTATGTCCTTTCTGATGTGATTAGCCAGTTCCAATTGATTCTTCATTTACATTTATATGTTAATTCTATTTAGGATTTTTTTTCCCCCACATATAAATTGATTTTTGACTACTTCAGTCTGCTGCTGAAATTCCATTAGGTGCTGCTATATTACTTAGTTGACATTGTCTTTCCACTTTTTAATGACTTAAGAGAACAACTAACAGAACTCAAAAGTTGAATTTCAAATATTAAAAATGAAATGGGACTCAAAATATAAGTATCTAAATAGTCAAACTTCACTTTTTATCCACAGTGGGGTGGGGATTTTTATTTTCTTATAAACATTTATGGGACAGAAATTGCCATAAGCAAGCTCACAAGCTTACAATCTTTCATTGATGCATCTTTTCTTAGCTGCAGTTACTGAATTCTTGGAAGCAAGAAATGTTTCCAAGAAATTAACCACAAAGTGTAAAATGGAAGAAAACCCTATTCTATTGCAAATTTTGTACTGACTCCCAATTTATTCTGATTTGGAAGCCTTCAAAATCAAAGATCCTGAGCTTTTATAGAAGGACACTTTCCAAGTTGTATTTATTAAGTAGGGCTATTGGGAGTTTAACTTATTCATTATTTTTTTTCAATATGAATTAAGTTGTCCAAAGAACAAAAACTTTAGAAGAAACCAACTAAGACAACAAGGGGTTTACTTTTCATTCAGCTTCATCTGGCAGCAGTAAGAAAGTGCATTGTCTCAAAACTAAACATACTTGAAAGAAGAACATGAATCACTGTGCAGCAGTACTGTTTGGTTTGCTTTTATATTAGTCTTGTTTTGTGACAAACAAGTGCGACTCTGATAGCAGACTAATGAAGACTTAATTAATTAATTAATTTCAATACAGTCAAAGAAAACAGCCACAAAATGAATTCATTTTTAGGTAACAGACATTTACTTACTTAAACTGCATAAAATAACCTTGAACCCAGCTTGTCAGTTTTCTAACAGGCTGTGAAATGTAGCTCCTGCTTGTTAACCCTAAGCCCTGTGAATGCATATTTGACCATTTTTAATTGGATAAATTAACATAGTAATGTCAATTCTGTCTATTTTTTTTTAATACTTTTTTTTTTTTTTTTTCCAATTAGCATTTCACATTGAGAGAACTGCTTTTTCAGAAATACTTTTTTTTTCATTAATATACATTTTCTTGTGTTTTTAGCAAAGTGAATATGTCCTGTTAATTTAGTTTTCCTGTTTAGGATAATGGGGAAAACTTTTCTTGCCTAGAAGGAAAAAGAATATAACTTTAAATAGAAGGAAGAAACCCTAATGAAAGCACAGAATATATTAATCAGTGATCTATCAGATATACCACATGTATGTCTTTTGATGGATCCTGATATTGTCCTAAAAAGTTCAGGGTAAAGACTATCAGCTGGTAATTTAGCACTGCGAGGTATGCTGACACCATTGCTGTTGTGCTGTATAGGTAAAGTGAAGTTTAATTGCTGCAGCATATTTCTAAATAGAATAATTATTCTAACAAAAGTTCATGTTTGTCTAGCAATTGTCATGTATCTGTTCCATAAATCAAATATATTGCTGCTGATAAAGGTGCAAGGCAATAAAGGTGATAAAGTCTACACATGCTATGTAATCTATGAAGCAAATAATAGTCAATAATATAAACTTTTTGAAAAACTGAATTGCTAGAAAATGTTTCTGGCCATCTTCTGTACATGATTATTTCAGCTGTGGCAATTGGTGATGGTCTTCTTCTGACATTGTACAGTCCAGTGGTTTCTGAGAGCCCACTGAGCCAGAAAGTCTTAGCCGTACCATCCTCTATCTGCCTTTTTAATGCACCATGGGGATGATGGCTTTTTCTGTTGTTATTAGTGCCTGCAGCAAAGACAACTTCCCTCGTGTACACAGAGAGCTGCATCAAGTGCTTTTGTTACAGCTATTTGATGCTAGTTAACTTTTCCTTTTGCTGTTGCTTCACTTCTGAGGTAGGGCTGCATGGTGTATAGGGCTTTATATGTCACTTCAGTGCCTCTGGGTGCCATTCCTAGAAGGGCTCCCATTAGAAATGTCAAAGAGTTAATAACTGGAACTGATCGTAAGCAGTTTCTTCTTCAAGGCTGAGCTGTTTGTCAAACATACCTGGCTGCTCAATGTTTTCTTAGCCTCCTACTTGAGGCGCAAAGGCAACCAGTTACTAGATACTTTGTAGCTATGGGTAGATTTGCCTAAGGTAAAATAAAGAAGACAGAGACTTAAACCTGCTTTGTTTGTATGCTTGTTTTTCATAACCCATGTGTCAAAGTGGTGAAGAAATGTTATTAAGGTATTATCTAAATTTGCTTACAAACTCTTGCAGGAAGCAACATCAATGAAATACATAAAAATCTGAAACTTCACAGTACATTTCATATGGCTTATTTTTCTCCATTTTACTCTCCATCCCCGCTACCTGCTGTATAATTGACAAACTAGGAGAATAAGATTCTGTGCTGATATTTAATCATCCATCCTAAGTCATCCAGAAGAAATGTCTTATGGTAAAATGTCCTAAAATTATTAAATTGACATAGTCTCCTCTGATACACAATTTCATCTGTGTAATTTTTTCTCCTTGGTTAGTTTTGGGGGCAGTGAGATTGTAGCAGTGAAGGCTCTGGGATGTGAGATGGTTATTTGTTTTCCCCAGACTGACATTTCTTTTATTTTACTACTACTACTACTACTACTACTACTACTACTACTACTACTACTATTATTATTATTACTATTACTATTACTATGTAAAATTACAAATAATAATAATTAATAATAATAATAATGAAAAGAGCACAGTCTGTGACACTGTCTGAAACAGAGGAAGGAGGAATAAAGCATGATCTGAGAAGTAAAAAGGCTGTATTAACAGGAGTGGAGGAAGAATACAAGAAGTGGGTAGACCTGTGCGTTGTCAAGAGTTGGACTTGATGATCCTTAAGGGTTCCTTCCAACTCAGGATATTCTATGATTCTATGATTCTAAGTGTAGGAGGAGTGTGTGAAAAATGAAGTATTCACTTTCTTAGTAAAACAAAACAAAACAACACATCACAGAAAGATTTGATAAAGTTTTGGAAATAAATAAAAGCAAGACTATGATAAAAAGATACTAAGGCTCAGCACAGTTATGTAATTCTGAGATATCAGTAGGACATTTTTTATATATTACTTCATAACAAAATAGGCAATAAAGTACCTATAAACATAGAAGATGCATCATGACAATAAAAAAAGCCTTCAGAGGTACTTTAATGTTAGACATTCAAGCTATAAAATTTGCCAGAGGATGAAACATTAATTTGTTAGTCCATGTCATAATCCCCTGACTGTCCCTGCTTCTAATGATACTTTATCTGACTGCATATTTCACTCACTGGTTAGTAGTCATACTCAAAGGGAGATCTCCAGGCTCAGTGTAGTGAGCTTTTTATTACTTGCTTTTGAAATGCAGAGGGATTGACATTCATACAACAAAGTTCCTCTTCCAGGAGCTTATCCTCCCGTGCACTGAATGGAGAATGTGTCTTACCAACAATGCAGTTGCACGGTGGAGGGTTCTGGCGTAACTTCTTAGCCACATAGGCAGTAAAGCCAGTTTGAGTCAGTAATATATCTGCCTAAAATTTTCAGCTGATGGATTCGTGGCTTTCAGTTTCACTCAGATGCTTCTTAAACATCCTGATCTGGATATACAATCATCTTGACCATTCACTGGAGAATAATGTGGTCAGCACAGTCAAGGAACCTGACTAGTGTGACATATATTCATCTTTCTCTGAATATCTTTCCTGGGATCTGCAAACTACAGGTTGGTAATCATGATATTATATGTGTGACAGTAGCAGAAGGCCATCAAGATATGACTGAGATCTTTATATACTACTTCCCAGAAGACAGGAATAGTTTGGGAGAGAAGGGAAATTGTGGACTGATGGCTTTCATTTCAAAAGAATGCAAAAGTCGTATCCAAAAAAACACCTTAGAAGAGCTCAGGCAACACAGAAAAGACCCAGGTGCTGGACAAACACATGTCATGGTGCCTGTGAGAACGTAACACAAGAGTGTGAATTGAAAATGAGAGAAATCAATTTCCTTCCAAAGCAAAAATTACCTTGCCCTCCTGCTAGGCATCCTGTTTGCTATGCTGTTGCTACATTATTTCCTACAAATACAGAATGAAGTGGCAATCCTTTATCTAGTTTAGCTCAATTCATCTCCTAACAGTCAAGAAGGTCAGAGAAAATCACAGAATAAATGCCCACATTGAGATGTGAGAGAAGTAGCTGTGCGTAATATCTACCCAAGGCTGTTCATCCAGTCAGACGTTTTGGACAAAATATTACATAAATCTCAAAAATATCAAAACTATACTGAAAAATGAGAAAGTGCTACAAAATAAGTATTTATTTTTCCAGACCTACCTCCTTTAGTGTTTTTAATGTTTTGTTGGTGTTTTTGCTGGTGTTTATTTTTTATTTATTTTCAGTTGTCTCTGATATAAGTAATGTCTGAAAGAGACAAGGTAATGATACCAGGAACTCCAGAATGTCTTTTGTGTAACTATAATGACATTACTTATTGGGGTGTTACTATTGCCAGTTTCTTTGATTATTTATTTATTTATTTACAATAGAGATCACATATATACATGAAATTTTATATTATGCTATATTACTTAATATTTTATGTATTGTTCTGAATATTCTTCTGTATTCTTTCAATAAATCTTTAAGTTAACCTGAACTGCAAAGTGCAATGACATGAGACATTTTTAGAGACAATGCCTAAGTAGTTCCTTTTTGAAGGTGCATATTTCCATTGCCATTACATCTTTAATGCAGTCAAACATAGTTCACTGTTTCATGGAGAAATTGTACACTGTGGATAATCTTTAAATTGTTCGCAGGAAAAAATGAAAAAAAAAAAAAAAAAAAAAGGTTAAATAAATTAAATAAATGGAAAAAGAAACATTCTGAGCTAACTTCTTTTCCCTTGATGTAGTCTCCTTTTTATTAGCATTGCTGAAAGGTTGCTGCCTTGTGTTGTCCAAAAATCATTTATTCTGTTTACTTTTCACTGTGATTTTGTCAAAGCTTATTGAAGCATGCTGTCAGTTCCATAACACAATTTTAAGGAATAGCTCACACAGCATTCAGATTTTATTCCTGTAGGATAGGCTTCTGGAAGTCTAACTTTTGTTCAGTAGGTACTCTGTTAAACAAAAATAAACTGTCCGCTGTTAGAACCAGAGCTAAGGGAATGAGGCTGTTCTTGAGGAACATCATCCTGGAGAAGCAGTTAGCTTATTAAACAGGAAACAAGGTACAGATGGAAGAAAAGCCATTCCACAATATGGATAGCACTCATAACCTAGTTATGAAAGCTTCACTCTCTCTTGCCCCTGTTAATTTATGGCCCAGATGTAGCACTTTAAATTGAAAGATCTTAGTTTAATATTACCTTTCTGTGACAGCCGAGGCTGCTAGCAGAAACATGGCCACCTTCCTGTTTCACAGCTCTCTAGGACATTGTTTTACTATTCCCAGGCACACCACATAACTTGAAAACCTTGGTTTCAGTATTCATCAAGCAACAGTAAAATTTCTGGAGCTGACTGTTACAGTAAGAGGTAAAATATTCTTGCTTATATTTGATAATTAGGAGGGCTTTAAAAGGAGAGCTTAGTTGAATGTCTGGCAAAGCGATATTGTCTACTGCATCTGGAAATTTCAATTACAGGTTAGAAGCTGGATTCAAAAAAGCTGTGTTTATTTAATTATTTATTTTTCCTCTTTCTTACACTCTTCACTAGCCTGAATCTTCATTTCTGTTCTCTGGCAAGAGCTGGCTTTAAGGTTGTGCCTGCCAATGGGTCAGTACTGGCTGGCATTAGACATCATCATGTCAGGGCAGGAAGTAGGACTGGTACCGCAAGAGCAAGAGCACATTAGTCCCTGTCTAAATCTGCCTTGTGGAGTTTGCTTGTGCACATTTACATGTATTTCCGGTAGGGTGGCATAAATGATTTCAGTGTTAGTGTGAAGCACTAATGTTCAGATATTCTCTGAGGTCAGATATATATCTATATGACTCTGCAGAATGTCCTGCTGCACTGTACCACTGTGGAAATGTCAAGTTTATATATAAAAAGGTAGGGTTCGGCTGTCATTTCTTTGCAGTATTCTAAACTCTTATTTTTGTCTCTGTGACAGTAACACACTTCTTAAGAGAGAGAATGGATTTTACTGACACAAAAATAGAGAAATATTGATTTCTACTTGTTCTTACATATAATCTTATTTGCAAAAGAAAAGTGACACAGGTTTTTCATTATAATGCTGCCAGTCTCAATTTCTGCTTTAGGTTCCTCAGTTTTCCCACAAGTTGGCAGTGAAATTTTAAGGGGAGAAGGAAGGGGAGGGCAGATCAAGTTTATCAATGGACCACTACATTCAACAATTTCTTTACTGGCAGCATTTCTAGCCTATTTTCCCTGTGGAGGTCAATACAAACGACTTGGTGAGGCCTGCAGAATAAGATAAATGGATGTATCAGACTCTGCAGTTTCACAATGGCTCAGTGTTTCTTATTTCACATAAATTCTTCTGTGATACAGGGCTGCAATTTGTTAATGATAATTTTGATTTATTTATTTTTTTTTTCCTGATCATTATGCAATACATGTAAATTAGAGAAAGAGTGGTCCTTTCCACCAGGTCTGAAGTCTTATATCTGTATGTCAGATTTCCTTTTATTGTTCTTGAGATAAGCAAGTTTCCCTAACGGGGTCCAATAATGTATCATTGGGAGGCATATTTTATGTGTTAATTATAGGGTTTGATTATTTGTTTATGTTTGTGACCATAAGATGTCAATGAAGGAGAAGCTGAGAATACATAAAAAAACTGGTAGATATCTATCAATGGGCTGCCACTACAGAAGTCTTACATGCTGCTCATCTTGGCAGCAAGATGTATTTTCCCAACAAGCTTAACTGGGAACATGTAACTCTTGCTTACTGAAAAACTTTTAGAAATACATTACCTCCTAAGACTAATGGAGCATCTCAGTGCAGAAGGTTTCCTCTCTGAATTGCACATACTGTAGCCAAATTTCTCAATGTTTAATATTATAATCTTTAAAAGGATCTTTCTGCTAAAGATTTTGCAGAATGAAATATTGTAAAACATCATTGAATTATAAAGTGAACATTCAAAATTCTTCTCCACCCCCCCACCCCTCCCCGTTCATATATGAGTTAGTTATTTAACATGTTTTTGAATGTTCCTCACTGACTGCTGGAAGAATGTGATATTACAAATCATTTCTTTTACTTGCTATTGATTTGAAGTGGTTTGGGTTATGTCAATGAAATTCTTCCCTCCTTCCTAGTCTGATGCATGTAAGATAACATAATTACCTATAAAAAGTCTATTCAAGTTAGTGAAGCAGTCTGAAGTCCATTTTATTAATTAAAAATAAGGTTAATAAGGCTAAAATATGGAGAAAAATCAAAAAACAAAACCCAAAAACTTAATATCTCATTATATGATAAGCTGTTGTCATATATGGTAAGGAAAATGCATAGCTATTGAAAAATGTCTCACAAAGCTCTATTTTTTAAATGGAATAGCTTCTGAAGATCTTTGTCACCCTCCAGTTTGCAGTTAAAAATAAATAAATAAATAAATAGATACATAAATCTTTGAGAATTTCCGTGAAAGAGAATATTAAGCAACAAATTCAGAAAGCTTATAAAAATCAATTTATGTTCACCTATATTTGCACTGCAAATTTGAACCTGAGATAACTGCTGGCAGTAATGAAAGGCAAATATTCTCTGCAATCCATGTTCCTAGCCCAAACAGTTGCATCTTAAGAGTTCATGGAGATGATCAGACAAGTAATAAGGAAAAAATGAATCTGTTTAAATATGACTCTCTAGAACTATCAAGAGGATTTCAATAAGAATAATCAGAAATCATAAAGCACTGTTTTTTTTGTTTTTTTGTTTTTTGTTTTTTTTTTTCCCTGGTATCCTCTCTGATCATCTAATCTAACTTGTTTCTATTTTCATTGGAATAGGAGGGTACTATGTGGCATCCATTTTTTCCATTTCCATCTGAAAATTCAATCTTTGAAGAATTTACCTTAGGGGATTATGCCATGCTGGGAGTTGAACAGTTAATATATAGAAACATCAACTCTCCCCTCTCCCTGATTTCTAACTCAGAATGTGTCAACACCATACAGTGTCTTAGGATCTGACTGAGCTAGCCTGCAAAATGGACATGGAATGTCCAAATTATCAGTTCTGTCTGGGTTAGTTATACTTGTTTAGGGAAAGAGAATATTATCAGTAATGACATTTATTTGTCATGCAAAAACATTCATAAAAACAGAATTAATAACATACTTTTCAAATATTAAGTTTCACTGCTCATTACTTATCTTTCACAGAATCACAGAATTGTAGAGGTTGGAATGGGCCTCCAGAGATCATCGGGTCCAACCCCCCTGCCAAAGCAGGTTCCCTAGAACAGGTTGCCTAGGTAGGTCTCCAGACGGGTCTTGAATATCTCCAGAGAAGGAGACTCCACAACCTCCCTGGGCAGCCTGTCCCAGTGCTCTGTCACCCTCACTGTGAAGAAGTTCTTTCACATATTGGTGCAAAACTTCCTGTGATCTGTTTTGTGGCCATTGCCCCTTGTTCTGTCCCCACAGAACACTGAAAAGAGGTTGGCCATATCCCTCTGCCTCACACTTCAGGTATTTATACACACTGATAAGATCCCCCCTCAGTCTTCTCTTCTCACGGCTGAACAGGTCCAGGTCTCACAGCCTTTTCTCATAACCACCCTCTGAGCTCGGCCAGTCAGCCAGTTCTCAACCCACCTTACTGTCCACTCATCTATCCCACACTTTCTCAGCTTCATTAGCAGAATGTTATGAGAGGCAGTGTCAAAGGCCTTGCTGAGGTCAAGGTAGATGACATCCACTGCTCTCCCTGCATCTACCCAGCTGGTAATGCCATCATAGAAGGCTACAAGGTTGGTCAAACACAATTTCCCCTTGGTGAATCCATGCTGACTACTCCTCATAACCTTCTCTTCCAATTGGTTGGAGATGGCATCCAGAACAAGTTGTTCCAACACCTTTCCAGGGACAGAGGTGAGACTGACTGGCCTGTAGTTTCCTGGATCCTCCTTTTCACCCTTCTTGAAGACTGGAGTGACACTGACTATCCTCCAGTCTTCAGGCACCTCTCCTGTTCTTCAGGACCATTCAAAGATAATAAAGAGTGGTTCAGTGATCACCTCCTCAGCACACATGGATGCATCCCATCAGGACCCATGGAATTATGTGCATTGAGCCCACTCAGACACTCCCAGACCACCTGCTCCTCAACCAGAGGGGAGATCTCCATTTCCCAGACTCTCTCTCCTCCCTCCAGGGTCCAGGAGTACCAAGGGGGAGTCTTTGAAGTAAAGACCAAAGCAAAGAAGGCATTCAGTATTCTCAGTGTCCCCTGTTACCAGGACACTTGTTCAGCAGGGGACCCACATTATCCCTAGTCTTTCTTTTACTGTTTACATACTTAAAGAAACTTTTCTTATTGTCCTTTATCTCCTTTGCCAACTTCATCTCCAGGTGGGCTTTAGCCTTCCTCGTCGCATGCCTTCAGGCCCTGAAAACACTCCTATACTCCTCCCAAGAGGACAGGCCCTTTCTCCACATTTCATAGACTTTCCTCTTCCTTTTGATCTTGACGATGAGCTCTTTGCTCATCCACACAGGTCTCCTGCCCCCCTTCCCCAATTTCCTACTCTTAGGGATGCACCGATCCTGAGCTTGGAAGAAGTGCTGTTTAAATGTTGCCCAGCTCTCACAAGCACCCATAACTTCTAGCAATCTAGCCCATGAGATACACCCAAGTAGGTCCCAGAAGAGGTCGAAGTTGGCTCTCCAAAAGTCCAGGGTAGCAATCCTACTTTTTGCCTTTCTTCTTCCACTCCAGATCTTAAACTCCATCATCTCATGATTGTTGCATCGCAAGCTGCCCCCAACCTTTACAACCCTAAAAAGCCCACCCAAGCCCCATCACCCCTTCCTACTTTTTCACATAGGGTGAAAGGAGGCTGCAAAAGGGAGACTCCAAAATATGAAAAGGAACTTCATGTCCCTTGCAAAGATGCAAAAGGCATCAGGAGTGCAAGTATTAGGAACACACTGGAAGAATATAGCCTGGCAAAGAGCAAAGTCAGGACTGTGCACTTGCAAACAGTGAGCTTCCAGCTGTTTAAAGATCTAGTGAATGAGATCCCCCAGAATGCTGTCCTTGGGGACAAAGGAGCTGAGCAGAGCTGACAGCTCTTTAAGGATGTTCTCCTTAGAGCATAAGAACTCCCTGTCCTTCTGTGTAAGAAAGCAAGCAGATAGGGCAGAAAACTGGGATGGCTGAGCAAATACCTGCTGGCCAGACTGAGGCACAAGAGGGAAATGCACAGGCAGTGGAAGCAGGGACATGTGGCCTGGGAAGAGTACAGCAACACTGTGCAGATGTGCAGGGATGGGATCAGGAAATCTGAGGCACTGCTGAAATTGAGTTTGGCAAGGGATTCAAAGAATAACAAGAAGGGGTTCTCTAGATGCATTGGCTGCAAAAGAAAGACCAAGGAGAGCATAGTGCCTCTGACAAATGAAGACAGAAGACTGGTAGAAACAGATGTGGAGAAGCCTGAGGTACTTAACAACAACTTTGCCTTGGTCTTTACTGGTAGTCAGTCTTCCCACACTTCTTGAGACCCCAAAGCTCTACGTTGGTCCTGGGGAGTAGTGTCCCTCCCACTGTAAGCAACGAGCAAATTCAGGACCTCCTAATATGACAACTACAAGTTTTTGGGGCCTGATGACAGGCATCCCATGGTCCTGAGGTAATTGGCTGACGTAGTCACCAAGCCTGTCTCCACCATATTTCAAAAGTCCTGGCAATGAGGCAAAGACCCAGTGGCTGGAATAAAGGAAACATCACTCCCACTTTTAAAAAGGTTAGAAAGGAGGACTGGGGGAAATCCAGAGCCCCACCTCCATGCCCGGCAAGATCATGGAATGGATCCTCCAGGAGGCAATGTTAAGGCACATGCAAGTCAAGGAGGTGATCCGAGACAGCCAGCACGACTTTCCTGAGAGCAAATCATGCTAGTGATTTGGTGGCCACCAATCTGGCCTTCTAGTGGCCTTCTGTGATGGAGGAACTGCATCAGTCAGCAAGGGAAGACCAACTGAGGTCATCTACTTGGAGTTTTGTCAGGCTTTTGACGCGGTTCCACACAACATCCTAATCTCTAAATGGGAAAGATACGAATGGAGCAGTCAGTCAGTGGATAAGGAAGTAGCTCAATGACTGGACCCAGAGAGAGGTGTGTAATGGCTCTATGTCCAGGTGGATGCCAGTGACAAGTGGTGTACCTCAGGGATCTATCCTGGGACCAGTGCTTTTTGACATCTTCCTCAATGAGATAGAAAATGAGATTGAGTGCACCCTGAGCAAGTTTTTGGACAACACCAGCTGAGAGGTCAATACAAGAGAATGAAAGGAAGCCATCCAAAGGGACCTGGACAGGCTTAAGAAGTGGGCACATCACCCTAATGAAGTTCAATGAATCCAAGTGCAAGGTGCTGCACATTGGTCAGGGCAAAAGAACTCATGGAGAGCAGCCCTGCAGAGAAGGACTTGGGGGTTCTGGTGGACAGGAAGCTTGACATGAGCCAGCACTGCAAGCTGGCAGCCCAGATAGCAAACTGCATTCTGGGCTGCATCAATAGAAGTGTGGGCAGGAGGGAGACAAGGTGATTGCACCCCTCTACTCTGCTCCTGGAGGCCTCCTTTGGAGTGCTGTGTCCAGGCCTGGTGCTCCCAGCACAAGAAGGATGTGGGTCTGTAAGGAGGGATCCAGAGGAGGGCTGCAATGTTCTTGATGACAAGAAAAGAGGGGAAGGTTTTAAACTAAAAGAGGGGAGATTTAGAGTAGAGATTAGAAGGAAATGTTTCCTTCAGAGGCTGGTGAGGCACTGGACCAATTTGCCCAGAGAGGCTGAGGATGCTCCATCCCTGCAGGTGCTCAAGACAAGGTTGGGTGAGGCCACGGGCAACCAGATCGAGTGGTTGGTATCCCTGTCCATGGCAGAGGGATTGGAACTAGATGATACTTAAGGTCCCTTCCTACCTGAGCCATTCTACAGTTCTATGATTGTATGATTGTGTGATTCTACAATTCTGTGAAGAATACCAAGACACTCTCTGTGGCAGTCACTATTTTATTTTTTATTTTTTTAATGAAAACCAAATGTGCCCTGCTAAAGGCGCCGGTGGGGCGGCCTTTTGCAGGGCTGAGGAGATTCTGGGCTGCTGTTGGCCCTCCTCTTCCGGGGCCGCTGGTGCCCCCCAGTTGAGCTGTTTCTGCCTTGGCCAGGAGGAGAGGGCCCATGGCTGCAGCCCGGCATCGCAGCATCTTCTGCTGCCACCTGTCCTAGCTCTCTGAAGGGCTCCTCCTGCTCCTCAGGGATGGGTGTGGTGGATGGGTGGCCAGGACCCCCATGCAGGGCAGCACTGGAGGTGCTGGGGAGCTGCTCAATGTCAGAAGACTCTGGACTGCTGGAGAGGAGCTCGATGATCACAGGAGTGTCCTGGGAGGAGGCAGCAGGGCTGGGGGTGGCTGCAGAGCTGTCTTCTGGCTCCCTGCTGTCCTGGGAGCCTTCGAGAACCACCTCAGGGCCATTCCAGTGATGGCTGACAGGAGCAGGTTCCAAGAGCCCCAGCGCCTCAAAGAACTCATCACTGCACATCTCGACAGTTTCGTCAATGAGCTGGTGCACGAAGCTCACTGTATGGCCCTGCAGGGATGGCTGCAGCTCCCGGATCAAAGTCACCTCATCCAGCCCGTAGCGGCAAAGGCAGGCAATAACGTTGGCCTCCAGAATATTCTGGTCCCACCAGGCAGCCCCGAACAACTCCCTGGCTTGCTGGCGCACCCAAGGACTCAGAGGACCGAGGATAGCAGGGTATTCCCTGAAGAGGGCCGCCCATTCTTCGGGTGGGAGGCCGCTCACAGCAGGCTGGGGCACCGGCTCTGCAGCCCCCTGCTCATCCTGGTGGCTGTCCTCTTCTCTCTCTGCATGGCAGGCGACCTGGACCTCTAGAAAGTCATCTTCCGACCAGATGGAATAGCGGATCGCAGTGATCTCCTGCCTGCAGAGGGGGCAGCTGACGCTCCTCTTCACCCAGCGCACGATGCATCCCAAGCAGAACTGGTGCCAGCAGGGGATGACGACGCTGGGCTCCTTTGTGGTCCCCTGGCACACAGGGCAGGTGACATCAGCCTCTGTGGCCATCGTGCTGTCTCGCTGCAGCGGGCTGGGGAGAGCTGTGGATGGGGACCTGCTTCCCCTCGCTGGCGCCGCTGCGACAGGTGCTGCTCGCTGCAAGAAGGAGAGAGGCCAGGGTCAGTGGCTGTGCCGGGGCAGGCAGCGGCAGTGCCCCGGCCCCTCAGCAGGAAACCCCCCACCAAGCCCCAGCCACAGCCACAGCCCCACAGCTGGGCTGTCCCGTGCCCCACACGGGCCACCTCGGGGCACGTGTCCCCGCACAGCTCACCTGCGCTGCTGCGAGCGCGCCTCACAGGGCCCCGGCTGCCTGAGCCAGGCAGGGCCGGGGAAACACGGGCACTGGCTGCGGGGACGGGCACTGACAGCAACTGCCGATGGCCCCACAGCACAGCTCCACCAAAGCCTCGCTCAACACTCCAAGCCTCGCACACACGCTCAGCGGGAGTCCAGGCACGAGCCAGGCTGGGACGGGCTCTGCCGGCGCCCCAATATAAGCAGCGAGGGCCGTGAGGTCACAATCCATTGCTGGGTGACCTCAGAGCCCATCGCTGGGTGATGTCAAAGCCCATTGCTCTGGGTGACCCTCGCAAAACCAAAGCACATATCTGAGAGCAGTGCCCAGACACTTTGTGAACTCCATCAGGCTTGCTGCACTCACCACTTCACTGGAAGGCCTGTTTCCATGGCCAAGCCCCTGTCAGTGAAGAATCCTTTCTTCACCTCCAGCCAGACCCTCCCTTGTCACAGCCTCATGCCATTCCCTCGGGTTTTGTCGCAGTCCCCAGAGAGCAGAGCTCAGCGCCGCCCCTCTGCCCCCTCATGAGGAAGCTGCAGGCTGCCATAAGGCCTCTTGTCAGTCTCCTGCAGGCTGAACAAATGCAGGGACCTCAGCTGCTCCTCATCCGTCTTGCCCTCCAGGCTCTTCACCACTTTGAAGCCCTCCTTTGGACACTCTCCAATAGTTTTATGTCCTTCTGATATTGCAGTGCCCAAAAGTGCACACAGGGCTTGAGGTGATGCTGAAAGAGTTCAGAGCAGAGCACAGCAATCCCTTCCCCCGACCAGCTAGCGATGCTGTGCTGGAGGCACCCCAGGATGCAGTTGCCCCTCCTGACTGCCAGTGCCCACAGTTGACTCATGTTCAAATTGCCATCAACCAAAACCCCCATATCCCTTTCTTTGGGGCTGCTTTCCAGCCTCTCATCCACCAGACTGTCCATACAGCCAGGTTTGTCCTTTGCCAAGTGTGGAATCTGGCACTTGCTCTTGCTAAATCTCATATCACTGGGGATTGCCCAGCTCTCTACTTTCTCAACATCTTTCTGCAAGGCCTCCCTACCCTCAATGGAGTCAGCTGCTCCTCCCAGTTTAGTGTAATTCACAAACTGACTCAATATGTCCTCAAGTCCTACATGCAAGTCAGTTAGGACAACATTGAAGAGAAGTGGCCCTGAAATGGAGGCCTGCAGAAGCCCCTTTGTGACTGGCCACCAGCCTGATGCAACTCCATTTATGATAACACTTGGAGCCCAAACCATCAGCCCCTTGTACACCCATTGCATTATGCATTGCTCTAGCTGTGTGGTGGTCAATCTGTCCAGAAGGAGACAGTGAGAAACACTATCCAGTCTTCGCTGAAATCCAAACTGATGCCCTCAGGTGGCTGTCAAAACAGAATACTTTCTCTTACTGGAATGTAAATTTCTAGAAGCGATTCACAAAGTGTAGTGGTAAATCAAAATACCAGAGGTCTAAATATAACTTTACAAAGATTTCATCTACAAAGTGCATAAGGACATATTCTAAAATTCAGTAAAATTAGGTTGCCTTTGGCTATCTCATATCAATAATGGTTTCTCCTCTGCTTAAAAGTACATCAGAGAATAAAGCAAAACATAAAAAGTTTCAAAAATGGAGCCAAGTCCAGTTGGAGGCCAGTCACTAGTGGCGTCCCCCAGGGCTCGGTGCTGGGGCCGGTCCTCTTTAATATCTTCATCGATGATCTGGACGAGGGCATCGAGTGCACCCTCAGTAAGTTCGCAGATGACACCAAGTTAGGTGCATGTGTCGATCTGCTTGAGGGTAGGAAAGCTCTGCAGGAGGATCTGGATAGGCTGGACCGATGGGCTGAGGTCAACTGCATGAAGTTCAACAAGGCCAAGTGCCGGGTCCTGCACCTGGGGCGCAATAACCCCAAGCAGAGCTACAGGCTGGGAGAGGAATGGTTGGAGAGCTGCCAGGCAGAGAAGGACCTGGGAGTGATGGTGGATAGTCAGCTGAATATGAGCCAGCAGTGTGCTCAGGTGGCCAAGAAGGCCAACGGCATCCTGGCTTGTATCAAAAACAGTGTGACCAGCAGGGCTAGGGAGGTGATCGTCCCCCTGTACTCAGCTCTGGTGAGGCCGCACCTCGAGTACTGTGTTCAGTTTTGGGCCCCTCGCTACAAGAAGGACATGGAGGTGCTTGAGCGGGTCCAGAGAAGGGCGACGAAGCTGGTGAGGGGCCTGGAGAACAAGTCCTACGAGGAGCGGCTGAGGGAGCTGGGCTTGTTCATCCTGGAGAAGAGAAGGCTCAGGGTCGACCTTATCGCTCTCTATAGGTACCTCAAGGGAGGCTGTAGCGAGGTGGGGGTTGGCCTGTTCTCCCACGTGCCTGGTGACAGGACGAGGGGGAATGGGCTTAAGTTGAGCCAGGGGAGTTTTAGGTTAGATGTAAGGAAGAACTTCTTCACTGAAAGGGTTGTGAGGCACTGGAACAGGCTGCCCAGGGAAGTGGTGGAGTCACCGTCCCTGGAAGTCTTCAAAAGACGTTTAGATGTAGAGCTTAGGGATATGGTTTAGTGGAGGGCTGTTAGCGTTAGGTCAGAGGTTGGACTCGATGACCTTGAGGTCTCTTCCAACCTAGAAAATTCTGTGATTCTGTGAAAAATAAAAGTGTTTCCAATGAAACTACAAAAGTGTAAAATTGCTATATTTGATTTTTATGGACCTGATACCCTCTTTGTTATTAAAGCTAAAAAGTGAGTTGTATAAGAAAAGATTTACTTGTATTCTTTCCAGGCTGTAACTGACTATAACTTGTTCTACTCAATTGAATTCTTCTGTCAAAAGAAGCTAGATCACATTCAATTTATGAAAAAACATTTTCTTCATAGGCATTTAAAAACTAAAACAGTTCAGTTGCTTGATTGTTTCTCTTTATGAAAAGAAGAATTTTAAAGAAATCTGTATCCTGTCTTGATGTTTTCTGAAAATTTTGACTTGTTTCTCTGCAGAAAAAATCATAGAGAAAGAAGGATGGATATCTATTCTGGCATTGGTTGCAGGATTTAATAAAAATATAAACCCAAAGCTACCACAGTTTGATGCAATATCTGTATGTAATGTACATTTTTTTCATATTTACATTTTTTTCATATTTATATTATTTTTTCATAGATATTTCTGTATTTCATAATATTATTTTTCTATCCAATAAATTGAAAATATTTTTTTTAAATCTATGAAAATCCCAAAGACCTGGTGAATACAATTACTGCCTCAATTTACATTTACAAAAACATATGCATTGCACAGGAAAAAAAAATAAACTGAACATATTATTATATTCTGAGCTAAAATAATGGGGACATTGAAATGTTGGAACAATATTGTATCTTGTAATTTAATGTTATTCATCTCAGCTATACAATAACCTGTTTCTTGACAAATGCATGAATGGAAGAATGAGAGAAATTCCTTCTGGAGTCTTTGTTAGTGCTGATTTTATTCACAGAGAGTGGCCAGCATCTTTGTAGCACCAGAAGAGAGCCAGGGAAATGTTGTTCAGTACTGCAGAAAAACAGCATTACTGTTTTTGTTCAAACCTGCCTTTTTGTTTGTTTGTTTGTTTGTTTGTTTTCTTCAGCTCTGTGCTTCAAAGTCTTGCCTGAGCTCTGTGAAGACAGTGTTTTTTAGGCATTTTAGTTGCCTTCAGTCAGATTACTAACTTACTTTCTGTACAGCCTGAGAATGGTCAGTATTTTGAATAGTGCCCCCTACTTTAGATACCCCAATTCAAAGGGGTGTATTTTATTATTATTTGTGTGTGTGTGTGTGTGTGTAATTCACTAGTTCTTCTATTTGAACAATGTGAAATATATTCATATTTGTACAATTTTTATTTTATGCACAAAAATATGAACTATATACTATTATTGTCACCTGAAACTCACAAAAAAGTGGATTTCAATTTAAAATAATTAATTTCTAAATGCCTATGTATATATCTGATGTATTTTAAATTGGAATGAAACAAAAACAAAAACAAAAAAAAACAAGCAAACAAACAAGGTATGCTTATGCACTAATATGGCCGCAGCATCCATCAAGAAGGTGGATGAACTTAAACAGTCCCTGCAGAGTTTGGTTGCTGTGGAAACGATCTAACTGATTTTAAATGGCATAACTGAAGTGAATGATCTTTGAGTAAGTCAGACCAGAGCCATATATTTGTCACAAAATCTATAGCCCTATCACTGATTGAGTCAGATTTTCTTTTTTTTTTTTTTTTTTCTGATAACCTTTTCTTAGTTGAATTTCCAAAACAAATGTCTATAGAGATATTTAGAGATATTCTATCACTTATCCTCCATGTGTCCACTGGACTTCCATTCTTTTCTGCAGAGTGAGCAAACTTCACCAGAGTTGGAGGTGATCCAGCTGGCCAAAGCTACAATATGGTGGTTTAGCTAGTTTTACAGGAGTTTTACATGTGACTCTGAAAACCTTAATCTTAAGGAAAAAAAATATAACACCCATTTCTGGGGTGAGGTTGGGGCATTGAGTGAACATGGGCACACGCTCATGGTCACAATGTATTTTAGGAAGGAAATCTTCTTCAAGCGTCTAGGACTGGCAAATGCAATGGTTCCCCTTGCAGTTAGTACTTGCATATCCCCATACACATTAGTTGAGTTTTGAACAGTGTTCCCTCTCCAAACAGAACAATATCCAACAAACAAAAGTGGCAAATTAAACATTTTCCTGTTAAGAATTTTCACATTAGTTTTGATTTACCTAGGTAAATCTGTGTTAGACAGTGTTTGACTGTGTAAAGCTTAACTGAAGTTTTTAGGTTGCAATTCTAAAGACAGGTACAAAATGTTCATCAAATTCATATTTTAGCTTTCTTCCAGTTGGGATCGGGAGCTTTGACTATGAAAATTCTTACTTTAGTTCTTAGCTATCAAATCACATTAAATATAAAACACTAAACTGTTCTGAAAAAAAAATAATAAAAAATCACCTCAAATAAAATCCTTTTTAATTAAATCGATGCTATTCTACAGGTTCCCAAACAAATTTCAATACCTGTCACAGAAAGGTCTCCCTGAAGAAGTATCATAATGTGATTTATACCCAATAAAATCACTTGACTAATGTGAGCGTTCTCAAGCAACCTATTTATCTAAATAACATGCTTCCTTTGTTTGTAAGCTGATAATAAACTCTTGATCTATGCGAACTCCACAGCTTTGACTATGGCTTATGTAGTTCTGTTTTGGATATTACTCTATTCTTCTGATTCTCTTTCAGACCAAGCAGAAGGTAAGATAATTTTCACAAAACAAGAGTATGATGCAAGTTCACCAAGGGGATTTGAATAACAAATGGCTGGCTATATCTGTAATAAAATGTATACAATAAACTATCTTCCATTCTGTTGGCATGTAGGCCAACAAAAATATGTTTTAATTCTTTGCTACAGGCATCAGAATAGACCTTGTCTTCATATATTTCTGCTACCAGACACCCATAAAATGCACAGTAGTCATGAAAACATGATTGTGATTTTTGGTCTTTCATACAGTAGGGGAGATGGACAAAGGATAGCATTTAGAAAAGAGGGTGTTCTTCAGGAGGAATGCAAGGAAATTAAAGTATTCCTTACGCTCAAGCTCAGCCCCCCCAGGGTGGAATTAATTTCACCTGGCTGTAACCATCTGTAACATAGATGTGGATACTGATCTAGTAATGTATCTTTTCTGTGCAGACAACGAAGCAAAACAGAGAATAAGTTAAGCAGACTTTGATGTATTTTGAATTCCTACCTAATGGCAAGTATGCTTCAATGTCAATGCAAGAATCTAGATGAGTAGAGTTTGACATCTGCTAGATACTTATTTTATTAAGCTTAAGGTCTGAATTGTTTGATCTGAATGCATATATTTGAGAAATTATTGAATTTTATCCAGTTAGTTCTGTACTAAGATTCATAATTAGTGAATGGCTGGGTAAAACATACCATGCCTAAAGCTGCGTGATTATAGCTTATTCTTATATACATATTGTCACTTAACTGGCAATGTTTATTTTCTTTCTGGAACAACTTCGTCTACAGATATTGATTGAAATTTAGCACAGAATCCTTTATACCTTTGAGGTTTGAATATAGTTGTATCAAATAGAGGCCAGTTGGTTTCATGTCCTCCATATTTTGAGATTCAAAGTAACTATTGACTTTATGGAATACGGCAGATACTAAGTTTGTTTTGTGAGTCTGATTTTCTTTATTCATTTTGAACCTCCAGCAAAACAAAAAAAAAAATAAGCAAACAAAAAAAGATTCTTTACTTGTTAAATGACTAACAAACCAAATTCAATCATTTGAACCACCCTAATGAGAAAAAGAAGGAAAGTGAAGAATTTATGACTCTTGATTCCCCAGGTTTGCTCCACCTTGTCTTCTGTACTAAGAGACTATACCAATCTCCCACTGCAGATTTTATATTTGTCAGAATGATGTGTGCATTTATAAATATTTAACCTTCAAAAGATATCTACATACTCTGAGAATAAAGCATGAATTTACACATTTTTCTGGATGTGTTTGAAGATGTAGATTAGCCTAAGACTGACTAACTATGGATGGACCATACCCTTAGCACAGGGTTTTGCTCTTAGCATATCAGTGAAAACTTTGTTTTCTCTGATTTTCATACCTCTCGATTCCAGTTATGATTAAAAGTAAACAAAGAAGCAAATAATAAAAAGACTTACAGTAGAAAATACAATAATGGCATAAAGGTTCAGTTTCCTAATAATTTCACAAACAAAACTTGTGGTTAGGAAGTTACTTTTAATTGTGTTTCTCTAGTAACTTGGCAATTTCTATAAATGTGATACTTGCACAGAAAACACCCTTAGTGTTTTATACATTCTCACTTTCCAGATGTGTGTTGCCATACACTAAATATTATTTTCTGTGGCTTGACAAGTATAATAAAAATTAGACCTTGTATTTCATTCTATTAGTGAAGCAAAAACATCATATTTTTGACTTAAACATTTACCAGTGGAAAATTAGAATCAGTTCATCACCCTATATTTCACAATTTTGTGAGGCTAGTTTGGCAAAATCTTATGATTTCAACTATAAGCTCTTTGGGTATTTTTTTGTAACTTCAAGCTTTTCTTTTATAATGTTTTTCAATTTGCAAGATTACTGTAAAAAAAAAAAAAAAAAAAAAAAAAAAAAAAAGATGGAAATGCTAGTAACATCCAGACTAAAAAGAATAACATATATTCTGGTAAAATACAGTTATCTGAATGCTGTCAGTGGTAATATTTGGAAGGCAAATTGCAGTGGAAGGTGATTCCTTACATTAAGCTAACTGTCACAAAAGAAAAAAATAAATGATTCTGTAGCATATATCCTGTGTCAGCCATTTTCATTTAGTATAAAGGGTATTGTAGTTGATAGTGCAAATATATATACTGCCAAAAATATACACATTGCATTTCATACTTACCCAAAATACATAGTGAATCAAAACAGGTTACAGTATTACAACAGTACTATTGCTTTTTTAGATGTTAGAATAGAACATATTCAGACATTAATAAAAAAGCACATTTTGTAAGAATCGTAAGAATGTGTTCTTACACAGCATGAAAGAAACAGAAATTTTTCAGTTTGTGTAGTAGTTAAAAAACAAGCAAACAAACAAAAAAGAAACCACCAAACAACACAACTGTAGAGATACAAGTGAAGCTTTCTCTTCAGCTGCTATTTTCCACGTGCCCTGCTTTCAACAAAATATCTTATAATGCAGTCTTGTTTTTGTTTTGTTTTGTTTTAATTTATCCACACCAAAGACTTAAGAATGTAGTTTAATCTCGGTTATATTTTAGGAACAATTTCATTTCATTTTTCATTTTATAGGTAAAATGAATTTATTTAGAAATTATGTATTTGTTTGTCAGAGTAAATTAACTAACTTTTAACATCTTTCATAATACTAAAATTTAGTGGCCAAAGTATGTCAATTTTAGTCAACACTAGAATTTCCTGACTGCCAAACATCATTTTACTGGGGACACAACAAAACCAGTTGCTATCATGGGATGATAGTGTCCAGTATAAGACAGGGTAACTTTTCTTTTTTTTTTTTTTTTTTTTTCTTCCCCAGAATAACAGGGTAGTGGTTGAGCAGTATCTCTAATATACAGCTAATATATGTTGTTATGATATTAAACCATTTATTTCTAAAGCTTTGTTAGATGAAAGCTAACTTACTCTGGTAACCTATGTATGGTTATTCTGATTAGTAAATTACTATCCTATAAATTTATAATTGTGCTTTATTTAACAGCTAATGAGAGATATATAAGTTAATTCCATAGTTCTGTAAATAAATGCCAGTAAATTACCTCTATTAATTTCTAGCACTTATAGCATTTATTGGAAGGAATGCTAATGAGAAGAGTGGACATATCACTATGTCTACTTTTCATTTACTTTTAGAAGGAAAAAACATGAGGGTATGGGCACTTCAGTTAGTAGGATTACAAATGTTGAGAATTAAGATTGAGACTCTTTATTAAGTGAATTCACTTACGTGAATTTAGAAACAGGATGTGGCAATATGGCAATGTTATTAGTGACTATACTTTTGAGACTTGATTTTTTTTTGAGATTTTGAGTGTTTTTTTTTTTTTTTGTTTGTTTGTTTGTTTGTTTGTTTTTTTGGTATGGGTATACTTATGGTTGAGCTACATACATACATACATATATGGCTATATATATAAAACCAGAAAGACTAAAAGTAATATTTGAGGCTACTAATTTATTGGCTGAAAGTACCTGGAATAAAGAACTTTGATACAGTATTTCAACAATGAAGTTATAGCATCCCTTACAGCCAGAATGAATATTTAACTGAAACTCTGTTTATCTTGTTGAAAAATTAAATTATAGCATTGTTCAATGATTTTAGATAAGCTCTCAACAGCTTATATTCCATAGAAGCTTTTTTTTTTTCCTTTTTTTTTTTTTTTTTGTTAATAAAAATTGTGCACAGGCAAATAATTACCACATAAATTGCCACATATATTTAATAATAATGCTTTTTATCACACAAATGGCCACCAGAGTGTTGTTTTTTTTTTTTTTTTGGTTGTTTTTTTTTTTTTTTTTCTTCTTTTTTAAATATTGTCAAGAACTTAGTTTCTATTCCCTATATCTAGGATAAATATAGTTCTCTTTAAAATGGCTGCACAACTATTATCCTACCATTATGAATAATTCTAGTCTATAATTTTAAATACAAAAAGAATATTAATCTAAAATGACTGCCCCTCTGCAAGTAAAAGCTTCTGCTATTTTGAGACTGCAAAATGCTTCCTGATCTATTTCACAAAAATTAACTTTTTAAAAAATATATCTTTAGCTACTGGTGTTCTTTTGAATAGACCTATGGCATAGATAAACAGCAAAGCCAAATATTGGGATGGAAATTAAATATTTAGCAATATATTTTACTAGCATTTTATCTTATTGTAGCGATAGTGAACAGTTACAAAGTGCCTTAACTGTAACTGTTAGAAAATGCTGTAACTTTCTGCCCCATAAATATAAACGTGGCAGAAAGAGTTAAATCCCAGTTTGCCCCAGCTCTGATTGAATTTTCTGGGAGAATAAGGCAATCCTGAGTGACACTTACCAGGAGTTAACATTCAGGCACTAAAAATGTGACTTATTTAACTGAAGAAGAAAACAAAAGATGGTAATACATCAAGCTGGAATGACTAATGATAAGATAAATGGTTAGATTTCAGATTACATACTTTTTTCTTTTTTTGTTCTGTTCAAGTCTATTAATTTCAAAGCTATTTTGAAGATTTTCCTTTATGGTTTTTCTGTAATTTATGCATGAACATTTATCTGGAAGACTTCTGTACACTGATCACTTGCAATAATATTTTCTAAGTATAGACTGTCCGACTGTTTTTCAAAGATTTTTCTTTTAGTTTAATAAATCAGGGGCTAGTGATTTCTAAGTAGACCTAATGACACTTACAACTAAGCAAGCACACGATGTTACCTGAGTCTGAAACAGTAATGTGCCACAGAAAGTTCACGAGTATGGTCTGCTAGACTGTGAAAGCCTCTGAATTTACTTGAAAGTGTCCTACTTTTGCAGAACTGTCCCTGTTGGTACAACCAGTTGTGTTTCTGAGGTATATCCCTGCTTTGCTTCACTCCTGTGCTCTCACCAGAAAACATTTTCAGGGTGTATTCAATGGAAGCAGCTGAAAAAAAGGCAGAGCAGTCAAAAGTCAGGGTTGCCTTTATAAGAACATCAGTAGAAGAAATCATGTTTTATACCTCTCCAGTCTCAGATTTGAGGCTACTGCATAATGGTTAGAAATCTCATAGCCTTCAGTTCAGTTTGGGTTATGGATCATCATGGAGCATCAGTGAGGAAACTGATTAGCAAATGTAAATTAATCTACTGTGTGGAGCCTGACACACTGTGTCCAGAAGAATTTTGGCCGTGCTTTAGGGTACAATGTTCCCCAGCAAAAGATCTTCAGTTTCAATCTTTTCACTAGTGGGCAAGAGATACTTGTTATGAATCTCATAAACTGATAGTTTACAGAGTGGTACAGAGGTTCCAGAGGAGGGCTACAAAGATGATCAGAGGGCTGGAGCACCTCTATGAAGAAAATTTGAGAGCTAGGGCTGTTCAGCCTGGAGAAGACACAGGGTCACATTGTGACCTTTCAATACTTATAGGGGTCTTAAGGACTCTTTACTTGGGTGGGGAATGATAGGGAATGATCTTAAACTAAAAGAGGATAGTTTTAGACTAGACATTAGGGCAAAATTCTTCACTGTAAGGATAGTGAGGCACTGGAACAGGTTGTTGAGAGAAGAAGTGGATGTTCCATCCCTGGATATGTTGAAGGCCAGGCTGAATGGGGCCTTGGCCAGCCTGATCTAGTGGGTGGCATCCCTGCCCATATCAGGGGGCTTGGAGTTAGATGATCTTTAGGTCCCTTCCAACTCGAGCCATTCTATGACTCTGTGATTCTATAATTCTATTCTGTGTGTAACCTATAAATCTGAGCCATCATATCTTTGGTGAGAGAGAATGGCCCTCTGGCAGTGTGTGAAAGCTTGTCTCTTCTGGCTCCCACAGGGATTCCATGCAGGGTGCTCTGCAGTTTTGAGGAGGAGTCCCTTTGCAGAAGACTACAGCATGAGGATTACAAAGCAAATGCTGACAGCAGTATTTCCATCAAGCTCATGGCTTTTGGCTTCACATCTTTGAATTGATCCTACCAATGCTCATCTCTATTTACTACTAAATAGAGGTTGTTGTGGAAACAAACAAACAAACAAACAAACAAACAAACAAAAAGTATCTTTCTGAATTTCTACATTATATATACATCTGGATGATTAAAAACAATAAAACAGAAAGTCGTAGAGGTAGAACAGAGACGACTGTGTGCCCTAGGCTACTGTACTTGCTGCATGAAGGTAGGCCCAGCTAGTAAGTCACCCAGCACTAGTGAATGGGAAAACTTTTGAGCAGATATATCTGCCAGGCAGATACCAAGATGTAAACATGATTTCCAGGACCTATTTCTCTGTCTCAGGGACAGGCTACACCATTTTACTCCTCATACATTTAAACTTGAAGTAAATTAGGAAACACTAATAAACAAGCTACCATATTCCAGGTCAATGAACAGCTGTACTACAGTGTTTGCTCTTTTTATGAACCTTGATTTGGACCATATAAAATGCCACCATGGGAACAGAGGCTGCCCCTTTTTCCATTCCAACTCTGCCATGTTGAGGAAGTATCTACTCTACTTCTGGGATGCAAGGTCACCACTTTCAGAGATGGCTCCTATAAACCGAAAAACTAATTTGTTAGTTCTGGGGGTTGATGGCAGTTATATCCACTCACAGTGGTTGCTGCATATGGACCAGAAAGATTATTTATTTTATTTTTATTTTTTTCCCTGAAGAACATTTTGATTTATGCAGACATACAAAAATTCATTGTTTCAATGTTATTACATCTAATCTATAGGAAACCATAGAAAATTGTTTCTGTGAACTTACAGTGACTTCAACATTTGACTTACAGTTGCCTCTGGTATCAGTAAATTGTACCTTTTGATGCAACTCTCTGACTGATGCTCATTTCTAAATGCTGTAAAAATAAGATCCACCAGAAAGGAAACTCTCCACTAGTAGCAGGAAGCAAATAAATTTCTTGAGAGATATAACTTTGAAAGATTTATCTATCAAATATAGATTAAAAATAATTTGAATAAAACTCAAAAGATATTCATCTATTCTTCCTTCTTTTTTCCTTCCTTTCTTCCTTCCTTCCTTCCTTCCTTCCTTCCTTCCTTCCTTCCTTCCTTCCTTCCTTCCTTCCTTCCTTCCTTCCTTCCTTCCTTCCTTCCTTCCTTCCTCTCTTCCTCTCTTCCTCTCTTCCTCTCTTCCTCTCTTCCTCTCTTCCTCTCTTTCTTTCTTTCTTTCTTTCTTTCTTTCTTTCTTTCTTTCTTTCTTTCTTTCTTTCTTTCTTTCTTTCTTTCTTTCTTTCTTTCTTTCTTTCTTTCTTTCTTTCTTTCTTCTTTCTTTCTTTCTTTTTCTTTCTTTCTTTCTTTCTTTCTTTCTTTCTTTCTTTCTTTCTTTCTTTCTTTCTTTCTTTCTTTCTTTCTTTCTTTCTTTCTTTCTTTCTTTCTTTCTTTCTTTCTTTCTTTCTTTCTTTCTTTCTTTCTTTCTTTCTTTCTTTCTTTCTTTCTTTCTCCTGCCAGGTGCCAGGTGAAGAACTTGGGGGAGCTGTTGAAAACCTTCACAGTTTTGCTGTCCTGTCTTGCCCATTCTTGCAAAGAACAGGAGTTGCAGTGGCCTCCCAGATATCTTGGCTTTATTGATCACCCCAAAATAACTCTCCTTCTGCTTTAGGCTGCACCAACACCATCTGGTGCTTTCCTCACTGTTCAGGCTGTGACTGCATCTGGCACGTGCTGGGTGTTTTCAGCCCCATGTTGAGCTGGCTGCCACTGTGTCTGGCAATGTGTTCGTGCCTTGCTTGCAGTCCCCAGAGGGGTCTGGCACTCCTGCTAGTGGTGAGCTTGATGGCATCGACTCTGTGCTGATGGAAAACTCTTCTGTACAAGCATGGAAAAAAAAAAATAAAATTTTAAAGAGATTCAGCTATGGAGAAGCAGGAAGGAAAATATAAAGACTAACGACGTGCTTTTAATGTTTTTATTGCAAAAGAAAACATGGTTTGAAAGTGTTGGAGACAAAATACCTGTATCACCTACTATAGAATTGAATTTTGAACAAAATTTAAGGGAACATACATTAAACATGTATGCAAAGAACTTGTGAAAAAAAAAAAAGTGAACTTGGTGTCTACAGCTTTAAGTTTTCTAGATATGCAGATTTTCTCTTGTGTACTATAAAATGGTTAGCACCATTTTGAGCTTCAGAGTTAACAAGGATACTCCTCCATTATTCAGAAAGCTTTAAGTTAGAAAGATTTCCTGTTATTTTGATACCACATTATTTCATACTAGAGTACTGGTTTCAGAGAGTCTGCATGGTGGAATGAATTACCCCTTGTTATGGTGCCTTCCACACAGTTATGGATATTTCTTTCATGAAGTTAATCTTAGCTTAATTACTTCATTGAAATGGAAAGGACTATTGCGTTTTTTTAAGCCAAACCAAACCAAAACAAAACAACTGCAACCTCCACAGTGTTTCCATTTTTCTTCAAAGGCACATACATTATTCATATGTATATCACATCCCTGGAACCTGGTTCATACTTGAGGTTTTAAAGCTTTTGTGAAATATCTGACTACAGCCTCCCCAGAGATGTTAGATACCTTTTCTCTTTCTTCCATACTGGGTAATTTAAATTAATCAAAGGAGGTTAGCTAATGTATTAGTTTCAAGAAGATAATATGTGATGTGCATGTGCTTTCTGGACAATGGTGTAAGTACCCTCCAGCCTGCTCTGGGATCTAGTAAATCTCTTTAAGACAGGAGCAACAGTGTTAACTCTACTTTTAGGGGTAGTGTACTCACTCATGACCGGACTTGAGCCAGCAGTATGCTTTTGCAGCCCAGAAGGCCATGGCCTTCATAAAAAGAAACGTGGCCAGCAGACAGAGGAAAGTTACTCTCCCTTCTGCTCTGCTCTCGTGAGACCCCAGTTGAAGCCCTGTGTACTCAGACCCACCCTGGGCCCCCAGCACAAGAAGGACAGGGATCTGCTGGACCAAGTCCAGAGGAGGACCTCAAGGATGGTCAAGAGGCTGGAGCACCTCTCCTGTGGGGACAGGCTGAGGAAGCTGCAGTTGTTCAACCTAAAGAAGAGAAGGCCATAGGGAGACCTTGGAGTGGCCTTTCAACATATAAAGCAGTCTTAAAGGAAAGACAGAGAAAGACTTACTACCAGCACCTGTGACAGGACAAGTAGTAAAAGCTATAAACTACAGAGGGTAGATTTAAATTATATATTTAGAAGAAATGTTTTACTATGAGGGTGATGAGGCCCTAGAACAGGTTGTCCAGAGAAACTGTGGAAACCCCTCTGGTGCTTTTACTCACCTGTGCAGCTGAGCTCCAGCACAACCACTCTCTTACCCCCGCTCCTCAAAGGGGAAGGGGGACAAAATGTGATGGAAAGGGCTCAAGGGTTGAGATATGGACAGGGAGATCACTCAACAATTATCATCACAAGCAAAACACACTCAGCATAGGGAGATTAATGCACTTTATTACCTGTTATTAACATGTTACAGCAGTGAGAAACTAAAAACACACTAAAATGACCTTCTCCCCATCCACCCACCTCCACCTCCTCCCCCTGAGCAGTGCAGGGGAACAGGGAATGGGGGCTGAGGTTAGTCCCTGATGCTTCATCTCCCCCCACTACCAAAACCTTGCCATGTAAACCCAATACAGCCCCATCTCTGGCAGTATCCAAGGCCAGGCTGGATGGGGTTTTGAGCAACCTGGTCTGCTGACAGTTGTCCCTGCCCATGGTAGGGGGGTTGGAACCGAATGATCTGTAAGATCCTTTCCAACCCAAACCTTTCTATGATTCTAAGAAGACTAACTATGGCAGATGGCTCTGCACGTGGTACAGTGATAATGGGGTCAGGAGCTAATTACAGACTTCCTTAATTCATAGTGAAATTTTGGTAGGAATTATGAAATAAGCATTTCTTTTCTTATTTCACTTAGAGTCTTGTGTGATTAAAATGATTTGTGTATCCTTTGAAAAAGGCATAAGAATCCTCCTTTTACTTGGTAGCCTGGTACTAGAGCACTCCAGCACAGATATTTTGGGTTTAAAACACATCTGTAAGGAAGCAGCACACCATATTCTGGGAAGCACTCATGTTCCCTGTGAAGGACAAGCTACAGTTTATAGTCAGTCAGATGTTAATCAGAGAAGCCACACAGTTACCTCTTAAACTGTTTGTTATTTTTCATATTCCCTGTGAAGATGGTATATTATATAATCATGGGACTGCACATTATCTTTTTGAAAAAAAAGGGCATTTTTTCTCTTGAAGAAGGAATTCAGAAGCCCATCTGTAGAGGAAAGCTCAAGGATATTTGTATCTTCTTTGGATTTATACCCAAATCCCTGAAAGTATCTCTGGTGTTTAAAAAACACTTTTTTCCTTACTGTATTATATATTACTTACTTACTTTACTAGTAAAGCTACAGACTTCTATTTCAATCAGCGGCCCACTGTGAATCTTACAGTTACTAGTTTAAATCACTTAATTTTATAAACAGGTGTCTTCTACCAGGGGGGAGGCCGGTGTTGTCTCAACAACACATTTCTCTGATGCTTGAAAACTCACTTAACTATCTGGGCAAGAGTTGCAAGTATGTTTCTTTGATTGCTTCCTCTTGGATATGGAAAACGGCTTGTGTTCCAGTATTTTATTAAAATACTGTCTCCCTTATGTTTGAGAGATCCTTAAACATGCAGGGTACTTTAAGTATAATTGGACAGTTGTTCCAAATAATACCATTGAAACAGGCAATAGAGAAGAGCTGCAGCAGCATATAGAGATGCATGAAAAAGCAGAGATGACTTTCACATCCAATACAGTAAGGAGATTTGCAGGGAGAAAAGGTTGTCATCTGAATCATAGAGAGGACAGTCATTTCATTTATGTTGAATCTCACTCTTTGTTACATCTTGATGCTTTCTTTCTGATGGTCTTTATTTATCTATTTATTTATTTATTTATTTATTTATTTATTTTCTATTTATTTATAAAAGTCAGTTTGTTCCTAAAAGTACTATTCAAATTGCTCAAGACAAGGAAAATTCAGGAATAAATATCAAGTGATAGTTCTATGTGGAAAAAATGATTTACATGTACATAAGTAAACTATAGCATTAATTTGTCCTTAGTAGATAAGTCAAGTCAGGGCATACATCTTCTTAACTGTCTGCCCAGCTAAAGGTGAATATGATCTTTTCATACTTTCTGAAAATTGAACCTTATTATCTTCACATCTGCAAATAATATGCAAATAGTAGGACATTTCAAAGTGATTTTTTTCTCCTGTTTTAAAAATGGACAGGTATTCTAGCAAAACAACACAATCAGAGTCTAAGTTGTAGATCAAATAATGAATTGCTTGTCAAAAATAGTATAAAAGAGAGGGTGGAAAAATGAAATTCATTCATCCATAGCTACAGTATGTGTGGCTGTTAATGATACAGTTCAGTAAACACTCTGGTGGGAAAACTGTTCATTCTGTTTGTGGACCTGGAATAAATTCTAGAAGATAAAGGACAAAAAATAAACTAAGTAACAGAAACATGCTATGTTTTACATGGCTCTGATAATCTGATCAAAATAGTGCCAAAGGGGAATGTATGTTTTTTGAATCAATATGAAATGTTTAAGATAACATGAAGTCCTTTATTTTTTGAAATGTTCAGTAGAGATTTTTAACTATGTTTGCTTTAGTTATGCCTTGTCATATTCCTTTTTCTTGAAATCAGCAAGGCTGGATTCAGAAAGAAAAATAAAAAAAAAAATGATTTATGTCTCTAAACACTTCTCCCTCCATGTAACAGAATAGTAACAGAATCCAGACTGAAGGGTGTTTAAATACAGTCCAAGCTGGCGCAGTCACAGCTGTAGTCCTGAGCCAAGGTTTTCTTCCTCCAGCCTGTCAAGAAAGCAGTTTATTCAATCCCGTAGAATCCTTAATATGGATGTCCACCCCCTGATACAATTGTGGAAATTCATTGTCACCATTCCACAAAACAAAATGATGTAAAATTCAGAGAAGCTAATGATGAAAAGCTGGTGGTAAGGCATCCTGTTAAGGCAATAAGAAATGCTGACTACAGGACTGGGAACATAGTTGTACCTTCTCTGTAATCTAGGAGCTTGTGCTGTGGGCTCCACCAAATACCTCCATAATCTCATAATCTTTAAGGCAAGATTTACTATTTGTTTTAAGAACAAAGGTTTTATAACAAGGCCTTATTCAAGAATTCCTTTCCCTTCCCTTCCCTTCCCTTCCCTTCCCTTCCCTTCCCTTCCCTTCCCTTCCCTTCCCTTCCCTTCCCTTCCTTCCCTTCCCTTCCCTTCCCTTCCCTTCCCTTCCCTTCCCTTCCCTTCCCTTCCCTTCCCTTCCCTTCCCTTTCCCTTCCCTTCCCTTCCCTTTCCCTTCCCCTTCCCTTCCCTTCCCTTCCCTTTCCCTTCCCTTCCCCTTTCCCTTCCCTTCCCTTCCCTTCCCTTCCCCCTCCCCTTTTCCTCCTCTTCTTGAATGTAACAACTTTATTGTCAAACAGTCTACTGACTTTTTTTGCTAGCTATAATGCTCAGGAGTTGTTTCCAGACTTCTGAGTGGATTGTTGGTCCATCCAAAGACTTGTAAAAAGCAGATAGAAAAGGATAAAAGAATTATTTTACTTAAGGTGGACAAGGCTCTGCTTAAATAACAAGACCTTCAAGTTTTTTCTGTCCATAGTTATTGGGGGCACACCACGGCAATTTCAGCTTGGTAGGAGAAAGCATATGTGCTTCTTTGCTTTCAGACAAAGAAAAGGTAGGTTCACGAGTTAGAGGAAAACTGTGAGAGGACTGATAGTCAAATATTCATCCTTTATTAATTTATAATTCATGGATTCAACAAAGAGCAGTTGTAAAATTTTTCTGATGTCCCTTTGCACTCCATATGGCTTTCTCATGATATAAAACAAACAAACAAACAAACAAACAAACAATTTATTTACACTTGTTTCTTGAAGCCCAGAAAGCAAAGGTTGTTACTAAAAGTGAGATGAACAATTTTATTTTTTTAATGCAAATGTAAGTGGTTTGCAAATGTAGAAGGATGGGGTTTTTTTGTTTGTTTGTTTTTGTTTTTGTTTTCCCAAGTCTCTTTTCTTGTACAAAAGCTAAAATGAAATCATTCTCTCAGGATCCTTCAGAAGTTATATGAAATGCTTCAAGAGTATGCAACATGTTTCCCTCATTGCAGACAGAAACATATGCACTGTCCTCTCTGCTTTCAGAAACGTCTTGCCCAGAGCAAGCCCTATCTTTTGCTAGCAAGAAGTGTGGGAATCATCAGGCCAAAAGGAAAACAGCCAGAAACCAACTGCTGCAACATTAGAGAGAGTTTCCCAGCAAAACAAACAAGTTCCTGGAGAACATCACGCTGCTGAAAAACGTGAGCCATTATTAGCACATTGTTGCCATGAGGGAGCATGACATAAACCTTCAATGTAAAGATCAAATTCCACAAGGGTAGGTGATTGAGCTGCTACCTGGCAGGCACAGCCTGCATTAGCCCCTCTCCTCTGTCCCCATGCAGTCCACAGGTGAGGTCAGCTCAGATCCTCAGTGAGCATCAATCATAGGCACTCCTTCAGCCGTGAACAACTGCAGTCAAAAGGGCAGAAGAGCACATCTAGAACCATGTACATTGCATGTGGCATAATAGCATGGAGAGGGATCTTGTAGCTTTCACATTTTGTCAATTCATGTAATCATTTTAATATATTTGTTTTACAAATTAAACACCGCCCACCCAGTCTGTTGCTACTTTCCACTGGTCACTGACTACATTGCCTCACCTTCCTATCCTGTTTTATTTTATGCATTTGTTTAGCTTTACTTAAGGAGGGGATGGGAAGGCATTCAAATGACAACTGCATCTTTGCTTTTTATTTCCTTGTGATTCCTTCCCCTGAAAGTGAATGTAAACTGTTGGTTGTACCATTCTATTTCCTAGTCCAGAAATCCTAAGGAAGCATTAATTAAAATAAAATTCTACCTTTAATAAATTCTCATATACATTTGGCTACTACAGTTGGAGGGTGAGGGGGGGGGAGGTAGAGGAGGAGGAAAGGGGAGAGCAAGAACAAATGAGAAACCCCCAAAAGCAATCTGTCAAGTCACAGCTACATTGCTGAAGTTTCATTACCCATTATGACAGCTCCTCCCTGGCCAACATTTTACATTGTTATGATAAATTTGCTCTGCAAAACAAGCGTGTGGGCACATCGGCATCCCATTATTTCTTCTGTGCTCTTGGAGTCAAAGCCTGTTATCACAGGTGTATTTTCTGGCTGCCTGGCTCCTCCTGTGTAAATGAACATTGGCATCAACCCACCCCTGGGAAAAGCTCAACACCTTTTCCTTGCAAATGTTATGCAGTGCAAATACGCCCCTGCATCACATGACAATTTTACCCTTTTCCATTCAGTCAGTTGTGTAAGCAGCCTCAAATTGCTTGTAATTGACCAAATGCATTGCTTTACAACCATCCCACAATTAATTACAGCTTAGTGTGCAATTAAACCTCCTTCTGCCAGGTGCCTTCACATCAGGACCGTACTTCATCAGCCACAGCACAGTCAGAATCAGCTATGTTTGTGAACTCTCTGGCTTCTCGCATCCTGCTCACAGCTGACCATCACAGTCAGCAGATAACCTGCTCTCATTGGCATTTTCCCCATCGCACCATTAAATGAGAAATCATGAGCACATATGCTCTATGGCAGCCTTTGCACAGCTCATGAAACATTTTCACGTATAGCCCGAAAGCTTATTTCTGGTACACTATCAATCCTCACTAGTGAGTGCAATCTGCTCTGTAACTGTATAACAAACGTCCTCTGCAGGAATACTGATGCTTGATCGTCAAATGCTGCAAATTGCAGGAAGCAGAACTAGTCAGATTTCCAACAGCACTCTCTTCTGGCATAGTCTTTTTTGGTGGATGTGACTATGAAATGATGGAATGGGACAAGTTTTCTTTTACAGTGGCTTGTGAAGACACCCCTGGTGAGCACAGCACTGCATGACAATGTTCTCATGATTCTTTTCTTCTCAATCTTCTCCAGATTCACTGCTCAACAAGTATCTCCATTGCTATTTCAGACTGCACTTGCAATTCCATTGCTCCCTGTCTGCATCAAACATATGTGATTTTATTAATAAAAGACCCAGCTGATCTGACCAACAAGATGTTATCTGTTCTTTCATGACACTGTATCAGATTGTGCCTATTTGTTTATCACCAACAGACACATTTAAATTCGAAACAGATCTTTCTATCACTTGGACCTGTTAGAGGGGGTCCAGAGGAGGACCACAAAGATGCTCAAGAGGCTGGAGCACCTCTCCTACAAAGAAAGGCCGAGAGAGCTGGGGCTGTTCAGCCTACAGAAGAGAAGGGTCCAGGGTGACCTCATTGCAACCTTTCAGTAGTTGAAGGGGACTTATAAAAAAAAGATGGAGAGCGACTCTTTCATCAATCAGATACTGACGGGATAAAAGGGAATGGTTTTAAACTAAAAGAGGGGGAGGTTTAGACTAGAGATGAGGAGGAAATTCTTCATTCAGAGGGTGGTGAGGCACTGGAACAGGTTGTCCAGAGAGGTTGTGGATGCCCCATCCCTGGAGGTGTACAAGGCCAGGCTGGATGGGGCCTTGGCTAACCTGATCTAGTGGATGGCATCCCTGTCTACGGCAGGGGCTTTGGAACTAGAAGACATTTGAGGTCCCTTCTATTCAAGCCATTCTATGATTCTGTGAAAGCAATCCAAATCAGGGACACTGGCTTGTGATTTTCCAAGTTGAAATGCATTTCTGCATTGGATTATGGGGGAGCATTTTTACAAACTTTCTAGAAACACAGTGTAGATTACAGCTGTAGAGCCCATAAATCAGAGCCTGTGTGGCCCAGGCACTTCTACAGGCTTTTGCCAAGGTTGGCTCTAATAAAGCTGTGTGCTGTATTGACATGTACTCATACAAAGACCACTCTGTGGCCTATGGGAGTAGGGATTTCTTGATGTCAACGTATGCTCTAGTACCGTTATTTTAGGCTGAAGTGTAGTCTGTGTTGAATAGACAGGATCCTGTATCTCAAGTGGAATAGAATCCACTGGAAAAAAAAAAAAAAAAAAAGGCTGAAAGTATCTATTAAAAATGATTGATTGCTAGGCATAACTCCTAAAAATCACTACAAACAGTTATTCTTCAGAACTTATGCTACTTCTGAGGTAATTCTTTATGTAGTATGAAGGTGAGCAAGCTTGGAAATCATAAAAACAAAAAGCAGATACAGCTTAATACAACTAAAATTGATTTGTAAATCTGATGTTCTTTTGCTGCGTGCAATGTATCTTCAACACCAGTCGAAGAATAAAACACGCAGTCTCAAAATCTTACCAGCAATTGCTTGTGTGCTTGCATCTGCTGTGTGAGAAGGAAAAGAGGTTGATTCCTTAAGCATAGTTAAAATAGAACCAAGTAAACATGTATTGTTGACTTTGCCCATCTTAAAGCAATATCTATCTTAAAGATTGCATAATAGCACCAGATCCTTGCAAATTATCTTCTTGTCAGAAATAACTTCTCATGCCTTTTGAATCAAAAAAAACTTTAAAGATCTTTGGGTATGCGTGAGGACTCCCCCACCCCTTCACATCTAGAAGCAGAGCATAGTACTGGAGAATGGAGTAATGAGTCCTCTGTATAGCTTAGGAAGGATTTAAAGTAAATGAAAGTCCAGGGACTAAAACACCAAGAAACTCAAATTGTAATTTTTACTCCTGGCTTGTGCAGTGAGGGAGCAGACCAGAGGGTGGAGAAGAGGGAGGAGAGCCTTATGAAGGACAGTGTAGTTGAAAAGGTATAGCCATGTGTTTTTGAACTTCACAGAACATAACAGAGTCTGGTGAACGACCCCTATGTTTTTAGTGGATCTGGGATACATCTACCACTTCAAGCACATGATGTCTGAAATATTTTTTCGAAAATATGAGCTTGCATTTTTCTATCTATGATGCATATACATTTTCATGATTTCTCAGGCAGCAAACTGGTTCTTTTCTTGTACAATTAGTGTCTTCTCATACCAGTTAAGCAAGCAGATGGTCACACAGGTTGTACATACTGATTTCCAAATGTTCCTAGTTTGTGACCTCATTGATGGTCACAATCAACAACACCAAATAGGATCCTCTCCAAATTATGATAAAGCAAAATGACCGTTAAGTTGGACCAAAGGCAGTTATTCATTTAGGTTTAGTGGAGTGTTCATTATAGTCATTATAGTAATACACATTATATTACATAAATAGGAGCAGTATGTTAATAGCCCAGTTCTACAGCCATTTCTGCAAAGGAACAGGAAAAAAAATAAATAAATCACATATCTTACAGCAAAACTGCCCGACTTGAGGCATTCCATTTGCTGGAGTAACTACCTACTTTTTTATTTTCCCATATTGTGTAGTTAATTTATATAAATATGGATTTGATTTGCATATCAGTAGTTTGTATGTGAATTTAAATTTATTGCAATCTTTAAATTCTTTTGAACTCATAAAAGTAGTTAGAGATACCAGTAAAAAAGTCTTTTGTACAAAATTTTGAATATAACTTCCAGTGTTTTTTCTCCCTTGGAGTCAGTGAAAAATCTAAAGGATTTAAGAACATAAGAAATTCCCTCTTGGTGAGATCAGTAGTCCATCTACCCTAGTAATCTATTTATGGAAGTAGTAATATGAGATGACATTTAGTGAGACTATATGAGTCTGTTCACTACCTTCTTTTATTCTTGGTTTTATTGATTACTTTAAATGGATTGAGTAAATTCAAACAGTGTAAATTCAACATGTGACAGAATAGCAAGAAAATTCTTTAAAAATGAGAAGATAGAATTACTTTGCTTTCCTACCATTTCTTCAGTCATTAAACATTTAAATCAGGATTTAAATAAACACGTCTTTCCCAAGTCTATCAAATATATGGTTCTTTTTGAATGACCGAAGTGTGAAAAAGACTGAAAATAGATGGCAAAAACATAAGAGAAAGTACGACTCTATTCACCAAGCATCCTGCGAAACTGACAGGAAAAGTTCTATTTCCCAGCAGGCTTCGGCAGTGAACCTGAAGCATTATTATGAACTCCACACACAATTGGGGTCATGGTGATCGTGAAAGAAAATAATAAAAGAAAGCCAGCAGGAACAGCTGTGAGACCTTCTGTCTTCATTCCCAGCAGGATTGTTTATCTTTCCCTTGTTGTTAATGCCACAGCCAGAGCATTATTTTGCCTGACCTGTACAGTAGCTTGTGGTCAGAGCAGCTCTGAACACATGCTCTGGGTATACACTGGTACTCTGGAGGCCACTGTGTTAACAGTCACCTAATCTCCTTTCCATCTCCGAGTCCCAATCTGAGAGGATAATGCTATTGTCTTTTTACATAGTGGCTGACCTACTTGTATTGAATTTCTGTGCAAGGTTTTGGCAGCAGGGTTCTGCAGGGGTGGGCACTGTGAGAAGAGTCCAGAAGCTGCCCCATGTTAGAAAGGACCAGTTTCAACCGGCTCCAAAAGGGACCTGCTTCTGGCCAGAGCTGAGCCAGTAAGTGATGTTGCTTGTGCCTTTGTGAGAGCAGATTTAAGAAAGTGGAAAAAAAAAATCTGTGCTACAGCAGCTGGGAGAGGGGTGAGAAGCAGCCCTGCAGCCCCGGGGGGAGTGCAGCAGGAAGGCAGGAGGTGCTCCAGGCAGGCAGCAGCAGTTCCCCTGCGGGCTGTGCAGGGAGAGGCCCCTGGTGGAGCAGGCTGTCCCCCTGCAGCCCATGGGTCCCACATGGAGCAGATCTCCACACTGCAGCCCCCCATGGGTGGAGGAGCCCAGGTGAGCAGGTGGATATGGCCTGGAGGAGGCTGCGGCCCATGGAGAGCCCCCACAGGAGCAGGCCCCGGGCCGGAGCTGCAGCCCGTGGAGAGGAGCCCCCACAGGAGCAGGGGGTCTGGGGGGAGCTGCCGCCCACCCGTGGGGGACCCGTGCTGGAGCAGTTTGCTCCTGGGGGATGGATGGACCCCGTGGGATGGAGCCGTGTGGGAGCAGTTCCTGAAGAGCTTCTGCCTGTGGGAGCTCCCACAGGCTCAGTTTGGGAAGGACGGCATCCCGTGGGAGGGACCCCACAGGGAGCAGGGGCAGAAAGGGACCATGAGGGAGTGTCAGAGAAGAGTCAAGAACTGATCACAGCCCCCATTCCCTGTTCCCCTGCACAGCTCAGAGGGAGGTGGTAGAGGAGGGTGGATGGGGAGAATGTGGTTTTAGTGTATTTTTAGTTTCTCACTGCTGTAGCTTGTTAGTAACAGGTAATAAAGTGCATTAATCTCCCTATGCTGAGTGTGTTTTGCTTGTGATGATAATTGTTGAGTGAACTCCCTGTCCGTATCTCTACCCTTGAACCCTTTCCATTGTATTTTCTCAATTTCCCTCTGAGGAGGGGTAATGAAAGAGTGGTTGTGGTGTATCTCAGCTGCCCAGCTAGTTAAAACCACCACACTACTCTTCGTATTTCTTAAGTCATCATCTCCCTAATGTCAAGAAGAACACTCCAGTTTCAAATGCAAAGACTGCAATTATGGTCTGGTAAGACCTTTTGGAGTTCTTTGCATTGCTATGCTTTGCTTTGCTTTTTCTGTTTAAGAGGAAGTGTGAGGAGTATGACCAAATGGAGCATTTTCCCAACAGTAAATATGGTAGGATTGCAACCCCATTTCTGTGAACACCAATGATGAAAGCAGAGCTCAAGGGCTGCATAAAAGTGGTAGTAAAAGTGGATTGGTTGATGTAGTTGTGATAAAACCATAACTGCAGACAACAAGGAGAAATTGGAATTGCTTTAATTTCTTCACTTTTCCAAAGCTATCTTCACCTCTTCTTGTTCCCAAGTGCCTAATTCTAGTACAGATACATAGCAATTAGGAACAGTTTCATTAATAAAGGATGTTATGCTAGAAATGTTGTTTCACAGAAAGCTTAATCTCACTGAGTGATAGCAAGCAAAGGCTTGCTTATTACATTGTCATTTGCCCTGAGAAAGCCAGCTGGTATCTAGCTGTAATAGCCAGAGTGTGAACAGAGATGCTTCAGAGTGTGGTTTAGAGCAGAATATCCAAAATCACATTTTGGAGGAGTTCATCTCTGCTTCATCTCTAGGGACAGCCAAACAAGACTAGCTTCCTAAGTCAGAGGCTGTGAACCTTTATTATATGAAACACCATACTGGGAATACTCTTGAGACCAAATTAATATGAATTACAAATCTTCCTTTATATGCCAGTGACTGAGAACTTATTTCATGTGTGTGTGGAGAGAGAGAGAGAGAGAGAGAGAAGAAATTTGGTTTACCTTTGACCAGGAAGCTTTTTACTTACCTCTGTGACTGGGGGGAAAGAGGAAACCAAAGCTTCTCTCTCTCCTCCTCCTTGTCTGGTGAGTATCATCTGTATTTCTGTGCTTCATAGGACAGAAAAAAGAATAGACATGAATTTTTATGTGAATGTGTCTGTGAAGAAGGCAATAAGGTCTGAGTAAACTGTGCAGGTTGATCCCAGAATGTTCCCCCCCCCCCCCATTTTTTTTTTTTTTGTCTTTAGCTGTTGGTTTTAAAAAGTAACCTTACAGTCTGAAAAAGAGGTTAATTTCTCTTACTTTTTTTTATGATCAACCTGATATCTACCTCCAGTCAGGTTCATTGAGTTCATTTGGAAACTTTGCTAACATCTTCGGTAATCTACATATGACAAATGGATTGATGAAAAAAGGACAAAAAAAGAAACTATAGGTGTAAACTTTTAAATTTATACTTATAAATGTACATATTTTATATAAAATACCCTTTATATATATATAAAAATTTAAAAAGAATCACAATTGTGAGCAGTGTTTCAGTCCTTAGCTGCTTTCCCACTGTACATTTCCTAAAGCATCTTTTAGGGTGTTTTATGATGGCAATTTAGTTTGCATAATGTGGTTACCATATGCAACTGTTGATCAATCTTCATGCAAATGCCTGTTCTTATCAACCATGGGCAAAGTTACATCAGAAAATCAGAAAGGCAAGCAGCCTTTCTGATTGTTTTCATGTTTGACTACATGAAAACAATACCGATACTTTTAGTCTGTTGTTGTAATTACTTTATTTTGAAAAAAAAAAAAAAAAAAAAGTATGAAAATTATAATCTGTTACATTTTATCAGAAACAATGATTTGTGATAAAATAAATAAATAAAAGAAACTCTTACTCCAGAATTTAGGGCAAGATGGTTTGTTTATTTATTATTTATTTATTTTAACCACAGACCAAAATAGATGCTCTTTAATACAACATTTCCAAATCTGGGGGTCTCTGTATTTTCCTAAGTTATTTAGAAATGTCTGTTTGCCTGTTGTTGAGTGTGTTATATATATGTCCATTGTCTGATAACTCTTCCTAAGCTCTCAAGGCAGGCTTAGGTCCAAGCTCCAGTCTGAGCCAGAGACCACTTTCATGCCTGAGACTCCCCATTGGGGGATCTGGCTAGCTCACTTGGACCATAGGGTGAGCCAAGATGTTCTCACTGCAGATAACTGGAGAATTTCAGCTTGAGGGCAAACATGAAGTCAGTATAATAAGTTCATAAATCCATAACAGTCTAAACAACTCCAGTTTGAGAACTCAGGGAGAAATATATTCCCGAGGTTATCACTCCATTTTATGAGTTCTGTATGTGTAAAAATTGTTTTTGCTCTATGAAGTCAAGGGAAAAATGGAGACAGTATTTCACTTATGCATTAATCTTATTCCAATCATCTTACTCATCATATGACCTAGTTAGAATTAATCTTGGCATAAACACATCTCTAAAGATTTCAAGGATCTCCACTGAAAGTAGGTGATTCTAAAACAGCTCCAGTTTCCCATGATAATGAAATATATAAATATAAGAGAATAACGGTAGAAGAAATAAAGAAAAAGAAAGATTAATATATATCAGGTATGTTAAAACCTGTTAATATGAAAGAGGCAGGAGTAGCAATTCAATATTTGTGAATCAGAACATTCCAGAAAGCAGTGAGAAGCATTGGCAAATGGCAGGGGTGGTCACTACCTACTCAAAAGGCACTTGAAATGCATAAGGAAAAAAATGTTGAAATTGAATAGAAATAAATAAATAACTGTTATACAGTTTCAAGAAGAGGAAAGATAGGGAAAAGACAGGGAAGATGAAGGGAAGGGAAGGGAAGGGAAGGGAAGGGAGGAAGGAAGGGAAGGGAAGGGAAGGGAAGGGAAGGGAAGGGAAGGGAAGGGAATAAGAAAGAAGAAGGAAAGCAGGGGTGGTGGGGCAGAAAGTGAAACCTAATATGTTGGTACTAATCTGTATTTGGCTGTGCCTGTGTGCAGAAAAGTTAATGAGTTGGAAAAAATATATGTATTCCAGTGCTGTGAGAAAGATGCAAACTCCCCAAGCAGATGGGTCATCAATAAAGATTAAAGCTTTGGACAATCAAACGATTTTCAAAAGAAACCTCAAAGTTGTCAAGAGATGAAAAACATTTGTAACAAATGATCTTACCGGCTTTGGGTACAATAAGCATTAAGTAGCAGAACAATATGAGAAGAAATGCAAAGCTGCATTCTCTGAAGATGCTCAGACCTTTGTTTATTAACTTATTTTAAACAATGTGACAAGACTCTAAAAAAAAAAAAAAAAGTGTTTCAAAGGAAGGTACTACTTCAGGATGTGACAGTCACGTGCAATTGTCTCCTTTGCAGACAATAGAGGGGAGTAATCCTGTAGGACAAGTTATTGTATTTATGTTCTAATTCCACCAATCTACCTCTGTGATGCATCAGTTTCTTTTTTCTTTCTTTCTTTCTTTTTTTTTTTTTTTAGTCACTCTAGGTGACTTTTTTTTTTTAGTTACTCTAGGTGACTATGACAAAAGACTTCATCATGTTCATGTTGACTCAATGACTAATTAATTTATTCAATCTGCTTGCTTAATCTTGAATAGTAGACCCTTGAATAAAGATTGACTTTGTCTGCTTGAAACTTACTGCAGCATTTGGTCTCTGCCTAACTTATTTAATAAATATCTGTCCTTCAGCATAGTCACTAAGTCATTGGTATGACAGTAACAATGGATGTAAAAATGACCATCAAAGCATAGAGAAGCTATATTTTTGTTAGTGCTTCTCTTAACCAGAAAATTTGAAATAAATTATCATTGTCCAATACATGAGAAAGAAATTCACTTATTCCTTTCAGGTCAATTTGTGGAGTGAAGTAGACCTCCAGCTCTGTTGGAGCCTACTTTGATTGCTAGTATTTGAGGTCCCTGTGCCTTGTATATTTCTTTAGTTTGATGGGTCAGAGGAAGGCAAAGAGTTTGATGGTGGGCTAGTGAATAAAGGCTAAAATACTTTAGAAAACTGAATTATAAAGCGTACTCTGTAAAAACATAGGGTTTAAGAACTCTCTGGAAGCATGAAGTTCAAAGACTGGCCACACTGTACAGCCTATCATAAAAATATTTGTCTATGCTCTTGAATAGCTAGGAATTTCCTCAAGCTTTCATTAGAAAATCACTGTTTTGTGTAGACATTTTCTTAATTCCAAACTGTAAAGCTGTTATCAGCGCATTTGTCTTTGTCCTTGTGCAAACGTTGGACTAAGTTTGGTATTTACCAATTATGGACAAGTAAATCCTGTCTTTTCTGAGTGTTTTCCTATATCTTGTGACCTAGTTCACCATGTCATCCTAGCATCTTTTTCACTTCCTTTTGAGACTGAGTTTATTTTCCCTAAACCTTCAAGCAGAGCTGAGTATGGTGGTGTGTTGTTGTTGTCGTTGTTTTTCCTTAGATTCTTAGATAGTGTCCAAGTACGTCCCATTAGAGGCCTGTTATTAACTACTGAATGATGGACAAACCTCTCTATTTCTCTACTGTTTTTTGGCTTCTAGATGTCCTGTGTATTCTTGTTATTAGACCCACACTAAATTGCTTCTCATTTATATTCTTCATTCTTTCTGCAGTTTCAGTTTTCAGAATCAAACAGTACTTCCCATGTTTCAATATATAATGGATTTCCCACAGACTTCAATAGCTGTGAGAAATCCAGTTGCGAGTTATTGATTTTGTTGACAAGAGGACTAACATCAATAGAAGGAACAGATTGCTGGCACCAGAAATAAGAAATTTAGATGAAAATCATAACGTTGAAATGAAACAAAATAGTACAAAATAAAATAAGAGCACTTCATTTCTTGCAATTTCCTGCAACAATCTTATTGCAAGCTTCATTTGTATTATAGCCATCTTGATTTCAGGAAATAATAAATAAATAGATAACTTTTGAATGGGTTTATTTAAAGGCTTTTGCAAGTCTTCTCTTCAGTGAGAGTCTCCAAAGTTTCTTGCCATTGATTCAGACATTATGTATCGATACACTTAAGAAAAATAGTCTTAGGTATTTAAGCACATGATTAAAGTCTCCCTGCCTGGATAAAAGTATTTATAAAATTTCTCTCCAGTTGACATGGTTTCTAGAACTATTTCACTCATTTTACTTAAGGATTCTTTTTATTTCTTTTTATTTTACATTTTTTTTTAAACTGGAGTGATTTTTGTGTGTCCTTAATTTTCACCACTCTAAAGACTGAAGGAAATGTGCCATTCATTATTAAACCCACATGGGAGGTAAGGAAGAAACGTACATGTATGTCAGATTGCAATGCAGAGCTGGTTGAATGGTACCACTGCTTTATTCATGTATAAATCATGGATTCATAAAGTAAAACTGTCATACATACACTTTTTCCTTTAGTTTTATCTACTTTCATTTTGAGCTATGTGACCATAGCTAGTGAATGTATTGTTACGCAAATGAAGAAGCTGTGATTTCTTTACATCATCTTTGTAACTTTTTCTTTGTCAGAAGTTTTTTTAACACTGAATCAACACTGTACCATTATTTTTTTGTTGTTGCTGTTTCAGATAAGAGCTCTATTAACATAAAGTTGCAGAACATAAATAATAAACATTTACAAAACTATGTAATCATGAATCTTTCTATGCCTATAAATAACATCGTAATTACAGGCTTTGGAGTATGGAGAGATGAGATGGTTCAAGAAGCATTAAAAATACTTACACAAAATGATTTCATTTTGCTCCATTATAATAGGACAGCAATAGGTTTGGGAATAATTGGTGTTGATTCAGAAAATAAAATTCTTTTTGTCCCACGTTGCATTCTGTTTCCCTTTTAAAGGAAGAATCTCTAAACAGTTCCAGTGTGGACATTTGTAGACCATAGAGGCATGGCTACATATAATATATGTATATATATCTTATTAAAACTATCAATTGCATGAAGTTATTTTAGGCTATCATAGCCTACTAATATTACAAGTGATAAACATGAGATTCATAGAAGCTTTAACTGGTCAGTAACTTGAACTGAAATTGGTTGTTAATAGAAAAACTTACCCCAAGAATTGTTTGAGAAGAGCTAGAAACAAGGGTCACTGATAGACCATGGACTTAATGCTTTCTGCTTTCTTTTTTTTTTTTTTTTTTTTTTTTTTTTATTTAATTTAAATAAATTTAAATTTGTCCTAAAATAATGGTATTCATCCTTAGTTCTTTATTAATAATGAGATCATCAATTTAGAACACATATTTCGACCTTCTCAGGAAATAATAACTTATCTCTGATTGCCCAACCAATCCTAGGGAGTTCGAGATTTTTTTTTCTTCTTCCAAAAAAACTTTCTGGTGTTCGTATCTTCAAAATATCTTCTTATAAAAGATACTTCATGAACTCTACATTTCAGTATCAGAGAGATGTTACATTTGCTGAAAACTTGGCCAGCAGAAACACAGATTGTTTTATTATTATTATTATTATTTTCAGGATGCTATTTCTGTCTTATTTTAAGACATATCCAGGGTGGTATTTTCACATACTGCCACAAGTACAGCCTCTTGGATTTTGAAAAGCATGCAGCATTGAGCTGACATTGTTATTAAGATACTGAGTCCAACAGTAGCAGAGTTTGTTCAATACTGAACACTTCAAAAATCCCTTCTAAATACACAACTGAGGTTTGCAGGATATTTATGTCATCCTACTTATGGCTACACAAGTGTTTAAAGTAGATATGAGCAGCCATGGAGACACCTGTCTTTTCTCTCAGTATTGTAATAATCTACTCCATATAGATCATCCTTGTGTTAGGGTAATCCTCCCTACCTACTGAATTTGATTACATTTCAGACACACATAAAGATATATTATGTGAATCAGATTTTAGAATTAATTTTACAATGGTGTTTCATAAAAAATAAATAAATTCTGAAGCTTGATATATGCTACCTGTTTAAACTTAGATTGCATAAACTAATGAGTGGTGGTTTTTTTCTACATAATATAAAGAGTTGTGTAGTTATTTGATACTACAATACATACTAGCCTTAGGTATAAAAACTTAAAATGCTCCAAAAGCAATTACTTTGCTGTCACCATCCTGTAGTAGTAGACCGCCTATACTTAATAAAAGTGTCTGTTAAAAAAGTGTTTCTGTATTAATTAACACTGTTATGAAGGTCACTATTATAAAGCATAGCTAAGCAAGGCTGCTAGAAAATGATATCAGAAGGAAACCCACAGTCCCCTAACAAGAAAATTATAATGCACATTTGATCAGAGTTATGGACTATATTCAAGAACATAATTAATAAGATAATTTGGCAATAATAATAATAATAATAATCATTGTTATTAATAATAACAACAATAATGATACAGTTGGCTGTGTTACTATGGAAGAATTCCATAAGTAAAAATGTAGCAAAGAGGAACCATGCATAAGTAATAGAACCATAGAGTTGTATCACTTATTCTTCAAGGATAAACAATGTTAATTATAACATAATGTAGTTAATGTTTTCATTTTTCCAATTTACATTTTTCATCAAGTTATTCCATCTAGTCATGCAAATTAATAAGACGCATTTTGAATATTTACCTCTAGTACTATATATAAGTATTTCTAAGGAAATCATTACCAAAAAAATGACATGTTTCAGACCATTGTTACAGAGACAGAAAGGTAAAGTGTTTTACCAATGTCTATGAAAATTGCATGTTTGAGGTCATATGTTTCATAATATAAATGAACTCTTCTCTGCAGAGTCAACCTAGCATGTGTATCTTAGTTACTGGATAAATGATTATCAAAAATTTAGTACATATCTCTGAAATTTCAGAAATAAGAATGAGAGCATTAGTTGTGTATTCTTAATTACTGGAACACAGCTGGTATTCTATGGGAAAAATAACTTTGTATTAAAAATTCTGGTGCTGAACTGTTTTACATTACTTTTTTCTGCATGCTGTGGAAACATATTGGAGATATAAACGTATTTTTTCCTCCAAATGCAACACATAAGTAAATCAAACCCAAATGTCCAAATGACAGCTAAGACTTATGAGCAGCAGATGGCAGTAGGTTATTTATTATTTTTACACTGTGTTGCAGTGGATCTGTCCTTCTATAATCTACGTCTATCATTTATAGAAATTGCAGGAAGTATATGCATATTAATTAATGGGTCATCTAACTACTTTTTGTTATTGTTTACTGTTGACATATGCATCCTGTCTCCTCATCTTGCAGTGGAATCTCTCAATAAGAAAATACAGGAAAGGTGAACTCAGTAATAAAGTTGTGCATTGTCAAAGACATGGTACATATCTTTATAATCCCTACTTGTTGCTGCCTTTTGTAAAACAGATAACTGTACCTGTCTTATAAAGCACTTGCAGAAGTTAGAGGGATAATAAAGATAATAGAGGGAAAGTCATAACTTTAGGAAACCAGTGTGCCATATATAGCATCATATGTACTGATTGATGAGAGCTGCTGTTAACAGCAGATACAGCAGAAGGAGGAAATAAGTGGCTGAAACTAATATGTCTGAGAGGAGAGCACAGACAGTATCAATAATATAGGTTTATTTGTTGGAATTATACCACTTCACTCTAAACAGTCTTGCTCAGAATTCCTAGTAATTTTGAGGAAATTGCAACACTGCTCAAGACTTCGGTCATAATGCTTTATCAGAGTATGCAATTGAACTATAGAATGAGGAAATAATGGCATAATCAGTGGTAGCTTACTATATAAGAAATGCCTCTTCAGAGTCATGACTGCAGTAGGGAAAACACTAGAGAAGCACTGTTTTTTGAGATGTGGCATTCTAATTAGATAAAGAAAATGCAGAAACTTATAAAAGAGGAAAAAATAGCATTTATGCTTCATATCATTTCATGTAAACATATTTTCTCTGAAATTTTGATAATGATAATATTTTCATTATAGATAAAGAGTTTTATTATTATTGTTATTATTATTATTATTATTATTATTATTATTATTATTATTATTATTATTATTATTATTATTATATATTTTTTTCTCCCTCTGGAATTGCATGTAGCAGCCTCTACTATCCAGGTCACATCTACCAACTGACAGCAATTTATATCAAAGAAAGTGTGTGTTACATGTCTTATAATAGGCAAAAATATGATCACTTTGAATACTAGTCCAGTTAAAAAATACAGTCTCTTTACACTTTGGAATACCTACAAGAAAACTGAAGCAAAAGGTAAAGCAGAACTTGGTGGGAAAAAAATCTTTGGTAAATATTGTCCTTGAAATCTGTTGCTGTGTGCTGATTTTATAGCCATGGAAAAGCATAGAAGAATGATGTTTAAAGTAGAACATACTTGACGATTATGATTGTGAAATAGATGAATGGTCTTGAAATTCAGTTTCCTTCTGAACTCTAGAAAAACTATGACTTGGTGCAACGTTATACTGGAAAGATGGCTATGAAGATCAAATTTTAATTTTGTGATATTTAGAGTAGTGTAGGTAGTTGATGTTCACATGCTGTTATGCATAATGATCATAAATACATGCACAAATTAGAACAATGTTTAATGTACAAGGTACCAATCAAGTCAGTCGTGAAAATGTTTGTTGTTTTTTTTTTTTTTTTTCTTTTTCATCTAAATGTACTGGTATTGCCACAAAGGCATTATATTATAAAAAAATCCTTATCTTCCCAGTATCTTCCAGATTTACAATAACCTAATTTACAGAGTTCAGTTTCATTTAAAATTACCTGTGTGTTATTTTCCAAAAAATGAGAAAGGATTGAATATGCTTTCTTGCACGACAGCTATTTATTTCAAGATACTAAAACATATATAACATAAGGAATTTATCATACTCATGTTTCATGATGCAAAAAAAAAAGATTGCAAGCTCCTCATTTAGCAGAACATCCCTCTTAGATGTTTAATTCAAACTGAATACTCTCACAGAATTTAATTGTCAAAAGATAAGAAAAAGTATGGATTAAACTGTTTCATGGTATTCAGTCACACATGCAAGAGATGAAACAAATCTGATAAAAAAAAAAAAAAAAAAAAAAAAGTTAAGAGTTGAATGTACATGCCTTATGTTTAAAAAAAAAAAAAAATCCGTTCTCTTCAGCCAAAGGACACTGTATTTGTTTAGACATGAGGACTATACCATGTTCAACATTATGAAGAGTAGGGGATGTCAGTGACTTGCTGGAGGACCTGTGGAGGTCCTAGACCTCAAGCCCACATGGATGGCACTGTTACCAATGCTAGTCAGATCTGGTGTTTTAATATAGTCAAGCATTGAAAATATCCAACTCCTGAGAATCTAAATAAACTGAAATAAAATTGTTTCAAAACATACATCTATTGATTCCCTTTTTTTTTGAATATTACCTCTGACATCACGGCAGCTTACTGAGTTAAATAGTCAAATGAAAACTTATACATTGAAACAGTCGATTGTTGATGAAAAGGTATGTACTCCATTTTTTTAACTACTACTGTCACAGTCAATCAACTAGACAAAGCAAAACACTAAAATGAAAAAAAATGAAACAAAACAAAACAAGAAACAACCTTACATGTAGCATAAATCTCCTGCAAATATAAACAGCTTCACACACACACACACACACAAATAAATAATAATAATAAAAATCCAAAGAACATAAAATTATTCCTTGAAAAATAATGGAGTGAATTTTAATTACAATTTGACCACATTTGGCAGTAGTTTGCATAGATATTCAACATGTTATGTTTTACAAAGGACAAATATTCATCAAATGTTTCTAGAAATTGTAAATATTCAAACACTTAGTAAGACACATTTCAAGTTTGCAATTCACATAGTGCTTTTTATAAACTTGCATACAAGCTATATAATCAAGCCAGTCATTTGCTGAAGCAAAACTTAGGTAATAATAAGTTAGACACCTTGCATCTGCTTATGAATGTTTTGTAATATGTGAAACACAAGTAGCACCAATGCCTTTTACTCTTACAGGAGATGCTGGCTCCTAATTTGTATTCAGGTGACCACGTTCCTTCGGTTTTACAGTCTCTTATATTAAAATTAGATGCCTACATATCTCCGAGGCCATCGTCACCCATTAAAATAAGCTTTATAAATAGTTAATTCAGGTTTTACCAGTATATTGCCTCTCCAATGTCTGTGAGAAGAGCTTTTCTCTAGGTATTCTCTGAGCTACTGTCCAAAGGAGTCATACAATTGTTAATCAGACAGGTTTTTGCTAGTGCAGGAAATCAGTCACAGCCAGGGAGCAGTTACAAGCTTCTGATAATAAAAGCACCACTGGTGCTCAGGACAAAGATGGGTGTTCTGTTTTCTCACCTACCAGTGCTGTAATGTTACAGACAGAAACCCCCTTCCTGCTAGGACCAATGCACAGACACACTCACACAGTTTCTGGAAATTCTGCTGCTAAAATTACTCCCACTCCCATTGACCTGCTACTGTTCACCTACTATTAACATTTCCATCATATCCAGGATTTCATTATTACTGTAATTATTTTCATTAGTATGCTATTGTACATGCTTGTTTATCAAATGCTCAGAAACTTCCAAATTTGTCTGATGTTAAATTGAAATGTAAATGTTTAAAATTTTTGTTCATTGTACACAGAAAGACAAAGAATATTTGAATGATTTTTAAAATATTCTTTTTACTACTTAATTTTAGGTTTTGAATGTCAAGATTTAGTTCTTTCATCTTAAATTATCCAAAGGTCTAGGTTTGTGATTTCAACATTCTGTGCTTTGACAATGATTGCCTTGTGGTGATGTTTAGCTTTTACTGAAAACAAATAAACAACAACAACAACAGAAAACAACAGCAAAAAGAACACCCCAAACCCTCCAAAACATTATTTACTGTGATTTGCCTTGTTTATTCATTGAAAAGATAAGTGTATGTAGCATGTTAAGGCTTTTCTTAATTTATAAAATACAAAGATTCATCTGAGTAGACAAATGTCATGGTAATATCCATGCGTAATTGAGATCTGAGATACAGAAAATGAAATCGTAAAGTAGGAGAGGCACAGGTAGTAAGCAGATAACACAGGAGAGATGAAATGAGGTTATCAGCACTTGTATTATAACAAACATCTGACAAACACAGCTGCAGTGATGATCAACAGCTGCATGAGAAAGGAAAAGTCCCTGAAATTGAGGACATTTTCAAGGTTGAGGAGAAGAAACCATCAGCAACTGAAATGAGGAAGTCATTAAGTTGGTGGAGGAGAGTAATTTCCTTGTGAAGGCCACAGAAAAATCCCGATTAAAATCAGTCAAGGGTATTGTTGTGTGCAAAATGTTTCTGATGTGGTAAGAGGCTACTTTCTTGAACCTTTTTCCTGTGAACACAGAAATTAGAGATTTTCTTTAAGGTCAAGCAAGATTTGTAAAGGATTTGTAGCTCTTTAAGCTATTTTTTCTGTTATATATATTTTTTTTTCTTGGGTTTATCACAACTACATCATTAAAATAGACGACATATAAATTCAGATAGATCATGGAAAATATTGAGTAGACAGTGGAAGAGAGAACAGACATTGACAATGTTAACAGTAAGTGTAAGATGTTAAAAAGAAGCATGCTGTTAAAAGCTGTGCAGTTTTATAAAACTGATTGATATATGGAGACTTGACTGATAGTGTAGACTAAAACATGTAAATTTTGGAAATAATTCTGTTTTTAATGTTCCCTTGATAACAGGTCAAAGCTGGAAGAACATTTCAACAACAGAAAAATGCCCACTGGGCTGATGTGCCCTGGGTGTACACAGCAGGATGGAAACAAACAAACAAACAAAAGAACTTACAAGGCAGTGTTAGAAGAGATTGTAATGTATAATAAAGATGAGTTAGATGAGTTCATCTGTGTATTTCTTAAAGGTTTTAATGACTTTATTTAGTCTTGTACTACAATATTATTACGAAGGAAATGATGAGAATAAAGACTGCAAATCAAAATCTGTGAGGTAGTTAATTAGGGAGACATCACAAGATATTATTGGGGGATTAAAAATATTTAATAATATTTAAAAAACAAGTTGTTTGTAATTAGCACAATGGATTTAAATAATAGAATGGAAAAAAATAAAAATAGGCAATATAGAAAAAATAAAGACCATCTTCTGATAATTTTTGTGTGTAGAAAGATCACAAAAATAAATCCAAAGGTAAATGCATTTGCTTATTTTACTTTAATAAAACTTATGACAAAAAATGTTTACTTTCTGGTTGCTTTCTTAGCTTATTTTATATGGATCCATGTTGCTCCCAAATTAACTGTTTTTATTAGTATTTTGAATATATACTGAGACTGTTAAACCAATTCATACAGTTGGTGGAATATCAGAGTTGTTGTCTTGAAAAGAATACTCAGCTATGCATCCTTGTCAAATACAGTGGGATAATAGCTTGTGACTGAACACTTGTCCTCTGTCAAATTTCTATTATAATTATTTTTCCTTTTTTTTTTTTTTTCAGGTTACCTAATGGTAACCTAGGTTACCATTTAGGTTACAGGCATCATCAGAAATAATGTTTCACCTGTTTTTGTACCCTAAGTTTTTTCAATCTGTCTTGAATCTTGTACAGTTTGACATAATTCAAATAGTGTCTTTTTCTGAACATCCCCAAATACCTGGCATTCTTACTGATACCGTTGGTAACCTCTGTGAAGGGAGTTCTTGCTGCTGCATGCAAAATGGCTGGTTTCCCGGGATGTGTATGTGAGGTCAATACAACAGCTGAAAAAAAGGAATTTTTTTCATTGTTTCATATTAAAATATTATCCATGATAAAGTAATATGGTAATTGTTTTGACATATGTATGTGCATAAATTTGCTATTCATTACTTCATCTTAAAAAGATCTTAATATTTTATATTCTATTTACATATATTGACTATACATATACTTTTAATGATGTAAAAAATGTGTGTATACAATGGATGTCCAACCAGTGTTGCTCACAGCTTGGCTTTTGCCAGGGGCAGATCCATTTTGTAGCTGGCTGGATCTAACTCCTCCCTAACACTGGGCAGCCACTGGACTCTTTTCACAGAGGCCTCCCCAGTGCCCTCCCTGCTACCAAGTACTTTCCATGTAAACTCAATAAAATGGATTATTATTCTAGAAGATTAAATATGTAGATGTATCTGTACATGGAAAAAAAAAAAAAATCTACCCCTTGTTTTTTCCAGCATATATGACATATTTTTCAACATATTTTTCATATTAACTGTGAGATATTCCTTTTGCAGAAGATAGTTTTCTATATTATTAGCTTTTCCTATATTTTTATTTTCTGCATAGCTTTCCATAGTACTGGTACTTCAAGAGGTTATTTAATATTTCTATCACCCTCTAGAACAGTGTGTTAAGAAAGCATATAAGAACATGGCTTCACAAATCATTCCTGACTAATGCGGAGGCCATCTAAAATAGATTGACAGCATTGGTGGACAAGGGAAGAGCAATTGATATTATCTACCTTCACTTAAGCAAAGCCTTTTTTATGGTCCCACACAACATCCTTGTCTGTAATTTAGAGAGACATGGATTTGATGGATGGACTGTTTGAAATTGACTGGATGGCTGCATCCAAAGAACTCCAGTCAATGGTTTACTGTCAAGGTGGAGACAATGAACAGGGATGTCCCTAGGGTGTCTGTATTTGTGCCAGCATTTTTTTGTTTTCATTGGTGACATGGACAGCAGGATTGAGAACAACCTCAGCAAGACTGTATATGACACCAAGCAGAGTGGTGCTATTGATATGATAGGAGGAAGGGATGCTAACCAGAAGGACCTTGACAAGATTGATAGGTAGGTCCATGCAAATATCACGAAGTTCAACAAGGCCAAGAGCTGAAACTGGGTTAAGGCAACACCAAAGATCATTACAGACTGGATGATTAATTGAGAAAAGACCTGTGGAGAAGGGCTTGGGGATACTAGTGGATGAAAAATTGAATATAAGCTGGCAACTAGCTCTTGCAGCCTAGAAAGCCAGTCATATCCTGGAATACATTTAGCTGCTAGCCTCAGTAGTGGGATGAGGGAGGTGATTCTCTTCTCTCTGTTGTGAGACCCAGCTGGACTACGACATCTAGCTCTGGGCCCTCCAGAACAAGGACAAGAGGATGATCAGATGTCTGCAGCACCTCTACTATAAAGAAAGGCTAAGAGAGCTGGGGTTGTTCGGCCTAAAGAAGAGAAGGCCCCAGGGGACCTTGGAGTGACCTTTCAATATATGAAGGGGACTAACAGGAAAGATCACATTGCCAGTGCCTCCAAGGACAGGGTAAGTGGTAACAGTTTTAAACTGACATGGTAGGTTTAGATTAGACACAAGGAAGAAATTCTTCACTCAGAGCGTGGTGAGGCGCTGGAACAGGTTGCACAGGAAAGCTGTGGATGCCCCATCCCTGGAAATGTTCAAGGCCAGGTTGGGGCCTTGGGCAAACTGATTTGTTGGAAAGTGTTGAAATTCAGTGATATTTAAGGTCCCTTCCACCCTCAACTATTCTATGACTCTATGAAACTCTTCCATGTTCACTGAATGAATATGTTGCAAAGATGTGAATAGCATTAAGAATTATTCTAACCATTTATTAAATCATCTTCCTTCTTCTTAATCTCATTTTATGGTTTGTTTTTTTTGTTTATTTTGATTTATAATGTGAACCCATAAGTGAATGCTCACAAGTGTCAATCAGAAAATGTAATGCATATTACAGTGGTGGTAAATATGCCTTTCAAAATTTAGTTGTACTTCTAAAATCAGAAATTGGGCAAGGTATCTTCAGTAGTTTTCATTACATAAATCATGTCATCTTTTCTGCCTTATGATGCCACATTGCTTTTTCTGCAACCAGGAGATCAGTTATCAATTTCAGTTTTGCTCTCAAAATCAATAAATCACAGAATCACAGAATTTCTAGGTTGGAAGAGACCTCAAGATCATCGAGTCCAACCTCTGATCTAACACTAACAGTCCCCACTAAACCATATCCCTAAGCTCTACATCTAAACGTCTTTTAAAGACTTCCAGGGATGGTGACTCCACCACTTCCCTGGGCAGCCTGTTCCAATGTCTAACAACCCTTTCAGTAAAGAAGTTCTTCCTAAGATCCAACCTAAACCTCCCCTGGCTCAACTTAAGCCCATTCCCCCTCGTCCTGTCACCAGGCACATGGGAGAACAGAGTCCCCACCTCTCTACAGCCTCCTTTAAGGTACCTGTAGAGAGCGAAATCATTGAATCCAGCTGTTTCCATAGATGAAGGGTGATTTTTAGTGGAATAGTTGCTTCGTATAAAAGACAGTAAACATATTCAATATTTTTTCAATATATTTTATTGCTAAGAAGTAGGAATGCATGGCTACTATATCATTGTAGGTCATTTGAGTCCTGGTCACATTTTCCAGAAAAAATGAACCACCAAATTCTGTCTCTCACACATATGGATTGAAGTCTTTTGGCGGTGTTACTGTCATAGAAGCAACAGTAGTTACAGTATCAATGATTGCTTTCTAGAAATGAGTGGAGATAACGAAAAATGTGCAGGATACACTGACAGTAGAAATAAGGAGTTTAGACTTCTTTGAATAATAAAATAAAAACAGAAAAAGATGAAAACACCATTAATATCTTTATATTTATTAGAAATCATCATTTATCACAATATGAAAAAATACATAAAGAGCTTTCTGACTGCCTAGGTAAATACAGGTCATAGTTATATCCTTTTACAAGAATATTTTGTTTTAACCATTATGGTGTTTTATTTTAAAGTGTTATTGTCATTTTAAAATCATATTTAAAATTTCCTCTATCCCTGACTTCTAGACATTCCAGCATTGAAGTAAATGTGTTTTCTTTTGGATGCAGCTATGCAAAGCTCCAAAAAGAATAAAATTTCAAACCAATCTGAATATCAATAGGTGATTTGAAACAAATTGGCTAGTTCTTTCTATAAATTCAATACCTAGTACAGAATGTATGAAGGAAAAACAAAACAAAACAAAAACTTTATGGAAGTACATCAAAGCAAAACAAAACAAAAAATAAAATAATTTCTGAGAGGTCTGTCCTGTTGGCACAGGCCACATGTTCAGGGCAGCTCCTACCTATTGTTACAGTATTAAAGATCTTTTTGCTTTTCTAAGGGACAAATGCCAACTCACATCATAAGGAAATTCTTTCACTGATATCTGAAATATTAAAAAACAAAAATAAAATACGTGACTACAGCCTTTCATGGACATCACATACCTGAAGTAGTCTGACAGCTTCTCTTCTAGCTGAGACTCTTCATTCAGAAACAAAAACTGCTATAAAATTTTCAGGAGTGAAAGAACCATTGGAAAAGTAGGTCAGTTGGACCAGACATCTGCTCTTTTCTTAATACATGTAGGTGCATCAGTCTATGCTGCTAGTCAGCATATAGCCCTGCTCACTACCTGAGATTCTCTGAGGGTCTGTGCTTGAACATGTTTACATATATATATTTATATATATATACTTTTCCCCAGAAAGATTAGACAATTAAATTAGTGGCTAATGATTATTAGTAATCACTTTTTCTTTATGCTTCTGGCTGCATAGCCAAGCATCAGTGGTTACCCAGCCAGAGATTTCCAATGTATAGAAACTGTTGTTTTAGGTAACCGTTCCTGCACACCTTGGTGATAGGACACAATTCTTCATGTCTGGTGAGGGTCTCTAATATCAGAAAGATGAGTAGCAGCAAAACCTAGAAGATAATCCTCAGAATATTTTGCATTGTGTTTGCCAGCTCCTTTGTCCACCTCCTGTGGCCTCGTGAGGAAATAATGAGGTGTAGGTGCTTCTGGGATAAAAACTCAGTCCTTAACTGAAAAATAATGAAAACTGCATTGATTAAAGTGAGATTAGAAACATCATAATGATAAACCGATATGTGAATAGAGAAGTATCTATTTATGCAAAACGACAATTTGAAAATCACAGTTTGTGTGTGTGTGTAAGACACAATCAAACTGCTGCATAACATCTAATTATAACAGTGTTTTTGAGTTTAACAGCAATCTCTGTGTTTGCAGTTCTTCTGAAGTTGAGGCAGAACTTTTATAATGTTCTCTGTTGTTCCCACAGGCATAGCAAAATGAAAACCAGATGACACAACGCTTGATAGTATTATCCAAATAGCACCATCCATCTGATCAAATGTCATTTTTTTCTTCCTCACAGCTGGTCAAGGCTTTCTTTTCAGCACTGCAAAATTCTGCTGGAAAGGAACAATAGTATTGATGCAGATTACACTTATTTCCACAAAGAGAATTGATAAATGCTTGCAGGATGGACACATGAAAAAAAAATCCCAGAAAATAATAAATTGTTCTGTCTGTCATTAATTGAAAGAGTTTGTCTAACGTGTTATTGATTCCAGATGGCATAAACAGAGGATAAAATGATAGAAGGGACTCTCCAATCTCTCCCATTCCTATCCTTATCCTTCCATAGTCAAAGTGGAGCTATATTTTACCAAGTTGCTTTGGGTCTATCCAGGCAAGTTTTTAATATTTCTAAGGATAAATGGTTCACAACCTCTCTGAGCAACATGTAACCACCTCATAGTGAAAAAGTTTTTCATTTCATCTAATTGTAATTTCCAACATTGCAGCTTGTTTCTTCTTGTTCTGTCATGGGGCTCTGCCTAACACTACCTTTCAAAATTATATGATGAAACTTGTGTTTGTTAAATTCACTCTCAGTAAGCCAAATTCCTGCTAGTCAAGGTTTGTACAACATACTGATTTTTTGAACCTTGGGGGTTTAAAAAATAAAAAATATATTAAAAAAAAGGAAAAATAAAAAAAAAGAAGAAGAGAAAGAGGAAAAAAGAGTGAGAGCCTCCTGCCCTTACCTGACATGTGTTGAAAACAATATGTGGAAGTGATCCAGTTGTACTGAAAAAGGCAAAAGAGAGATAAAAGTAATTAACCAAGAGGAGTAGCAGAAGAAAATTACCCCAGCTGATGCACAAGTGGAGAAAATTAAATGAATAAACACAATTGCTATACAATTAAAATTTTGTCCTAGAAATATGTCCTAGTTCACTTGAGGGTGTATGTATGTATGTGCATATACTTTCTTGAAAGCTGCAGACCTTAAACCAGGGTACCTTTGATTGATGGCTCTCTGATTACCTGGTAACCACCAGGCATCTTGCAGCTTTCACCTCCACATCTGTGATTGCCATTTTGAGGAGACTTAGTTGCTGCTGTCAGACCACTATACAGTTTACAGTTACGTTTGCATTATCACTGTCACTTGTAATCTAGTTTAGAAAAGATATTGTGGTTTTTTGTTTGTTTGTTTGTTGTGTGGTGTGTGTGTGTGTAATGGTTTTGTGCACCATTGTTTGCAGCTCCTGTATCAATAAGCTCATTGCCATCTTAAATGTTGAAAGTGGAATTCTGGTTTTATGTCTATTGCACAAAACCTCTTATTATGGCTTTCACATAAATAACTACTACCTTATTGTGCATAGCTGCAATGCATTGAATAATTTAATGACACGAAACTATACAGGCTGAAATTTTGCAGTCATTAACGTTATTATCTTCTGCCATCTGCCTGCATCTTGTTGATTTTCCACTTGAACATTTCAGTAGATAAGGAAAATCTCAAATGCTCCTTATAAAAGATGTGCCAATGGCATTATTTGCAGTACCAGAAATAACAGTAAGGCACCCAGTGTTCTTTGAATTGCATTGAAAACTACAGCAAGTGACAGAGGAGACTAACTTTCTAACTGAACTTTCAAAAAACTTTATGCATAGGGCATTAAGATGATTTCCTGTGATTTTGTTGTTGTTGTTGTTTACCCCTAAGCTTCATGACTTGGCATCGTCATGGTTTGTAAAAAATAAATATTCCCCTCCCAAATATCTCCTGAGGAAATAACAGCTCCCTTTATTTTGCACAGAGAGTAAACTGCTGAGAGACTGGACTCAAATTTTAGTTGAAAAGAAGGAAAGAGAGAACATATTTTTTAGGGAATGGTCACCAATTAACTCTCTTTTCCTCTCTTCTTGAACAGAACTCATATCTCAGACCTAATTTGTTGCTGTAATCTGTTCTTAAAAATAATAATAATAATAATAATAATAAAAAATTATATCTGGTGCCAGAAAAAAAAAAAAAAAAAAGCTAATATATTTCATTCAGGTATTCAGGTGTTGGTTGTAACTTGATCATTGTGACATTCCAGTTGGAGGCCAGTCACTAGTGGCGTCCCCCAGGGCTCGGTGCTGGGGCCGGTCCTCTTTAATATCTTCATCAATGATCTGGACGAGGACATTGAGTGCACCCTCAGTAAGTTCGCAGATGACACCAAGTTAGGTGCATGTGTCGATCTGCTTGAGGGTAGGAAAGCTCTGCAGAAGGATCTGGATAGGCTGCACCGATGGGCTGAGGTCAACTGCATGAAGTTCAACAAGGCCAAGTGCCGGGTCCTGCACCTGGGGCGCAATAACCCCAAGCAGAGCTACAGGGGAGAGGAATGGTTGGAGAGCTGCCAGGCAGAGAAGGACTGGGAGTGATGGTGGATAGTCGGTTGAATATGAGCCAGCAGTGTGCTCAGGTGGCCAAGAAAGCCAACGGCATCCTGGCTTGTATCAGGAACAGTGTGACCAGCAGGGCTAGGGAGGTGATAGCCCCCCTGTACTCGGCTCTGGTGAGGCCGCACCTCGAGTACTGTGTTCAGTTTTGGGCCCCTCGCTACAAGAAGGACATGGAGGTGCTTGAGCGGGTGCAGAGAAGGGCGACGAAGCTGGTGAGGGGCCTGGAAAAGTCCTACGAGGAGCGGCTGAGGGAGCTGGGCTTGTTCAGCCTGGAGAAGAGGAGGCTCAGGGGCGACCTTATCGCTCTCTATAGGTACCTCAAGGGAGGCTGTAGCGAGGTGGGGGTTGGTCTGTTCTCCCACGTGCCTGGTGACAGGACGAGGGGGAATGGGCTTAAGTTGAGCCAGGGGAGTTTTAGGTTAGATGTTAGGAAGAACTTCTTTACTGAAAGGGTTGTGAGGCATTGGAACGGGCTGCCCAGGGAAGTGGTTGAGTCACCATCCCTGGAAGTCTTCAAAAGACGTTTAGATGTAGAGCTTAGGGATATGGTTTAGTGGGGACTGTTAGCGTTAGGTCAGAGATTGGACTCGATGATCTTGAGGTCTCTTCCAACCTAGAAATTCTGTGATTCTGTGATTCCCTTGTGAAAGCACTAGGTGTTTACTTTCCCATACTTTCCTACCTTTTTACCAACCTGCAGTTACTGAGGAGAAGAGATGTCTGCCCATCTCTTTAGTCTACTCTCTCTTCTGCTTGGCCAGGTCTCACATAGCAGCTAAAGGGACTGATCCTGTAGATAGATCTGTAGTTTCCATAGATATGGTGCAACTGTGCAACTGCATGACACAGTTATCATAAAGTTATTCTGATGTCACTTGACACATATTTTTTCACACATTTAGAAAGCTAAAGAATAGAATTTAAACAAGTTCTTCTAATATAGTGACATTTCTTTCTGTATATTTTGACATGATATATCAATAGAATAAGATTTGAGATAGCGTGGCAGTGGCCTTTATTGTTGATACTCTGGGTAGAGCCCATGTGTTTCTAGTATTTACTACTCTTTCAGAAGCAGATGCTGAAGAATTTATTTTTCATACACTGTAGATATTCTGGTTCTGTTTTTACAAACATTTTCATAGATGTATAGTATTATCTGCCTAAAACTTCAGTGAAATCATCTCAGCTTCAGCTGTGGTTGGGGATACTACTCATATGGACTCATACAGACTGCTATATGCCTGGGGTCTAACCTGTCTATTGCATGCTTTACTGCCTAATTACTGTGGTTACAGTTGCTATTGTTATGGTTATTACTTACTACACTTACAGTGACTGCTACTGTTACATAGTTACTATTTACATAATTGCTATAGTACTACTACTGCATTTACTTAAAAATTACATTTTGCAGGTTTTCGACAAGTTATAGAGCTGAAACTCTTATCGAGAGTTAGCTGCAGTTGATGTGTTGATGCTTTTCTGTGTGCATGAAAGACATGTAGGTTCACTTTAAAAAACAGGGAAGTTTGGCTACCTGTTTTATTTGCTTACAGTGTTGTTAAGGAAAATCACAGAAAAAGCAGGGGGTTCTGAGAACAGCATGCTTATAGTGAGGAGCCTCAGATTTCCTACAATAAATCTATACCATAAATGTGACAAACCATGTTAGCACCAGTGCACTTTGCTGCTGCTTTAAAACTGGAGGTAGGTCAAACCACTGTAGGAGATATTCTCCAAAGGAGACAGATGAACAGTTTTGCTGGACCTGTGAGAATTTTTCCTACAGACACTGTAAAACTACTCAAATAAGCAGTTTCAGCCAGCTCAGTTAAGAAGCTTTTGTTAAATGTCCATTATATGTTCAGTCTTTATACAGGTTGGAGTGGGGAAGAGCACGGTCATTTTTTTATTGTTGTTGTTGTTTGTTTGTTTGTCTGTTGCTGCTTATTAGGATAGCAATGTGAGAAAGAATTAGTTATGGGATGGAACAGGTCTACAGTGCCTTGATAAAACCAAGTTGCTTGTAGTGCTTTTCTTCCTCAAAGACTCACAAAGATAATTAATCATGTGACGTTTGAATAACAGTAATATTTTGTTTTATTATTTTATTTTTTCTGTGATTATCATTAGTTAAAAGAATACTGTCAAAAATTAATGGAAGCTAGTACATCGGAAGAAATTCAGTCTGTATATAGAGTTCATGCTGACATCACTAATTACATGGCACTGCATCATCAAATACATCAGATACGAACCATATAAGATTTTTCTCTTACCAGATATCACCTCTTTGTTAATATCATATCTACGCATAAAACCATATAGTAAAGTGTTATTGAATAATTTGTAGGGAAAAACAAAACAAAACAAAAAACAAACTTTAGAGGTTATAGAGATGTGCTTTTTTCAATGTACAAATAGACACAGAATACAAACTAATTTTACAGAAAATCACCATTCAGTATGCTACATTGTGCATGTTGGACTGAAGTTTTCTATTGTGATTCTTGTAGTGGGTTTATGTGGCAAGGTTTTGATAGTGGGGGGCCACAGGGGTGGCTTCTGTGAGAAGAATTTGGAAGCTGCCCCATGTTAGATAAGGGCCAGTTTCAGCCAGATCCAAAGGGAATTGCTGCTGGCCAGAGCCATGCCAGTAAGTGATGTTGTTTGTGCCTCTGTAGAGCAGCTTTAAGAAAGGAAACAAAAACGCTGGTCAGTAGCAGCTGGGAGGGCAAGGAGTGAGAGCCAGCCCTGCAGCCCCGGGGGGAGTGCAGCAGGAGGGCAGGAGGTGCTCCAGGCAGGCAGCAGCAGTTCCCCTGCGGGCTGTGCAGGGAGAGGCCCCTGGTGGAGCAGGCTGTCCCCCTGCAGCCCATGGGTCCCACATGGAGCAGATCTCCACGCTGCAGCCCCCCCATGGGTGAAGGAGCCCCAGGTGGAGCAGGTGGATGTGGCCTGGAGGAGGTGCGGCCCATGGAGAGCCCCTGCAGGAGCAGGCCCCAGGCTGGAGCTGCAGCCCGTGGAGAGGAGCCCCCACAGGAGCAGGGGGTCTGGGGGGAGCTGCCGCCACCCGTGGGGGACGTGCTGGAGCAGTTTGCTCCTGTGGGGATGGATGGACCCTGTGGGATAGAGCCATGTGGGAGCAGTTCCTGAAGGGCTGCGGCCTGTGGGCAGCCCCGCAGGCTCAGTTTGGGAAGGACGCATCCCGTGGGAGGGACCCCATGGGGAGCAGGGGCAGAGAGGGACCCTGAGGGAGCGCGGAGACAAAGTGTTATAGACTGACCACAGCCCCCATTCCCCACACCCCTGCACAGCTTGGGGAGAGGAGGTGGAGGAAGGTGGCTGTGGGGTAAGGGTTTTTAGGTTGTTTTTGTTTATCACTTCTCTAGCTTCGTAGTCTGTCAATGTATTTTCTTAATCTCTCTACTCTGAGTCTGTTTTGCCCATCATGATAATCGTTGAGTGATCTCCCTATCCATACCTCAAAGCTTGAGCCCTTTGCATCATATTTTCTACCCTTTCCCTTTGAGGAGGTGGAGTGGGAGAGTGGTTGTGGTGGAGCTCAGCTGCCCACTTGAGTAAAACCATTACAATTAGCTAGTGTAACAGCTATCGCCAGCTCATATTTTAATACTTCATGGTGTTGTATGAAATTCAGGAGGAGCCAACTGCATGAGAGTTTAAAACCTGGAGGACCTTCTCTGCTTGTGGATTTCATTCTTATTTTAATGCTTATTCATATTTATTTACTTTAATATTATTACTAATTGCAAGTCTTATATTCATATTTTGAAATGTGCTCCAGAGCAAAGAATAACAATAGAACGGAAGAAAGGAAGAAAGAAAATCTTTCAAACCAAATCCCCCAAATGGATTTTTTCCTTGTTTATTTGCTGGTTTTGTTTACAGATATATATATACCAGGACAGTTTGGACGGGACTTTGAGCAACCTGATCTATGAAATGTGTCCTCCATGTCAAGGAAGTTGGAACTAAATGTGTCTCCCTTTCACCCAAAACCACTCTGTGATTCTATGATATACACAGAATCACACAGAATCACAGAATTTCTAGGTGGAAGAGACCTCAGAAGCAGATACTGTAGATATTGAGAAGTATATCATGAAACACACAGCTAAGTGTCGGGTGCTGAAATTTGTTCTTTTCTACACTTTTTTGAAACCTTCATATTAACCTGAATATATAATTTTATAATATATATATTATATATATATAATAATATATGCCTGAATACCTGTTTACAGAGGTCTTCTCTTATTAACACAAGAATAACAAAATAAGCATTATCCATAGATTCTAAAACATGATTGGTACAGAGGGGACACTGAATGTTTATTCTATGTATGGTCTCCCCTTAGCTTCTTTCAAAGAAGGTGGAAGCAACTTTGAAACTACAGAAAATATAATTACAAATTACGAACAAAATCTTTATATTTGTAAGTTGAGAAAAAAAAAAAAACTTTCTAAGCTAATTTAGGTTTCTGTTCAACAGCATTAGTTTAAGAGAAATTTCAAACATTAAAGCTCTGTGTCTATTAACATATTGAGCATGTAGGCTTACTTGTCACCTTAAAATGTTTACAGTAATTAGGATATTTGTTTCTTCTGTTTGAGCTGGGTTTTGGGTTACCACACTCCTATGTGATTTGAGGAGCTCAACTCATTCCTGAAGAACCACCAAACAAGATCTAGCTAACTAATAAATAAATATATAAGCAGTAATAAAAATATCTTCATAATTTCAGGAACAGATCAAGTATGCCTGTATTTTCTTATTCAGAGAATTGTACTTTTTCTTTCTTATCCCCTTCAGGGTCTCACAAACTTAGCAGAGCTGCAGAGAAATAAATTTGACATTCTCCACATTTCTTCACAGATTGCAAGATGGTGTGAGTAGAAATATCATTTTTATTTTCCTCATCCATTAAGATCAATGGTATAATATATACTGCCCACAATACTTGGAAAAATCTAGACAAATTGAGGGATTTTTGAATAAAACAAGGCAAACTAAATTAAATTCAGTTTTAATTAGGAAACTATACTGAAGAACAAGGATCAGGTTCTGTACTGAATTAACACTGCATAAGAGCAATATATTGAATGCCCACTACAAATAATTACACTTGCACAGAAAAACCATTACTGTACTTTAGAGGAAGGCAAGCTAGCTAGCTATGCATCAGTAATTTTTGTATACCCTCGAAATGTATATATGTACATGTATATATGTGTATATATGTACATATATATATGTATATATATATACATAAGAAATATATGCATTTCAAACAATAATATATATAATATTATATATAATAGTTAATATATAATACATTTCCTATACTTCTACTTTAATATGTTATATATATATATATATAACATATATAAGATATATCTATTCTTATTTATATATAAGAAAGATAAGTTTAGCTACCTAGCAATTAGTAACATATGGTAAATAATATTCATCTCTGTGAGTATTGGTTTTCAATTATGACACATTAGCCATCTAATAGTGGCAGTCATCTAGATGATATTTTAGTGGGATTAGTATTAACCAAAAGTTAGAAATCAAGAAATGAGAACAGAAATAATTGTTACAGGCCTAGATATAATATTCAATCCTGAAGATGTCTTATCTTCATATTCACAAAAGTGGACATGAGGTGTTCTTTTCCTAATCATTAAGGAATGTTGATTGAAAACATTGTATTTTGTGTGTGTGTGTGTGAAAACCATGCAAATATATGGTTTTGTTTGTTGTTTGTTTTGTTGTTTATAAATCTTAATCTCTCCTTCCCACACCTCCTTTCACTCAAAAAAAAAAAAAAAAAAAGTAGGAGAAAATTTTGGGAAAGAGTTTAGTTATAAGGAAGTACTTTTCTAACTTTTTTCAACTTTTATCACTTATTTCTAACTTTTATCAGAATTAATATATCATCTAAAGCTTTAACATCAGACTGTAATTAATTTGCGAGGAAAAATCTGTGAGGAAGTTGTGTTTTGGTTATTAAAACCCAGCAATGTGTCAATAAAAGTACGAGTTGTTACAAATGACATTGGCAATTCTACGAATAAGTGTATTCCTTTTAACACGTTAAGTTATAAATCTAAGTGAGTAAACAGATCTTGTGAGAATGTGGTCTATGTAGCTGACCCCAAACTGCTGTTGTAGAGATAGACATACGTTCACGTGTGATGGATGAGGGTCAGTCTGACACTCTTCCAATGTTGGCAATTTGAGTTCTTTATTCTGTAGTGACTAAACATGGCAAATTCTTGCTTTTAATTGGCAGAATGAAAGATGAGTGTCTACTTTTCTCTAATTTCTAGTCAATTTCTGAAATAAAGGAGAGAAATATTTATTTATGGTTAATCCAGTTCCTGTGCTTCTGAAATACAGGTGAATGCCCATGAGTAGTCATAAGATTTGTGGCTGTATTCTGCAGTGGGTGATTATGAGCACACAAATTTCAGAGGTTTGCAAACTTTTTGGTACAATAAATATATTTTATTTTGATACACTACTCAAGCTCTTCCTTTCCCGTTTTTGTCTATATTATTCACTTAGCAATCTTTATAAAATATTCTCTTTTTGACTCATGTGCACATGAGTCTACACAGATTCTAACATGACAGAACCCGTAAAAAAGCAAGCAAATGTCTTCATGGTAGCAGAAAACATGGTAACAGAATCTGAGCAAGTTAAAATTGCTAATGCTAGATGAGGATAATTCATACTTTTCCATTTGCAAGTGCAAATACAGCAAAAACCCTTCACAAACTTAGCAGTAATGGGTATCTCAGTAATATTATCTCTGTACATCCTATAATCAAGGTGTTAGAATTAGACATTAGACTTCCTGATGCCTTTTTTTTTTGGTTACAATTTACCAATTCTATTGTTCACTAGGAAAAAAAAAAAAAAAAAAAAAAAAAAAGTAGTTTTCAAATAATCCAAAGACACAGCATAATTTCCCATAAAGAGTCAGCATTTTTTTAACAGCAGTGTTGTATAAATCAACAACAGTTTATAGTTTTGCTGCAGTCACTTTTTGCTGCTTTGCTAATTTTTGAGCAGAATCAAGTAATCTGATATTTAAAATAATTCATGAAATTTTATTATTCCTCTTTCTAATTTTAAATGCTATAGAATCAAAGAATTACAGACTGGTTTGGGTTGAAGACCCAAAGACCTTAAAGACCACCTAGTTTTCCCCCCCACCCTGCCATGGGCCTAGGACACCTCCCACCACCCCAGGCCTGTCCCCACCCCCCATCCAGTCTGGCCTTGGGCACTGCCAAAGGGAATAGGCAGCCACAGCTCCTCTGGGCAGCCAGGGCCTGGGCCTCTGAGTGAAGAATTTCGGCCTTGTATCTAATATAAATCTACCCCTTTTAAGTTTAAACCATTGCCCTATCCCTACGCCACTGACACAGAGTCCTTCCCCAGATTTCCTGCAACCCCCTTCAGGCACTGGCAGGCCGCTCTGAGGTCTCCGTGGGGGCCTTCCTCTTCTCAGGGCTGAACAACCCCAGCTCCCTCAGCCTGTCCTTCGTAATAGAAGTGCTCCAGCCCCTTGATCACCCTTGTGACCCTCCTCTGGACATGTTCTAACAGATCCTTGTCCTTCTGTGCTAAGGTCTCACAACCTGGATGCGAACTCCAGGTGGAGTAGAGGGAGAGAATCACTTCCATGTCCTGTAGCTTGCTCGCACATGCTGGTGAACCTCCTCCCTACACTCTGCAAGCAGGTAGATCAGCTGTAACAATTAAAATGTGGCAGAGAAATGTTTTCGTGACATAAACACAAGCAATATAGACACTGCTCATTACACATTCATTTATAATTTCATTTTAAGCCCAACAGTGCCTGAATTTTCCTCCCTTTTTCTAGTCCTATCTTCTCAAGCTTCAGGTCCATGAAAACAGGCCCCACTTGCCAAGCTGTTTTTCATTCAGGTGGACTCCCTGTCCATGGGTAGGGTCATTGAGCTTATCTCCAGACAGGATCTGGACTGTAGTACTTCAGCGTGTGACTCTGAGTTCTAAGGATAAGGAAAAAGACATAATAGGCTCCACATACACTTCAATCAGTTCATGTTATAGTGACTGAGGCATCCTTGGCTGCAGGCTACCGTGTTCCTGCTAGCTCTGTGGTAAGACTGTGCAAACAGCATGAAAAAACACCATGAAATACAACCCTACAATTGTCAAACAACCCTTAGCAATTCTTTGTGAAAAGAGGCTGAGGACATTCAAGGAGAATGGAGATTCTCAATCCTGCATCTGTTCAGTTTGGGCTAGAAATACTTGTGAAAAACCTTTAACACACTGCTTCCTGTACAGCAGAAGGGGATTTCTCGCATCTATACTTCCACCCTGGCAGCAGTTTCTCTGATAGTTCGTGTCATGTTTATCAGGGTGTAGATCCACCTACTTCTCTTTTCTTGTGCTAGCTATCTCCCACAGTTCTGATTTCTTGTTGACAAAGATTTGTCACGTGATCCTCTTGGGAAGGATACCAAAGAAGGGGAAACAGTCTTGGGATCCATTTGCAAAGATTAATTTTAGTGAGCAAGAGCCAAAGAAGGATGATTCAAAATGAATTACACATGCAAAGCCTACGAAAGTATAATATACTTTTTGCCTTTTTTTTTTTTTTTTTTTTTATTCTTTTGTTGTTGTTGTACATTTTCTGTATAGGCTCATCTGAGAGGAAACCTGAAATATTTTAATTTCTCAGTTTCTTTCAAACTCATCAGCCTTCCAGTGGAAAACTGGAAGTGTAGAGAGAGAAACTCATTGGCAAACTCCAAAAGGAGACAAAAGAAGTAACACAGTCTTAGCTAATAAATCTGGACAGGCAGCTTTTGGCTTTGTCTGAGCAATGGCAACAGGGAGAGTTGCCACCAGCACCCACTAAGACAGCCATTGGTGCAGATTTCTTCCTGCAGGCATATCTGAGTGGGAGCCCAGAGGATTAAAGGAAGACAAGCCAGGATCTCTGGAAATATCTGCTTCTGACATGAGAGGTCTACCTTGATCTGGAGAAAGAGAATGTGAGTGGAAATCTGCCATGGAGAGAGCCCGGTGACAAAGAGTGTGTCACTGTGGTCTCGATGACTATTTATTAATATATATCCTAGCTATAGGATTATTTGATTGGGCTTTTGTTTGATTATTGTTTCACTTTGTTGTTTGTGTGTTTGTTTGTCTGTCTGTTTCTACTTTGATTTGTTTTATATATAAATAATCCTGGGTGTATATATGTATATATATAGTATATATATAATATATGTATATTCCTGGAAAAATAACACTTATTATTTATTTATTTATTTTGTTTGAAATTGAAAGGGAGAAATTAAAAAAAAAAATAATTAATTTTAATTTTTTTTTAATTAAGGAAGGAGGTGTTGTCTTTTTTTTTTTTTTTTTTTTTTTTTTTGTGTGTGTGTGTGTGTGTGTGTGTCACAATAATAAAACTCCTAACATTTTCTAAGAGGGTGTGTCAAACTCTAGATGAACTATCTAACTATCTTTCCCCACTTATTTTCACAGTTCATTCATGCTGTTGAGAAAGTGTATTACTCTGAGAAGGTGTAGTGGAAGGACTGAGTCCCTATTTAAATGATAGCTATATGTTTGCTCACTGAAAATGTGTTACAAGATAAAATGGAACTCCTAATGGGCAATACTGTTGGGAGAGTATCTTTGTTGATTGGTTGCTGTTCTCTTTTCTGTGGTTAATGAAGGGTAATTGCTGGACAATCCTGCTTCACCAGAAAGTATAACATATGCCAATGTGTTTAGGCTGGAGCTTCCAAGGCAATGTAAGCATCTTGTTACAGGAGAGGGAGGAAGGGGTTGAATTATGCGGTATGGGAAAGGAAACCATATTCATAGAAGGTTTGGACTGCGCATGGATAAAATGACAAAATGACATTTCTCATCATGGAGGGGAGATAGCTTTCCTCTTAATGTTATCAAAGGCCCTGTAGGTTGTATATATCCATTTTGTTCATGGACATCAAACAGTTCCAAAAACCAGGTCAAGAAAAGTGCCCTCAAGGATGCTGTTACTTCCAACCAAGTGTGTGTGAGGTGGCACTGTCCATCCCTATTTTGATTATTTCAGAAGCAGACATCCTTAATCAGACAGGTTTCTTAGCAATACTCCACACGGCAATGAGTACTTTCTTGATGGAGCTGTGTATGAGCCCAATCCAGACACATACTGTCAGTGCTTTCCTGTCAGAATGGCTCCGTATGGCTTCAGTGTAGAATATGTGGCTTGTATGGAGGAGAGACCACAAGATCTGCTTTTGCGTCTTCACAGCAAGGAAAGGTAAGCATACTGCAGCCTAGGGGATCCAAGCTAGCATCCAAAAATGGCTCACTGCAGGATGCACAGGTATGTAATGTAATTGGTACACTTAAATTCACTGCCATACAGTCCATGAATAAAAAATGCAAGACGGTCACTTGGTTCAGTGACCTTGAGTCTGAATTTAAAAGCTAGTTTTCAAATCCAGTACAGATGTACATCAGTACAAAGTCAGCATTTACTGCTCTAAGGACACTTCACCCTCGATCCTTCAAATCAATGAGGATTTTCTTTGCATATGAATGTTATCAGAACAACAATTAGAAACAGATAATTACAGTTCTACACCATATATATTTCAATCCCTAGACTTTCTTAAAATTTGTCTTCCTAGTAATAGCTTTTGACTTTATAGAGCAAGTCTGACATGTCTCAATTCGATATGGGCTGATTTATGCTGCTTATTAAAAACAAAACAAAACAAAAAAAACAAATGAGAAAAACTTATAATTGTAAAATTGTGTTTTTCCTGGATGTCACAGTTGCTTTTCCAGTCCAGAGTGAAGCCATGGCAGGTTAGTACTACCGTAGATTACAGAATTTTGACTCAGTATTTAATCTGTCGGGTCATTAACATACCAGACAAACTGTGAACTATAGGATATTATTTGTTTGCATTAGTACTCAGTTTCTATTACTTCTCAGCAGATGCATGACACAAGTCTTTCTTTGACTTGTCACATTTGTTTCCATTTTTTGTGTCAAGCCTGAAATTTTATATCTTTACTAGTAACTGTGAGTTCTATTATTACCTTCTTTTTTTCACATGGCAGAGTAAATCTGTGGGTCATCTGGTATCTGTGCAGTTCCCCAAAACCATAAAAAGTATTTAGTGAAATTGATAATTATATGTAGGTTTGAGATTTGGGAAAAAAAGGAAAAAAAAAAAAGTAAATACATTTTTTTAGACCACTGATATGGTACATATTCAGGATCTTGAGAAAGAAGTCACATTCTTTGGAAGACTTTATTAAAACTTGTTCAACTGATAGTACTGGTTAGGAGAGGTGAGAGATTTTTGAGAGACTCCTACTTATAAAAAATTCACAGAACATCTTGAGTTTTAAAGACGGACTGCTTTGAGGATGCTATGCTTGCATCATGTGGAAGCATTGAGATAATCTTTCCAATTTATTAACTGAAACCACCTCAGAGTTTATGATTATATTGGACCTGTTTTGTTTGACTTTTAAGTTTAGCTGAATGCTGGTAGCCTGGTATGGACATATATCTTTAATAAAACCCTAGAGTGTGATAAACATAGTTCTGAGCATATTATATTCATAACTTAATAATATATGAAAAAATATTATAGGAAATATGGCAATAGTTTTCTGATTTCTTACAGAGACCAAAAAAAAATGCCAGTGAACATTCATCTGCAGGTAACTTTCAGCACTTAAGTAAAATGGTTGAAAATAAGACTGGAATGGTGGAGTTAGGTCTGCAATGACATGCCGCTATGTTAAAGAGGGCTTCAGTCAAAAGTAAAGACACTGTTTAAAAAAAAAAATAAAAATTACATACTATAGATATGTATACCTATGTGTACAAGCACATCTGTCATAAATCAAATAACATGGTTTGTAACCAGGAAAAAAATAAACACTGACAGAACAAGTAAAACTAGATGTAGATACAATGTTTTTAGCGCTAGCTATGTATGGGAATTAAAGGCGGGTTCACATTCTTACAGATTTTGTTCTACTTATCTCATTCGGGGAAAATATTCCAAGGTATAACATTGAATAGCAACTTAACAATTGTCTCTAAAATGTTTGTTTGTTTGTTTGTTTGTTTGTTTTTATTGTGGCTTTTTGTTTGTTTTTTTTTTTTGTTGTTGTTTGTTTGTTTTGTTTTTCCCTGAAAACAAACAAAAAAAAACATAGTTAATCCTTTGTTGACAGCATGCACTCCACCACGCAAACATTTCTAAACTATTCTATGTCCTGCTTGTTCTTTTGGAAGTGAAACCACTTCTCTTACACAACTTATTGATCCATTGATCTAGTTTGCAGCACACAGCAATGCCAACTTCCATTTTCATATTTCTCAGATGTATTGAAGTACTATTGGTTAAAATTTGTCTCTGAAAAAAAAACAAACGCATGGTTATTCTATACTATCTATATGTTGAAAATTGGAGAGTTCTTCTTAGCTTCCCTGATTCATTAGAATGGCAAGACAAATTTTATTCACAGTAGGAATTTGTTAAAATATCAGAAGCATAACCTTTTCTTTAAATTTGAAACAAAAAAATAAATAAATTCAACACCCTACTTTTCATTTTCAGACTTCAAAGACATTATTTGTTTTGTTTTAGATGTGTTTCTCCATGTTGCTGTGTAGCTTGCCCTGCTGGCACTGCACCAGCTTGAAAGATAATAGCCCTTAAATGTGGTTTAAAACCTACCTTAAAATTGATAATACACTTAAATAATAAATAATTGATAATACACTTAAAAATACATAAGAGCAAATACTTTGTTATTGCTTTGGAAAGTCTAGTTGCCTGGCAAATACACACTCTGTGTGATGATATAGAAAAAAAATATTTTTTTCCTATATTAACACAAAAATATTTTAATATCTATTCTGTTTGTACAGTGCTTGAGTAGATAAACATAATATTACTAACAAGGAAGCTATTACCCATCATAACAGTCCCCCCTTTTAATATAAATTTATAGCAAATTAATCAGAGCTTTGCAGTCCTCTGATCTAGATTTCAGTACAAGATTTGCAGAGAAAATAATGAAGTGAGAATAACTTATTTAAACCATGTGTTTTAACAGTATGATCCAAGACTTGCTACTACTTTATAGATGTATTACTATGGTTCAGTTCCACTTACCAGTGTCTCTGTTATATGTTCCTGTCAGTAGGTTGTTTATAATTTTGTTAAATGCGAGTTTGTCAAATGCTCATCATTTGCATCCGAAATTATCTTTATTTCCTTTTTTTCTGGTAATTGTTCCCCAGCCTGACTCGGAACTCCTCTTCATCTTGTCTGCCAATAGAAGGAGCTCCTGCATTAGGCAACACACTGAATCTCCCAGGAGAACCTTTCCTCTCTACCAGACAGATGGATTCTGGCTTTCATACTGTGTGGTGTGTACAAAAATTTTGAATACACTTTTTGTATAAACTAGCCAGTCATATTGCAAACAAACCCTGTGAGATTATTGTCAGATAGGAACATAGCACTTTTTAGAGGAAGGCCTATTCAGGGAAAAAAAATAATAATCAGTTGCGTTTATCTGCTTGCATCTTGTCAAACTGCAGTGGTTGGGAGCACTGTGCTGTAGAGGTGGTCAGCATTTCGTTTCCCCTGCTCTTCATGAAAAAGGACATCTCCTGACTGCACACATAAGCTACTGAGTGGTGTTAGAAAACACTGAAAAACAAAATAACATAGAACATCAGGTCCTGAGGATTTTAAAGGTGCAAATGTATATGGGCTCTGTGTGGCAAGGGGTGATGTCGCTGGAAGAAAGCAAAACAAGCACAGCCTTAACAAAAGGGTTTGCCACAGAGCATTTTCATCTTCAAGGTAACTAATGGATGGTGACAAAATGTTCCAAAGTACATGGAGAATTTGGGCTACTGTATTCAGGCAAAATAGACATAATCTTTAAGCTGATTTTAAAATTGGTCCACAGAAGCAAACTGTACATTTAGCTTGTTTTCAAAAAAATCTTCATTTCAATAATTATACCCAGTTTTTTTAATTCATTCTTATACTTTCCTTTTTAACAGGTACAGGTATATTTCACCTTTCTAATTTTCCTTGCAATATGTTGAACTTCTAGTAACTGTTGTCTCTTTCTTTTCATCTGTTGTCTCTCTGGCATGCAGTCCTAGCTACCAGTACCCACCATGGCCTATGTAACACTCCAGTAGAAAAATATGGAATACCCTAAATACTGTGACCCAGGCCACAACATCAAATCCCCTGATGCATAAAAGTCACTGCATTATCCCAGGATTAGAATACAGAACAAGCATTCACCATTGGGGTGAATTCACCATCACCATTCAAGCATTCACCATCTGGGCTGCTGATAGATGCAACTCAGGATAAAAGGAATTAGCAGAGCTTGTGCAGATGATATGATCGTTTGGATGGTGTACTCCCCACACAACTAAAATATAGGCTTTCCTAAAAGTCCTTCTGCTTTTAAAGTACCCAAAGTGTAAGGAATATGGGATGCCACTATGTCTCCTCAACTGTCTTTCATGTATTGGCCTTCTGATCTTGTTTCTACTCCATAGACAGAGAATTACACAGTTGCAAAAGCTGCAGTTGAGACAATTGTCATGAAGTGACTACTAATGTTCATGTTATTGAAGGGAAATGCTTTCGCTGTGTCCTGATGCTAATAAGGTTAATTCTATGAGCTAATTCATTGCAAAAGGGAGATGATAGGAAGTGCGCTTCTTCATCAAATGGTATCTGTACCAACAGATACCATTCTTTCAGCACCTTTTCCACCAGACTTTTTTCTTCCTGCTGTCCCACACCATGCCTTTAAAGATACCTTAATGAAGCCTGAACTGCTCTGAGACTTAACTTTTGCTGTTTTTAAAATCTTCCCTTCTTTTTTTCTTTCTTTCAAATATTAAAATCCTTTATGATTTTGTACAAAAGTATTATGTGAATTTAATGCATTAACTATCCAGTGAATATGGGTAATTAAAATCACTAACAATTTGATGTCTAGGTGGAAGTGCTGAGGCAGCAGTCTTTGTTCTTATACTCTCCTTGTTGTAACCTGTGCAAAGTCAGTGTCCTTTTTAAAATTTTGTTTAAAAACAAAATCCTTTATATTTTTCATTAGTTTCCTTTTTATTTTTCATTCATTGCTTCCTTACCCAAATAATTTTTTCTCTCGCTTTTCAGTACCATGGTGTAAGAAATAAAAAAAAAAAAAAAAGCCAAAAAGCATGCTTTTCTTTCCAAAGTATACTAAAATAGGTGGTATTACACAAGAAAGATCCTTCCTGACTTGTTTCCTATGGCACTTTGCGCACATAAGAGTGAATGATCTCCCTTATTGAAACACCTGAAGTAAAAATTGAATTGTATTGAATTGCCAAGAAAAAAGCTGTGATACTTGTTTCCAGGCATGTAGACTGGAACCTTTACTTGCATTAAAGCTGCATAATAGAGACCTTAATACACAATTCAGCTTTTATGGACAAATGAAAAAACATTGAGAAGACAAAATGAACATCACACCACACTAAAGAGGTACCGCAGGGGTTTGAGGATACTACTTCTTTCTGTTTCTATTGGCTTTGTGAAGTCAATAGAGTTATGAAAATTCCCATCACAGGATGCAACCTCTAAAAAAATCAGGGCCATATTCTCTTGTGCTTCTTTTATCCTTCCTATCACTCATCCAGTGTAAAAAAGACTGATAAATTGGCAGCATAGAGCTGCCAAGGTAGAGCATTCTCCCAGTGTGTGGAGAAACTACATGGCTGATCCAGTCTGGATTTCTGTTTCTCTTCTTGCTAACTTTCTGAGAGAGAAGCAAAGAGACAATAAGGCAGAGCTATGCTCCATCATATCTCCTGCTTGAGTGAGTTCTATTTCTTTTTTCTCTTTAATGTGTCTCTCCTATATAACTTTGCAAGACAGGCTTGCACTCCCATTTTCTATTTTAATACATGGAGAGTTGAGGTACATGGAAACTAACCTTCACCTCAAATCCAGTTACCGCAGTACCCAGCATGTTGAAAGCAGCAACACTCAGGTGATTTTGTGGATCTATGCTTAAGTTTTATAGGAATCTAATTTTGAATATGTTTAGCTATTGCATGCCTACAAATGCCTCTGAGCATCTTTTATATAGATAAGAGGCTACAGCAAAGCTCAACAAAATTCTGTTTCAAATAGTTATTTCCCTTAAATTCTGTCAAATCCAAACAAAACAAAACAAAACAACAACAAAAAAAACTTTAGCAGGGAAAAAAAATAAAGGCGCATGATGCCATCTGTCAAGGTCACTTAGTTATAGTGACTCCAAATGATTCAGGTACACAATGTCTCTAAATTTGGAGACTCTTTTAATGCTGTGTTGAAATTATGTTACCTGTGTCAAGAGATCAGAGTTCAAATCAATGTCTTGCTAATAAATACGCTGCCCTTACAAATGATCTGAGAAGTGGCAAATAACTATCACTTGGATTTAGTTTTTCATATAAAAGTGTATGGGTTTGGCATATCTGTCACATTGCAGGCTAATAGCAGCATGGATTTGAGAGCCTATTAATCTCATAATTACAATGACAAGCTTACACAGGAAAAGGGAACAATTATTTTCAAGCTCAGATTTTTCCCTCAGCCTGTAACTTTCAATCTTTAGTTTTACTCCAAGGGAGACCACTTTCCCTGCCACCCTCTGGACTTAGCTGCACATGCCAACATTCTGTGTGCCAGGAATGCCTTTGTGATCACAACTGGTGATATGTAAATATTTCTCTCCCTCCTGGTGTTCCTTCTTTTACTTCTTCACTTAGTCCTTGTGGTTTATGAGAGGATATGCTGTTGAGTTAGTGCACTCGACAGGCATCCCTGTATGTGTGTGAGTGTGGCCATGGGGGTCAGCAAGCCCCATGGTTGGTGATAACATCAGACTCTTAAGGATGAGGCCATCAGTAATGTAGAAAGTTTATAGGGAACCAAGAAGGGTGATTCTGGAGACGCCTTGCCATCTTGGATTGCTTGTTCTCCAGCCACCAAGGCATGGAAGTTGCTAGTGGCTTGCTGATTGCCAGGCAAAGTTGTTGACCAATGAATAGTTAGTGGAAAAGTATTGCTGTGGGGTGAATGGTTTAAGAAGGGAGCCTGTTCTCGATATGGGGATGCAACAGATAGAATGAAGATATGCCCTCAATATGAGAGATGAAGTTAGGCCTCGGTAAGAGAGAATGAAGTTATGTCATTAATAAAGTAGTAGCAGTTACTGATCCTAGAAGACCCCTGGTGTCTGTGTGGTCATTACGCCACATGTATGTTTCATGGGTTTGTCACAAGCCTGCTGTAGTGTAACTATCTTTAATCATACTGAGTCTTGGTTGAGGGAAAATGGAAAAAGAATGATGCATTAACTACATCAGAAAAAATACATTGTAGTCACAAATGCTTTTAAATGACACAAATGAAGAAATAAACAAACGATCCCCCACATCTTTCCTGTTTATATGAAAGCTAAATCAGAAAGGCCTCTCTTCCTTGTAGAGTAGGCTCACAGTTTTTCCCCACAAAGCTGCAGTCAGCTTTTCAGTCTTTGTAAATAGCACTCAGGGAAAGATGCTATATGGCAGAATCTCTCAGAAAAAAAAAAAGACATTTATAAGGGTGGTTTCTCCTTTGTGTCATCAGCAAAGCATACTTTGCAAAGCAAACTTTACTAAGCTGTTCAGATCTCTGATCCTACAGAGACTTACGAGAGATTTGTGTTGGTGGAACTGGAATCCAGATACTGTCTTACCTCCCAGTAGCTGTTATATTGCTTCTTTATTCACTGATTGCTCTTCACCATCACAGGGAGTAGTTTTGATTATAAGATATGCAAATGCATCTTTACTGATACAGGTTTAATCTCCTATAATTTTCTGGCCAGGAAAAAAGGTTCTTGCACCAATAAGCAATATTCTCCTTTCTTTCTGGTGACTCACTGCTGTGGTTCAGTATCGAATGTGTCTTTGGGTGATTTTTATCATATACGCCGTTTGCCAATATATACTGCATACACATCTAAATATAACTAATATAAACAACTTGTTAAAATTCATCGGTATCAAATGTGGCTCTAATTAATCCTTTGAGAAAAGGATTATATACTCAGATATATTAATATATCTGAGGATATATTAACTATATATGTGAGGATATATACTTAATATATCCTCAGATATATTAATCCTCAGACTTCTTTCTAAACATTTTGAGACAAGAGGTTTTCTCTGAAACAAACAAACAAACAAAAAACAATCAAGCCTGTGGTTAGGAGCGTTAATATTAACAGTTTATATTTGTTTAGATCTATGTGATAGGCTGACCTTGGCTGGCCACTAGGTGCCCAGCACTCCACTCTCACTCCCCCTACACATCAGGACAGGGAGAAAAAACTCATGGGTCAAGATAAGGATATGGGCAGATTAATTTACTAGTTACCATCACAGGCAAAACAAACTTGGATAAGACTAATTTAATTTATCACCATGTAGAGATAGAGTAAGAGAGTGAGGGGAAAAACAAACAAACAAACAAACAAAAACCAACATTAAAATCACCTCTCTCCCCACACCTCTTTTGAGGAGGATTCGTCTTCACTCCTTCATTCCCAGCTCTTCTACCTACCCCTTCCTCCCCCCAAGCAGCACCGTGGTATGCCGAAGGTTGCAGTCCATCCATAATGTTTCATTTCTTCACTCCTTCCTTCTCATACTCTTCCTCTGCTCCAGCATGGGGTCCCTCCCATGGGTTACAGTCCTTCAGGAATAAACTGCTCAGCATGGATCTCTCAGGGGCTGCAGCTTCCCTCCAGCCTCATCCACTTGCTCTGGCATGGAATACAATATTGCTGGCAGTGTGGAGATCTGCTCCAATGTGGTCCTCTGTGTGCTGCACAGGGACAGCCTGCTCCACCAGGGGCCTCTCCACAGACCACAGGGGAACTTCTCCATCACCTGGAGTTCCTTCTCCTCTCCTTCACTGACCTCGGTGTCTGCAGGACTGTTTTTCTCAAATGTTCTTTTTCCTCCCAGTGTTTTTGCACAGTGTTTTTTTACACTTTGATTGTTATCACAGGCACACCCCCAGAACTGATAAGGGGCTCATCTTTGGCCAGCAGCAGTTCCATTCTGGAGCCAGTTAGAGCTGGCTCTTATCTAACATGAGGCAACTGGTCTATTCACACAAAGCCCACCCCTGCAGGAGCAAATACCATTCAACCCCGCCTCACTACCAAAACCTGGCCTCCTACACCCAATACAGTAGAAACAGAAAAACTCTGAAATGTATTTAAAGTATTTTTCTATGGATCGTGCTGTTTTGTGCAGATAAAAATTTCTGTATCTTTTCAAATGGGATACTCAGTCTTTTCCTAGATGACCTTAGAAGAATGTGTGAACTTATTTGTAATTTCTGGCAATGATAATTCTCTTAGTACTTGCTTCTGTAATAATATCACAGTAGAAATCTGTGTCTAGGCATAAATTAGGAGTCCATATCCTGAAATACGCATTTTCTTACATTTACCACATTTACCAGTAATTAAGTTTCCATACAGTCATAGTGAGATACTGCTTCTCTTTAGTGCTCATCAATTATCACTAGCATACATATTTCACCTGAAAATTCTTCTGTTCTTTCCCATCCCTTTTTTTTTTTTTTTTTTTCCATTGAAATGTTGCAGAGAGATGTCTGCGTGCTATGTTTTTTATGCCATAGAATGATCCTTTTTTGTTCCTTTAAAAATACATGTATTTATATATTTAGGTCTTGTTCTACACATTTTCAATTTACTTTGTTGTCTGAATCATTGTCTTGTGATGAACAGACCCCTGGTCTCTATTAAATGATATTATCTAAAATATGAACTCACAAGATTTAAACAAGCAGAATGTGTTTATCTCTTTTTATATTAAAATGTTTTATCCTTTGTGAAAAATAATTGCTTTTCACTTTATGCAGAAACCTATAGAGTCAAACATTTAGCAGACAACTGTGATTACAACTTGTGCTCCCAAGGATCTGAATCACTTAGGGAACAGAGAGCAGGCAGTTCATCTCTAGGTCACTACTTTTAAGGTAATCCAAGTCTGCCTGAAAGTTGATGTCTGAGGGACATTATCAGGTTTATTCAGACATTTCATTCTAGTGAATGAAATTTCACTTCAAACTAATCTCTGTCACAGCTGACACTAGCTACCAATCACATGGCCAGTAGCTAGAAGACACAGTGGTATCTTCTTGTAGCTTGCTACAAAGTTTGAGAAATATTACTTTTAACGAGCTATTTACTGTCTTTCAACAGTATTAGAAAGGATTTCTATCAGCTGTTACTCTTTTCCCAATCAGTCAGAAATGAGTATTGGAAAAAAGTTAATGGCTCTAATGCATTGCTGCTTTATCACTCATTTCTTTTCTTCCAGTCCTATGGAAAAGATGTACAGAATTATGTTTTTCCTGTCCCAGACCTTTTCCCAGTTTCCCATTTTGACTACATTCTTCTTTACTCTTAATGACCATGAATCTATTCAACTGACACTTACTACCTGTTCCTCTTTTCTGGACTTCTGGTTCCATTTGTGAATAAACACCAAATCGTGCCATTTACTGTACTGTAATAGGAAAGTTTCAGAAATTAATTCATTTTTCAATCTTAAAGAGGTTTCTGTAATATTATTGTACTTTACATATATCTTTACTTCCAAATTGGCTAACTTGTTTTATTTGGACAGCCACTTGAATGCTGTCATATTCTCCAATTTAAGAAAAAGTCTGCATGCATAATATCTAAATGAGCAAAACATCTCAGAGTGTCTTCTTATAGTTGTTTTTTTTGTTTGTTTGTTTGTTAGATTAAAAAGTTGGGAAAGCCTTCCTGCTTGCCTTCTCTTGAAATAAAGGAAGAGAAGAACTACAAAAGATTTAAAACCTCAGAGTGAAAATTTCTGACATTCTTGTGTCAGTCCTAAAAGGCTTTACTTCTGGCCAAAGCAAAGGAAGAAATGAAATGCTGCCTGTGACCTTTGGAAATCTTTATAAGCAGGTACAAATTTTATTCTATTTTGTTTTATTTTATTTTTGTGTCCCACCATTCAATAACTTTGAAACAGTCTGTTTTTCCTAGGCTATATTTCCTATTCCTCACATCAATAACTTTTGTTAGCATTTTCCAGTGACTGGCAAAGTTTGATAAAAGGAACAGATGGACACTTATCTTCACACAGACAAACAGCAATGCAAAATACCACCCTTCAGAATAATGTTTTAAAATGTTCCACAGCGGTGATAGGGGACAAAATGCTAACTTAACATTGTTCTTGTTTTTATAGTTGCAAGTCTTTAAGTACACTTTAGAATGTCATGACATTTTTTTCATGACCTTTTAATAATAAATAGTAAAAATAGTAAATTATTATTATTATTATGTGTGCTTGTTTTGTGAAAATATGTAACATCAAGTTGAAATGTAGGGGAAAAATATTCTCAAGAAATTAGTAATTATCGATAGTATCTACATGACAAATGTAACATTAATTGTAACATTAAATGTAACATTCTATAACTGATTCTATAACACAAGAGGCACAAGAGGTTCCATCTGAACATCAGGAAGCCCATCTTCACTGTGCAGGGGACTGAGCACTGGCACCCTGCTCTGAGCCATCCTGCATCCAGAGCAGGAGAGTTGACAAGAGGATCTCCAGAGATCCCTTCCCACCTCCACCACTCAAGTCATTCTGGTCTCTATTTTCTCCAGCACCTCATGAGCATATTTTATATGAATCAACTGCTAATCTCCCTAGAAATGGCTGGATTTATTTATTTATTTTGTTTTAAGTCTACAGAAGTTTTGGCTCTACACTTTTTTTTTTTTTTTTTTTTTTTTTTTTTTTTTTTTTGAGGAGAATGAATGAAAAATATATAATCTACGGTAAGCGCATGCAGACCTGGAATGAGAATGGTACGTAAACTCGTAGACTCGAAAGAGTAGATGCAAATTAAATTCTCTCCGTGTACAATGGAAGTGTCCATCCTGAATCTCAGAGAAAATCGTCATCTCACCTGGTCTGGAGTTGCATTGACACCCCAATCAATCAGTTTAAAGAATAAACTGGAAATGTAGGAGAAAAGGACAGGACAGACAGAGTGTGTCTGCAACACAAGTCACACTCTAAAAATATGTCTGTTTAAATATGCTTTTGTTCAAATCCTGCATCAACCACGTGAAGGAAAGCCTGTATTTTACTAAAAATAAACTATATCCTCAAAAGACATGATGACCTCGTTAGCATAGACCTTTTTGGAAAAATAAAAGAGCATTTGTATAGTGTATTTCTATGTTGTACTATATATTTTGTTGAAGCTATCTTCAAACACCACATTTATAATGACTGAATTTGTATGACAAAAAACATATGCATTTGTTTCTGGTCTTTTTAAATGTCACCTCTATTTGGCCTAGTGACTGGAGGTTGCTACCCACTTAAGTTATTCTGTCATGGTTTTCAGGCATGCTATTTTTATGATCCATTACTTCAATTGGGTGCACAGTGTTCAAAGCTCTAGCTAAATCTTGCAAAGCATGTGAGCGTCCTGCCTCTCTGGGGACGTGTCACCGCCTTTGCAGAATTAAAATTCTTGCAGAGGAGATCCATACAGACATTGCTGAGATGATGGCAGCTTTTACATATCAGAAACAAAAGACAATGATAGATTAAGAAACCAGTATCACTAGATATCATCTGTACCAACTGTTTGGGGCAACTTGCTTACCATATATGATCAGAGAATTCCATTAGCACAAGGTGTCTGGTGATCGACACATTTCAGATGGGAACTGAAACACTATTAAAAATAAAAATAATAAAAAAAAAAAGAGCTGCACAAAGAGGTTGAAAGGTTGAAACAGACAATCTGGGAAGACAAAACTTTGTCCAGGACAATCAGACAAGAAGAGGCAGCTATGCAATACTGCTACTGAATGGTTTCTAAAAAATATATAATTTCATTTTGGATTTTTTTTTTTTTTTTGTGGGCAGTGGCATTACAGAAATATCAGGAAAGATCACTGTCCAGCATATTTTGCTATAAAAATTAACTTTTTAAAATATAACTTTATCATACCCTAAAACATCAGGTATAACATTACCAGAAAAACACTGAAAATTATACTTGATGAAAATGCTAGAAAGAACATTTAAAATGTTCTCAGAAACATGTTATTGATAAGTCAGCATACATGATTTTAAGAATCCAATTTCTAATGCTGCAAATAGAAATGCTTCTTTTTTTTTTTTTTTTTTCTCCCAGCCTAACTACCAAATAATGCTATATATAATTGTCACTATATGCATGTGAAAAGGAAGAGATATGGGTAATTTAGTTTTCTTTGGTGTATCTGATCTTCCTGCTTTCCCAAAAGTGATTTCTAATTATGGTGGAAATGCCTCTTTGCATCACTGAAATTGCATTAACCTAATCATTACATGTTTTAACACTTTTTTTTTTTTTTTTCTTTTTCTTTTTTCCCAAGCAATAAATCTTCATGCCCTTATTGCATCTGTTGTAATCCCTTAATGGTGAATGACCTCACCCGATTGGGGAGTCTCTTTATGTGGCTTCTTTCTCTTGGCCTTTGCCACAAAAAGGAGTAAGACCAGCCATAATTACTAAGCAAATGAGCCAGTCTTGCTGTACTAATCCAGTCTCTGTACATTGCTCCTTTCTGTGATCCATATGGGCATACAGCAGTTTTTAACTACATCCACATACCACTCATCATCCCGAGAGCTGCAGATCCGTTCTAAGAACAGGGGATCTGAGGCTAGTTATGAAAGTTTAATGTTGTTGTTCTCTTTCTCTTTACCCTGCAATGGGGTTATCCTTGAGAAGCTTGTGTAAAAGATTGACCTACTTCTGGGACACACACACATACACAAAAACACAAACAAATAAGTAAATAAATAAATAAATAAATAAATAAGCAAGAGGCTATGTTTTATACTATGCGAAGCCTTTAGGCTCCAAAGGGGTAGAATCTGGGAGAGCAAAAGCTAGATAAGGAAGTAGAAGGTCAGATGGGAAAAGTAATAAGCTCCAGAATTTAGAGGTCCTAAGGAAACCTCTTTAGATTTTTTATTTTTTTTAATTATTTTTAAAGTTAAAACAAAGGAAAATACTATAGTCAAAATATAGTCAAAATTTGTTAGTAGGCTACTATTCCACACTTCAGACTCTTTTGTTGTTGCTATTGAACATGTAAAATCTATCTGCCTGAAATCTTAGAATTTGTTCTTTACATTTACTAGACACAACAGAACAATGGATAGGTCTGACAAATTAAAAACATAAATCCAGTTAGCTTTCACAATCATTTAACCTTCATGACAGGATCTAATGAATCCTCTGAAAAGCCATGTGTAAGTTTCATACTGAGGAACCAGTATGCTTCGGTCCCATAACTGAAGCCAAAATTGCCTTAAGCTATCCTTTACACCCTGCAGTATCTCAGTGGCTCTTGTAACCTATGTTGCATCTGGCAACTCAAAATCAGCAGACAAACTTCCCAGTCCATAACCTCCCATGGGGAAATTTTTTCATCTGTTTCTCAAATAACTACATACAACACAACATTAAGCAAAATTAGGAGGAATATTTCTCTTGCTGAAATCTCACTCAGCCATTGTCAGCAGAAACTCACTTTGCCAGTTATTAGGGAACCATAACATACCAGGTATGGTTTTTAGCTCAATCAGTGGTACCCTGGTGGTCCAGTGAATGAAGGGAGAAACAGTAGAACAGACTCCTAGAAGTGGAATTGATAAGGTAAGTACATTTATATGACTTGATAACATGAATGTATTTTTCCATTGGACTGGGAGAGGGAAAGATATTCTTACCTTCAACTATTTTGAAATGTTTGAAATGTACCTGAAGGTACAAACATGCCATTCTTTCTTTTCTCTGGCTATGCTTGCATCCTCCTGAGATATTCAATTTCCTAATAACTAGTTGGCAGTTTCATAGATATGCAGTATCTTTTTCTTTCATGGGACAGACTGGTGCTAATGTTCAATGGAAAGAATGAAGCTGTATTTTTTGTTGTCCCAGTGCAATTCCGGAAACTTTCCACTCCCTGATAATTGCCCAAAGTCATATTTACTTTGTAGCCAGGTGAGCCTCATGATATTCCCTGCTTGAATGATGTTCTCTGCCTTATCACACTGGGAAGATAACTCGTGGATCACTGCAGAATAGATATATCTGACCTAGCTTTCTACAATCAACTCAGTTTTGTAACAGTGCAGATATCTACTGTATCTTCCAGCAGGGTTTTGCACTGAGCTTAGCTTTCTGATAATCTTTCCTATTATTTTTAGAAGATCCTACGGTGGTGTGAGGATGACTTTGCCGTGTACCTGAAGTGCCCATTCACATCAAGTGCTGCACCCACCATGTCTAATCATCAGCAAAACTAGTCAGCAAAAATTGAGCAAAAGAGTAAGAAAAATGCTGAGAAACAGTAAACACTATAGTTCAGAGAAAGGCAATTATGAGCAGTTTATACTGACCAGCTATCAGAAATATTTGCTGTTCATTCTTATGGCTCATTAATACACTCCAAGTCACCAAAGTAGGCTTGCTGATGATGCGCTATTTTCTCATAGAACATTTAATATGTTAAAGTTGGATCAATGGTAATTTCATCACAGTGTACATGCTGTCTCACATTCTTCAGCACAGAGATGAACTGAGTAAAGAGAAATGGAAGATAAAAATGAAATTTAATGAAATCCGTGGAATACTGAAAAAATGTTTAGAACAACTTCCAGCTCAAAAAACAACAAAGATAAAATTCTTTTTTTGTGAGTTCTGGCCTGGAAAAAGTTACTTAAGGGCACAAAGCAGAAAGTGGAAGCAAGACTGCAGAGGTCACAGTGAGCAGCTTTGGCATTTTGTTACAGAATCAGCTTATGGAAGAGAACTGGTGCATAGAATTATTGAGAGTCAAGAGTAAGGTACCTAAAATAAGAATGCACAAGCAAAGAAATCCATTCAGATAATTTGACTGATTTTGAAAATTGTATTTTTTCATCTGGAAGATTTCCAGATGGACTCAGGCATGCCATTGATGTTTATAAATAATTGTATATTTCCAATGTGTAGTACAGTACTCCAGCTATGTCAGGCAGTACAAGTAATTAAACAACAACCACCACAACAATAAAAAAAACAAGACAAAACACTCCCCACTCCCTCCCTTTCCTCCCCTCCCCCTCCCCCCCAATAAAACAAAACAAAACTAATGGCCTTAGAATATACTAACTGCATAATCCTGCTACAAAGTGGCATAAATCACTGTCTCAATTGCATATAATTTATCTATGATCTGTCTAATCACAGTATATTCTCTTCCCTGTAGCTTTCTATTTGTGCATTTCTCTTCCTCCTGGGCCACAGGAATTATTATTTTTAAAGAAATTTGAATAAAATCTACATGATAAAAACTAAACAAAGAATAACCACTACTCGAATCTGGATTCACAGGTGTAGCTAGTGATTACTGCTTTCAGGACATTTAAAGATACTTGAATTATTTATTACTGTATGTGAGAAGAATTTTTTTCTTAATAAGCCATCAGTGAAAGATAATGAAAGTGACAAGATCTGCAGCAAGATTCCAAAAAGCTTCACAGAATTACATACTTGAATTCAAATTATTGTTCTTTAAACACACAAAGCACACATACAAAGGCTGTGTGTGCTGTTCTGCCATCCACAGTGTAGAATAAAAGTACACATACCTATTTAAATCATTTTATTAATTCTCTTTCATTGAGTGGTTCTAGTACAGTATAAATTACTGGCTCTTAACTACAGGTAGATCTTTGTATGCAGAGATACTCATTCAGATTTCTGAAACATTTCCAAGGATTTTTTACTTTAATAGTGCATAGAGCTTTGCACTGAACAGAACTGACTTCTCAAACATTCAAACACTTAAAGTATATAACTAAATAAATAAACAAATAAGACACAGTTAATGATAATGTCTTATCAAGCCTACAGTGACAATGCAATGAGAAATAAAGTGGGTAGCTGACTGGCTATAAAAGTCCTTCACAAAATCTTGTGCCTAATTCTTTGAGAGGTATACTTGGGAATGAACGTTTTGAAGATGGTTAACCTCAAAAATAACCTGGTTCACTTTTGGTACTCTTGCACAAGCTGTCTTGCTCAGATGTGCATGCCCTCTCTTTTAAGGAGATAAGAAAAACAATGTTTGGATTTATAGTACTTGGTTTTAGCTTAATCAGTCAAAATGAATATATTGGATTCCTGACAAAATTTTTAGCTGAATAGAGAGCATTAATAGTGGACTGCATTTATTCATTCCAATGATAGGTACTCATTGAGTTCTGTCAGATTACAACAGGATCACTTTTTTTTTTTTTTTTTTCAATAAAATCTGATTTTATTTTATTTTATTTTTATTTTATTTTTAATTTATGTCAAATATGGCATCATAAAAAAAAAAAAAAAAAAAAGGGTTCTATCTGTACTTTCATGTTGACTTTTTGCTTACCTATATTCATTCGGGGTGATATTTCTAAGAAGATGATCTAACCAGCAAAATCTACTATAAACCGTCCAGTAAAGGGGTCTAATCCAGGTTTTATTATGTTTTCCAGTGTGGAATTTGATCCTACTCTTCAAAAGACATAACAGGAAAGTAAAAGTGGTTGACTGAAATCACTGCCATTGATTTACATTATAATTAATGACAAGACAATCCATTACTGAAGAGAAACGTCAGTGGAAGGTTAAGGCAAATATTATATCCTATTATTAATCAAGTCTTTTTTAAGAACTTAAAATGGAAGGAAAAGATAAAAGACAGGAATGAGTCTACAGAGCAACAAAATTGGTATGAATTTTAGAGAACGTAATTTTCTTCCTGTGGAGGACAATAATCAAATCCATGTGTACTTCCATATTTGAGTTAATAACATTTAATTTTTGCTTAAACTCTTGATAAAGATCTGTCTTAGCTCAACTCCAAGATGATGCATCAAGAAAGGGATTGAAAATGGTTTTTATTCATCAGTCTGTGTAATGACTTTGTAATACTAAAATGGCATATGATGCTTTTGGGACAGAAGAATTTGCAGCATCAGCCAGTCAAAGGTTCTAACTCTGCAATTTCAATGCTGAATTTATCACTTTTGGCACTGATGTCAACCATACGTCAATGCTTGCTCATGCGATAGGGACTAACTGAAACTAGACTATTAATTCAAGGCCATAAAGAAAGTATATTTAGCTCCAAGACTTAGTTATTTAAAGTTATAGGAAGCTTTGTCGATGGATAACAAGGTTGTTTAGTTGGAGATATATTACCTATTCACAAAAGTTACTGATGATTTTGTAACCTACAAGTGGCAAAGACATTACTTTTTATCATAGAAAATGTGGAGTGGACAAAAACAGGAAAGTCAGAAAGTAAAAAAGGTTATCTGCACAAGAATCTACCACCCTCTCGCCCCTCCCCAAATGGAACAAAGGCTGTCTAGCAGCCTGTAATGCATCTTCTTATCACATCTCTCCTTACCAGCATCAAAACCTTCAGAAAGGGCACAACATACTGCGAGAACATCTGCATTTTCTGTGGAAGAAACCTCATTATTACTAAAAAACACAGAACAAAAATAGAGAATTATGTATTTCTTATGGGAAGGGACCCCAGGAGGCCTCCTTTCTGACCTCCTCAAAGCAGGTCCAGTTCAAGATAGAACAGGGATGATTAGAGCTTTGTGCAGTCCCATCTTTAAAAACCCTGAGGCTGGACACTCCTTGGGATACCATCCCCCTGCCTGGCATTGTCATGGGGAGAAAGTCTCTCCTTTTATAGGGTCCAAATCTTTCTTCATTTGTCCCACCTCCAGGCACTACACTGAATGGCCTGTCTCTGTCTCCTTGATCCCTTTCCTGCAGGCTGCTGTTGTGTCCCCAAAGATGTACCTTCCTCTGGATGAAACAGCCCTGGTCTCACAGCCTCTTCTTGCATGGAAAGGGCTCCAGCCCTGACCAGAGTAGTGGTTTCCCCTGGCCTCAACCTAATTCATCCATTTTTTTCCTGAACTTGGGGTCCCAAATCTGAACACCTGTCCTCTTTCAGGAGGGCTGTTCATCTTGTTGATTTTGGTGTGATTTTCATTTCCTTCCTCTGGCATGGCTGGGCCTCTCTGGGTATGGCAGGTCTGCAATTTAGAGTATCCACTGGTCACCCTGTTTTGGTGTCACCTGCACACATGCTGTGAAAAATGAGTTCATCACCTCCTTCAGAATGCTGCTGAAGATGTTCCTCAAGTATGCCACTTGCTACCAATTTCCAGGTCGAGTATGTCACCTTAATCACTACTTTCTGAGCCTTATCATTAAAATAGATTTTTACCCATGTTAATTCCATTTATGCTATACAACATATAAAATGAAATATGAACTGTAAAAATATATCTATATTTTATAGATAATACTAAAATATAACTATAGCTAGAAGTATAACATAATCACTTATTCTGATTATCCTGTTTCCTACAAAATCTTACATTAGCAACTTGATGACCATACTGGAAGTAGTTTACAGCAAAATTTGTTAGACAAAATAAAGTTATGAATCTGTTGCACCATTCATACAGTTCATAAGTTCAAAATATCAATATCTCTTTTTTTAGTCTGCTGCCTTTGCTGCATACCTAACTTTGCATACCCAATTTTACTTGGATTAAATAAATATGGTTTCAGCATATAAATATTGCTTTAAATTCTGTGAATAATTCAGTCAACTTTCTTTTTCCCTTCCCTTCTCTCCCCTCCCAGGACATTGTAAGAAATGTGCAATAATTATCTGATCTTTCTGAGACTGCTATGATGGTTTAAAAACATACATAAAAATAAAAAAAAATATTATATATAATAACTGCAAACTTTGTGTCATTGAAGAAAACAATTGATATTTTGCTCTCTTGTGAGAAGTTTTATTAGGACTTGAGTTTAAATCATGAGATTTTTCAAGATAGTTTTTGAGTGCATGATAAATAGATTAAGAATTAATGTTTCTTTCCCTGATGTAGTTCTTAGCATTTTTAATTATATTTAAAAAAGAAAAATAAGAAAATAAAAAATAAGCTTTTTAGTCTTCATGAAAAAAAAAAAAAAATTCTTCAATATGGAAAATAAGGATCTCAGATGTATGGTTTAAAATAATAGACTGGTTGTCTAAGAACAGTCATTAACTTCGAAGACCAAAACTTTCGGGTAGATGGAAAGCAGCAGGTATTTTATTATTGCCATCAGCAGGTAAAGCATTAATTGCTGTCACTGTTCATACTTTGGTACCATGTGGGGTGCAAATTACATTTCTCCAACCTCAGCACCTTAATCAAAACCAATATGATCAGAGCTCATATTAATCTGCTGCAGCCAGCACCAGCCTTTCAATTCCAAATGAATGCAAGGTCAGCAGTATGGACTCATGAAAGCAAGTAGCAAGCTTATCAGGAAAATGCACATGGTAAGGTCCAGAAGCAATGACAATGTGAAAAATCAAGTTAACATCCAGTAAAAAGGCATGCACATTGCAGGGCTGCTGCCTTTCTGTCAGCGTGTTCTGTGCTGAATCAAAACAGTGATTGTATGTGTCTCAAGTGCCCACAAGCTCTTGGTAATTTGTCTGCTAGATATCTGAACTTCCATTAAATGGTTAGATACAATACAAAAAACGGTGTAAATGGCGGATATACAGAAGAGTTTTTTGCTTAAGAAATGAAATTGGACTTCAAATGCACTATGTTTGATAAACAGCTTTATGTACACTTTAGGCTTCCCTTCTGTTTTTGTGTGTCTATTCATACTCTGGTTGGGCAGTAACATTTTTGACTGCTTTATGAGGCAAGTAAAACTAAGCATGGGCTATATGGCTGAACTTTGGGTAATAGCTGTAGTCTAAGGAAAGAGGGATTCATTTATGAAGATTTATCTTCTGGGTTGCTAAAGGAAATGATCTTAAAACACTCGGCTTATACTTTTTCTAAACACAAATCTGTTCAAAAAGTTCTTTGAGAAGTGCATTCTGAAAAGAAGAGCGCTGTTCTTCCTGCATCATTATCTTTAAGACCATTTGAAAATATTAGGAAAAGTACTGAGTTGATTTAAAATCATGCTAACAATACCAGGCATGCTTTGAGAGGATCATTAATCATAAACTGTGGAAGTGTGATGAAAGACACAATCTAAAACTGTGCAAGGTGAAACCACTTAATAGAAGAGTTCAATTATTCTGTTGCTGAGAAAGTCTTTGGCCAAGTTTTTAAGCCTACCAGAAACTGAGCATCTGGATTTCTATGTTTGTGTTCATACATATGACTTGCTTCCAGCATATGAAATTAAATCACGCTTTAGACATACTTAGTACCTTAAACTAAAAAGTTTTACATCAGATTTTTAGTTTATATTCATAAATTAAAATATTAACATAATTTTAATTCAACTTCAAAAAGTAGAATTATTTGATACCAGCTATTGGCTGATTGATCCATGTCTTCATTTCAGGAGAAGCTATTCTCAGTATCACAGACTGCATATCACTATCAGCCTGTGACTTAGAAAGAAAACTGAAACATATTTAAATCTGCTCTAAAAAGTGCTTTAGAATTGTTGATAAAGTATATTTAAATAAACCATCCTTAGCTATGATGTTTCAGATATGTCTCTTTAATGATTTATAAATGATCTTGATGCAGAAGTCAAAACCATACTAAGTATGGTTGTAAATGACACTAAATTAGGAGGAGCAGTTGACTGCCTTGAGGGTAGGGAGGCCTTGCAGAGAGATCTTAATAAAGTAGAGAGCTGGGCAATCTGCAACAATATGAGGTTTAGCAAGAATAAGTGCCAGATTCCATACCTGGCAAGGGACAACGCTGGCTGTAAGGACAATCTGGGGGATGAGAGGCTGGAGAGCAGCCCTGAAGAGAGGGGTTTCGGTTAACGGCAAGCTGAACGTAAGTCAATCATGGGCCCTGGCAGCCAGGAGGGGCAACCGCATCCTGGGGTGCCTCCAGCACAGCATCGCTAGCCAGTCGCAGGAAGGGATTGCTGTGCTCTGCTGTGCACTCTTTCAGCATCACTTCGAGTCCTGTGTGCAGCTTTGGGCACCGCAGTATCAGGAGGACATAAAACTATTGGAGAGTGTCCAGACCCTTCAAAGTGGTGAAGGGTCTGGAGGGCAAGATGGATGAGGAGCGGCTGGGGTCCCTGGGTTTGTTCAGTCTGCAGGAGACTGAGGAGAGGCCTCGTGGCAGCCTGCAGCTTCCTCACGAGGGGAGCGTAGGGGCTGGCGCTGAGCTCTGCTCTCTGGGAACAGCGACAGGACCCAAGGGGATGGCATGGAGCTGGGACAGGGGAGGGTCTGGCTGGAGGTGAGTAAAGGATTTTTCACTGACAGGGGGCTTGGCCAGTGAAACAGGCTGTGAAGGTTTTACTCAGGTGGGCAGCTGAGCTCCACTACAACCACTCTCTCACTTCCCCTCCTCAAAGGAAAATGGGCAGAAAATATGATGCAAAGGGCTCAAACTTAAAGATAAGGATTTGGAGATCATTCAATAATTATCATGATGGGCAAAACATAGTATGGAGATTAAGAAAATACATTGACTATTACTACGAATCTAGAGAAGTGATAAACAAAAAAACTAAAAATCCTTACCCCACATCCACCCTCCTCCACCTCCTCCCCCCAAGCAGCACAGGGGAACAGGGACTGGGGGCTGCGGTCAGTCCCTGACTCTTCATCTCCGCCACTCCCTCACAGTCCCTCTCTGCCCCTGCTCCCCATGGGGTCCCTCCTGAACTGATCCTGTGGAGGCTTCAGGAATTGCTCCCACATGGCTCCATCCCACAGGGTCCATCCATCCCCCAGGAGCAAACTGCTCCAGCACGGGTCCCCCACGGGTGGGCGGCAGCTCCCCCCAGACCCCCTGCTCCTGTGTGGGCTCCTCTCCACAGACTGCAGCTCTGGCCCGGAGCCTGCTCCTGCAGGGGCTCTCCATGAGCTGCAGCCTCCTCCAGGCCACATCCACCTGCTCCACCGGGGGCTCCTCCACCCATGGGGGGGCTGCAGCATGGAGATCTGCTCCATGTGGGACCCATGGGCTGCAGGGGGACAGCCTGCTCCACCAGGGGCCTCTCCCTGCACAACCCGCAGGGGAACTGCTGCTGCCTGCCTGCAGCACCTCCTGCCCTCCTGCTGCACTCACTTGGGGGCTGCAAGGCTGCTTCTCCTCTCTTTCTCTCCCAGCTGCTGTTCTCCAGCAGTTGTTTTCCCTTTTCTACTCTCACAGGTGCAAACAACATCGCTTATCATCTAGGCTGTGGCCCGCAGCAGGTCCCTTTGCAGTGGGCTGAAACTGGCCCTCATGGGTCAGCTTCTGGATTCTTCTCACAGAAGCCACCCCTGCAGCCCCCCAGTACAAACCTTGCCACATAAACCCACTACATAGATTTCCCAGTCTATGTAGTCTGCCCAGGTCCAGGCAGCAAGCCTGCTGAATTTCACAAAGCATTTGGACAATGCTCTTGGATTTGTGGTTTGTTTTTTGGGGAGCTCTGTGTGCAGCCAGGAGCTGGACTTGACAATCATCATTGATCCCTTCCGACTCCAGATATTTTATGATTCTGTGCCAAAAAAAAAGTCCAGTGACAATGAACATCTGCACTAGTTCAGATGAATATCTGGTCCACAGTACCCTTTAATGGAAAAAGAAAAAGAAAAGAAGAGAAAAAAAAAAAAGTATTTAAGTATTTTAGTTAGCCTGATGACCATGAAATAAAATAATTGACGAATGGCTGTTTTTTTTTTTTTTTATTATTATTATTTTTATTTTGTTTTGTTTTTGTTTTTAACCGAAGATTACATTTTTTTTTCAGTTGACAGGTAACCAGCAAGACAGACCAACAGTTTAGATGTACTATTCAGGCTTTTCAGACATCTCAGACATACAAATTGATGAAGTAGTGATTTCCAGATTTCCAACTAAAGCAGTCAACTAGAAAACTATATAGAAAACAAAGAAAACACAACTCAATGAAATGTAATGAAATTGTGCAAGAAGCAACAGACATATTCATATTTCCACTACTTTGATAGGTGTTGTTTATATCATGCTACAGAAATAAATAAATTGAAGGAGGTCTTGTTCCTGCATGATAATGTTAGATATATGTTCAGAATTCAGCATTCAGGTCTCTTGAGATGTAGTTGAATCTCTTCCTTAAGCAGAGGGCTTAGAAACCCTTGCGTAGCTCAACACAGAGAGTACTCCTGGAGCTGCAGTTAAAACATGAGGTTGTAAATGCAATTGGCAAGGCAAGTTTTCATGAAGAAATTCCCAGTTACTACAGACAAGAGCATCCCAGAAAAAATAGAACTGCAGCCCTTCTCTAAATAATGAATTCTCCCTGCCTTGCTGGAATAAAGAAGGAAATTGAAAATACTATTAATTCTCTGTGGTAGGTTTCTACTTGCTAAGTTTCTTGGGGCAAGAAGATAGCAACTTTGTTCTGCAGCATTACTGAACTTCCTGTTACTTATTTTCAACTGAGTTCAATCAAGTTATGCTACTTTATGCCCATGTCAAACTACGATGCTTCAGGGAAAGCCACTCATTCATGGAGTGCTGAGGAGGCAATTTTTATTTCAGACTTGTATGGCAGAACTGGAAGAAAAAGTCCCTGATTACTTCTCCTTTCTCCACACTGTTCAGCAAAGCCTTGTGACATATGCGTGCCGTGCTGTACAAGCTTCAGAGAAGCCAAGGCCACTCATTTACTGAACGCTGACTATGCAAGTATTGTCTCTGTAACCTTTCTGGTCTACTTTTATGAAGCAACTGACGTTAAAACATGAATTTGAAGCAATATGTGCTGCTACTCTTGCTGTTTCCCTGTTTAAAAATTAACAGGATCTCATAAATTTATAACCATTAAGAGGCAGGCTGCTACTGAAATGTAATCGAAGGTTTAAATTTGTAGTGAAAGTTGTCCATCTTGCAGGTACAGAACATAAGGAGATTTTGCTCCAAGAAATGACCCCTGTGCTATGTGGGAGAATTGTGTAGCAACCACAGAGGAGTCAGTTCAGGGATGCTGTGATATAAAAGAGTACTGCTGAATTTACACAGGAAGAATATAAAACAGTCTTTTACTTATCTAGTAGAAACTTTTACAAAAAAGCTTTCCCATATGTATAAAGCCCTCTTGTCTTAGGCCATATCTTTAATATCTGCCAGATCGTGTACATCTGTATTCTCTATTTTACATTGTGGCATGACATTTATGAAACAAAGAGATGATGAAATTAGTTTATGGGAGTGGTAGTTTTAACCTTGAACTGTAAATCTCAGAATGTAGTAAAGAAAGATTTTAAATTTGTTATTAGTCTGACAGGTTTATTCAAATATTCTTTGCTGAATAATAAAAACTCTTTGTTCCTGCTTACAAAGTTCCTTGGAGAAAAAGGCAGCCATATTATAGTTTGCAAAATAGTGCAATGGTGGCTTTAATTCTTATTTATGTATTTATTTATTTATTTATTTATTTATTTTTTCCCTGCAAGGTAAAAAGTAGGAATTTTTTGGAATGGGAAATGGGAAAAAATATGTAACCACATAATCTTTCTGTCATAAAGCTTTGTGTAAATGTGAAAAAGAATCCCTTTCAACAAATATAATGACTTAAAATATTACTGATAATATGCTAATGCATATGAGATCCTGAGCTTTAAAAAACATTTATTAATATCTATTCATTTTTTGAAGTTTCAGAAATGAAAATTAAATCAGAAGGATGTTGACAATACTATTAAGTATGCTTTCACACTGTGAGGTGTACTCTCTACTTCAGCACAATCTAAGTGTGAGACACCAGTCTTTGGTGTGGAAGAATGAGTTCAGTTTAATTAACACTTCAGCTAACATATCAAAATAGCACAAATGCTACTTACCTTATTTACAGTCACTCTTTAGAAATGATTTTTGGAGCTTTCAGATGGTGACCGACATCTTTTATGTATAGTAGCTACACTGTATTTTTAAACATATCTAGTAAATATCACAGATAAAAATAAAATAAAATAAAATAAAATAAAATAAAATAAAATAAAATAAAATAAAATAAAATAAAATAAAATAAAATAAAATAAAATAAAATAAAATAAAATAAAATAAAAATTAAAGAAGTGAGAATACCAAAATGTAAAATGTCATAACAATTCCCTCAGTGTGAGACCTGAAACAAAAATTGTCTTTGAAATGTGCTCAGCATTTTAATCTGTTTGTGTGTTTATTTGTTTTCCAGACTGGTGAATGAAACAAAGAAAGGAAGCACTTAATGCCATTGATCACATCATGCTGTGAAAGTGGACCCTCGATTAATGGGTTTAGGAATGTTCGTCTAAATTACAAACAGCTGTAATGATTCTCCAAGGGCAAAGAGGGCACTCTGGTTCAATGAGTAAGTAATGCAATTTCTGTATAGCTCTCCTTATCAGTATGTGAAAGTTTACTGGTGCTGCAGTACAGGATGCCTCAATGTCCCAGCAAATCACCATTGGCTTATCACTGTAATTTCCCATACGTGTCCACAAAAACCTCCTATATATTTATATTCACTTTTTAAAAGCAGCCTAATTAGAATCTGACACTTTGATTTTTTGTTAATGTGTTCTCATACACAACTTGACATTACTGTATTTATATACAAATGGTTTTAACAAGTGTATTTTTCAAGCCCTGGCTGTAATAGATATTATTGTGGAATATCTTTTCATTCAAGATTTGCTTGCAAAAATTAAGTTTGGTTTCAGGATGAATATGATTTATCTATTACACTTACTGTCCCTCTTGTTCAATGCAATCATTTTTAAGCTTTCATGTATGGTCTTATGAACGTTTCAGATGAAATCAAGACATTACTTTCAAAAATTCTTAGTGAATTGAAGCTAACCATGTTAAAAGGTTAGCAAATCTCTCTTAAAAGAAAAAAAAAAAAAGTTGGGAAAAAAAAATAATAAAAAAAAACTTTCAAAAACCTCATAATTTCACTCCTCAATCTGGCCAAAAATCATAAAAGGAGTCATGGCAGCCAGCTTTTGTTTAAAAGTGAAGTAATTCAAGGAAGACTGGATCATTGATAAGAAAACATTTTTATCTGTTATCTTAAATACTTCATTAGGAAAAAATATATACATATGTACTTTGTGAGAATCTCATCTAATCCAGATATCTGAACATTTTGAGAACCCTCTGTTTCTCTCCCTTAAAGAGAGAAGCACTCAGATCTCCAGCCTCATGCCATGCAAAGGTACAATTACCTTTAAAGCAGGACCAGAATCTGAATATTTTGTCAGTTTTGTTGCAGACCAGATTGCAAGCCTCCACACATAGCTGGCTTGCTGTGTTTCTTCTGGAGAACTGCAGGAGCAAATCCTTTCTGTTCCAGACCACATGCCCAACATGGCACATGAGTCTGTACTTGGAGCAGAGTCACAGTAATGTCAAAGAGTCTTGCAGATGCAAGGAGAGACAGGTATGCATTAGGGTATTTATTAACACAATAACAAGATGCAAGAACTGTGTACTGATGAAATACTTCAACTCCCAGGAAATGGCTTTAGTGTGACCGAAAGCCATGGAGAAATGTTTAAAAATATATTCTTGCATCTCTTCTTTAATCAATGTAGGTTTGATATTTTGCTTCAGTTACCTCTGATATCCATCATTTTTCTGCATGCAACATTCAGACAGCAGAGAATTTTTTTTTCAGAACACTTGAAAATTATCACAGCTTTCTGAGATTCTTTTTTCTTTCCTAATGCCAGTTTTTAGGTTGTGTAAGAAAGTCACCTGCATTTTTTTCTTTCCCTAATTCAGAGCAAGTAATAATTTATCCTGTTAGATTATATGAAAGTTGGACTCTCTTCTATCTTCCTGCAGGTAGGCTTTAAAATGATCATTTAATAGCCACAGGAAACCCAGCATTCCAACAATGAAAAACAATGAAAATTCTTCTTTTCCTGAGAGTTGTTAAAGAGATTTCTTCCCCATGTCATCACTTGAGGTGTTCTAGATCACCTGGAACCCCCCTTGTTGTGTCCAGAACAAACCAGTAATATACCTTGAAATGAATCTATGGTTCAGCCATTGGTATTTCCTATAGCTGACCAATACTCTCCTCTTATAGGTCATAAAGACTGCTTTCCAAAGGACATGTAGAAGATCACATGTGGACACACAAACCAAAGAGACTATGGTTTTCTCAGGCAAACTATTTAAGAACCATTTACATGCTGTCACCTTATGAACCTAGTACTGACACATCTCCATCAGACTGTGTGATATAGAGCCTAAATGAATTACTGAGTGAATTCAGGGTTACGAACAACAGAATTCATTACAAAAGATATAAAAATGCAGAATTTGTACAGCAGTCTGACAGAGTTGATTTTTTAAAAACATTTTTATTCTTACTGTGAAAACTCAAATCGTCAAAATAATGATGATTCCAGTACTAACTTTTGCTTACTTTAGCTTGCAGCTCCCTCAAATTTGCATTATAAATCTCTAAAAATGAAAATGTAAGAATACAGATATTTATAGAAGGTCAGTTGTAATACCAGTGACATGACAATCATAACTGTTGTTTTTTTTTGTTTGTTTGTTTGTTCGTTTGTTTGTTTGTTTTGTTTTGTTTTGTTTTGTTTTTCAGGGATGGAGATACAGGCTACAAAGGGAAATATTATGCAAGTCACACCTGAATTTGAACTATCCAAGACCACCAAACCATAATAAACAAGTGTTAGTTTACTGCAGGTAAATTATGACATTCCTTTGTCACAGACAGATACTCATTTTGATAGCAATGTGGAATTGGTAAGTTTACTCTCCAATATTGTGTTCATTTTGTAAATCTCATCAGTTGTGATGATCTGTGGTGAAGTGTTGGCATGTATCTTTTTAAGTAGTGGTGCTGTAGGTGTGCAGAGAGATGCAAAGGACATCACGCTACTCTCACCTGATGTACATGCCACTTGCCGAGGCGATCGGCTCCAGGTCAGATGCTTTCTGCAGCGGAGCAGGGGATTGGACAGGCAGGGCTAATTTTTCTGGCACTGAGCCCACTTGAGGGAGCCACCAGGATCCGGCAGCCCTCATGAGGGAGGTGAACAAGGCGAGAAGGAGGCATAGGCGGAGCCAGCAGCGCTCCCTCCCTGGTCGTTCAAAAACTGCCCCTAGGGAGCGCGAGCGACCAGGGCAGGTAAACAGGGCGTGTCAGAAGGGAGTGGCACGGCAGTTAGCGCGGAAATTGGCGCAGGCAGGGTGAGCAGGAAGGGCAGAGAGTTCCCCTCCCTGCCCATACGAACACCTCCTCTAACGGCGGTCTACTGCTAGCTCAGCTGCAATAGTGTACACCAGGCACAGTGCGCTCTGTAGGAAGTCTATACACACCCAGACTGACTGCCCACTCAAAAATACAGCAGTTCAGGTCTCTGGATGCAGGGAGTGTCTGAGCCTTTTGCTGCCATCTGCAGGAGGCAGAGACACCGTGTGTGTGAGGTGAGAGCAGGTGGATGACCTGGTCCACCTGGTGGCAGAACTCAAGGAGGAGGTGGAGAAGTTGAAGGATATCAGGGAGTGCGAGCGGGAGATAGACTGGTGGAGCAACTCCCTGCAGGGCCTGAAGGGCAGGTAGTGGGGTGAGACACCCCAAATAGGGGTGGTCCCCCTGCCCTGTTGCTGTCAGGCAGAGGCAGGGGACCTGGGAGTTAAGGAGGAATGGAGACAGGTCCCTGTTCAACCTCGCAGGCGATGCCCTCCCCCACCAGCCCCACCTTCCCAGGTGCCCTTATGCAACAGGTTTGAGGCCCTGGAGCTTGAGAGACCAGTAGCTGAGGAAGAGGTAGGAAGTCTACCCAGGGGGATGCTTAGGGCAAGGAAGTTGACTCCACACCTCAGGAATGCCTCCACCAGGAAAGAAAGAAGAGTGATTGTTGTGGGTGACTCCCTTCTCAGGGGAGCAGAGGGCCCTGTTTGTTGGCTTGACCCTACCCGTAAGGAAGTCTGCTGCCTCCCTGGGGCCAGGGTCAGGGACGTTGCCAGAAAGCTTCCCAACCTGGTTCACCCCTCTGACTATTATCCTCTTTTAATAGTCCAGGCTGGCAGTGATGACACTGAAGAGAGAAGCCTGAAGACTGTCAAACAGGACTTTAGGGGACTGGGACAGTTAGTGGATGGAGTGGGAGTACAGGTGGTGTTTTCGTCCATCCCTGCAGTGCCAGGGAGGGGTACAGAGAGGACACAGAAAGTCCACCTGATAAACATGTGTCTGAGGTTGGTGCCAGCACAGAAATTTTGGGGTTTTTGACCATGGGGCACTTTACTCGGCACCTGGCCTGATGGCTGCAGACAGATCCCTATCTCTAAGGGGAAAACGGATCCTAGCCCAGGAGCTGGCGGGGCTCATTGAGAGGGCTTTAAACTAGGTAAGAAGGGGGACGGGGCTGAAACAAGGCTTCTTGGAGCTTTGCCAGGGGTAACAATGGGAAGGCCGGGAGAGAAGGCAATGGCCCAACTGAAGTGCATCTACACTAATGCATGCAGCATGGTAACAAACAGGAGGAGTTGGAAGCCATCATGCAGCAGGAAGGCTATGACTTGGTAGCCATCACGGAGACGTGGTGGGACCACTCTCATGACTAGAGTGCTGCAATGCCTGGCTATTAGCTCTTCAGAAGGGACAGGCAGCATGGAAGGGGTGGTGGTGTGGCTCTCTATATCAGAGAGTTTTGATGTCGTGGAACTTGAGGCTGGGAATGGTAAGGTTGAGTCCCTTTGGGTTAGGATCAGCAGGAAGGCCAGCAAGGCTAGCATCCTGGTGGGGGTCTGTTATAGACCGCCGAACTAGGATGAGGAGACTGGTGAGGAATTCTACAAGCAGCTGACAGAAGTTGTGAAATCATCAGCGCTTCTTCTCGTGGGGGACTTCAACTTCCCAGACATATTCTGGAAGCACAACACAGCCCAGAGAAAGCAGTCTAGGATGTTTCTGGAGAGCATGGAAGATAGCTTCCTGACGCAGCTGGTTAGTGAGCCTACCAGGGGAGGTGCCCCGCTAGACCTTCTGTTCACAAACAGAGAAGGACTGGTGGGAGATGTGGTGGTTGGAAGCTGTCTTGGGCAGAGTGACCATGAAATGGTAGAGTTCTCTATTTCTGGCAAAGTCAGAAGGGGGATCAGTAAAACCATTTTATTGGACTTCCAGAGGGCTGACTTTGAGCTGCTCAGGACACTGGTTGGTAGAGTCCCTTGGGAGGTGGTTCTGAAGGGCAAAGGAGTCCAGGAAGGCTGGGCACTCTTTAAGAAGGAAATCTTAATGGCACAGGAGTGTTCTGTCCCCACGTGCCCAAAGACGAGCCAGCGGGGAAGAAGACCAGCCTGGCTCAGCAGAGAATTGTGGCTTGAGCTTAGGAGAAAAAAGGGTTTACAGTCTTTGGAAAAGAGGGTGGGCCACTCGGGAGGACTATAAGGATGTTTTAAGGATGTGTAGGGACAAAATTAGAAAGGCCAAAGCTCATCTGGAGCTTCATCTGGCTACTGCCGTTAAAGGCAACAAAAAATGTTTTTACAAATACATCAATGCAAAACGGGGGACTAAGGAGAATCTCCATCCTTTACTGGATGTGGGGGGAAAATTAGTTACAAAAGATGAGGAAAAGGCGGAGGTGCTTAATGCCTTCCTTGCCTCAGTCTTTAGTGGCAAAACCAGTTGCCCTCTGGATACCCAGTACCCTGAGCTGGTGGAAGGGGATGGGGAGCAGAATATGGCCCTCACTATCCATGAGGAAATGGTTGGCAACCTGCTATGGCACTTGGATGTGCGCAAGTCGATGGGGCTGGATGGGATCCACCCGAGGGTACTGAAAGAACTGGCGGAGGAGCTGACCAAGTCGCTTTCCATCATTTATTGTCAGTCCTGGCTATCGGGGGAGGTCCCAGTCGACTGGCAGCTAGCAAACGTGACGCCCATCTACAAGAAGGGCCAGAGGGTAGACCCAGGAACTATAGGCCTGTCAGTTTGACCTCAGTGCCAGGGAAGCTCATGGAGCAGGTGCTCTTGAGACTCATCACCTGGCACTTACAGGGCAACCAGGTGATCAGGCCCAGTCAGTACGGGTTTATGAAAGGCAGATCCTGCTTGATGAACCTGATCTCCTTCTATGACAAAGTGATGCACTTGGTGGATGAAGGAAAGGCTGTGGGTGTGGTCTACCTTGACTTCAGCAAGGCTTTTGACATCGTTTCCCACAGCATTCTCCTCAAGAAACTGGCTGCTATTGTCTTGGACTGGCGCACGCTTCATTGGGTTAAAAACTGGCTGGATAGCCGGGCCCAAAGAGTTGTGGTGAATGGAGTCAAGTCCAGTTGGAGGCCAGTCACTAGTGGTGTTCCCCAGGGCTCGGTGCTGGGGCCAGTCCTCTTTAATATCTTCATCGATGATCTGGATGAGGGCATTGAGTGCACCGTCAGTAAGTTTGCAGATGACACCAAGTTAGGTGTGTGTGTCGATCTGCTCGAGGGCAATAAGGCTCTGCAGGAGGATCTGGATAGGCTGGACCGATGGGCTGAGGTCAACTGTATGAAGTTCAACAGGGCCAAGTGCTGGGTCCTGCACCTGGGGCGCAGTAACTCCAAGCATAGCTACAGACTGGGAGGGGAATGGTTGGAAAGCTGCCTGGCAGAGAAGGACCTGGGAGTATTGGTTGATAGTCGACTGAATATGAGCCAGCAGTGTGCACAGGTGGCCAAGAAGGCCAACGGCATCCTGGCTTGTATCAGAAGCAGTGTGGCCAGCAGGGCTAGGGGATTGTCCCTTTCTACTCGGCTCTGGTGAGGCCGCACCTTGAGTACTGTGTTCAGTTTTGGGCCCCTCGCTACAAGAAGGACATCGAGGTGCTAGAGTGTGTCCAGAGAAGGGCGACGAAGCTGGTGAGTGGTCTGGAGAACAAGTCTTACGAGGAGCGGCTGAGGGAGCTGGGCTTGTTCAGCCTGGAGAAGAGGAGGCTCAGGGGCGACCTTATCGCTCTCTATAGGTACCTCAAGGGAGGCTGTAGTGAGGTGGGGGTTCTCCCACGTGCCTGGTGACAAGATGAGGGGGAATGGGCTAAAGTTGTGCCAGAGGTGTTTTAGGCTGTATGTAAGGAAGAACTTCTTTACTGAGAGGGTTGTAAGGCATTGGAACAGGCTGCCCAGGGAAGTGGTTGAGTCACCATCCCTGGAAGTCTTTAAAAGACGTTTAGATGTTGAACTTAGCGATATGGTTTAGTGGAGGACTTGTTAGTGTTAGGTCAGAGGTTGGATTCAATGATCTTGAGGTCTTTTCCAACCTAGACAATTCTGTGATTCTGTGATACATAGGCAGAAGACACATTTGCACAGTTAGGAAATAATGCACTCCTGTGCTTTTATTTCTGCTTATTTGAAGTCAAGATTCTTCTGGCTATATTATACTGTCAAGCAGATTGAAATGATAAAGTGTTTTAATAATATTCACCATTACCTCCATTTGTAAAAGATTAGGTGCTAAAAAGGAAAGTAGTGTTTCTGCTTACCCACAATGTTTAAAAATTATCCCTTTTCCTCTGATCTTTGTTTTTTCATACCTTTACTTTTACAGTCCTATAACTCCATATATGTATGTGGTAACTGGTGTATTTTTCTTTTCCTTTTTTGCTAGTTAGGTAGCTTGAAAGTCATATAAATGTCTGAGATTAGAAAATTAATTTGAATACAGAAGACTTGCTGAGGCTAGATTCTAGCTCTGAAACTTTGCACTGTCTGACTTTTAGGATACAGTGTTTTGATGAATTCACAGAAGGTTAGTCTGAAAAACTTGTATTCCAGTTGTATAGACATGGATATATAAACACTCCGAATAGTAACACTTTGAGTTACTGTGCATGTACTGGGGAAATAAATTAAAGGTGATCACAGAATAAATCAAAATATATATTTATGTTTATAACATTGGGAAACTAGATATTATTATTGATTAAGACACATTGGTAAGTATAAGCCAAATATCTAGAAATCAACTTGTATACCTTCTTTGAAATATTGGTCTGTCATATCAATGTAATTAGTTCAATTTACATCAGACAGAGATCTTCCTCCTATGTATAAATCAGCATGTTCCTAGATAAGCTTATTTTACTTCATGCTAACTTTAATAACCTGGAAAAAATCTTTTTTTTTTTTTTTTTTTTTTTTTTCCTTTTACACAGCAGCCCATCATAAATTGAAAATATTTTAATGATTATGTTTGATACTATATAAGTTTCTAAATATTTCTTTTTGTTGTTGTTGTAGGTTTGGATACATAATAACATTACAGAGCACCGTCTGACTTTATGTATACCTAATTTGATATAAAATGAAATTTTAACAGAGGATTCTAACCATTAATGCAAGGGCACAATCAGAACGGCGTAGTCAGAAAATGCCATGCAACTAGAAGGGAGCATGTCAAGTGACAAGATCTCATTCTCAAATTATATTAGTGGTGTGAGGAAAACTGAGGCCTGATAATCAAAAAAACACAGCAGCTGCTCACAGGTAGCTCTGAGTAGGCTGAAGTTTTTACACCCTTTGTCCATTGGTTTTGTTGTAACTGTAAAAATGTATAGGCTTTATGTAAATATACTTACGTACATACATATTTAGATTAATTATACAACTTTCTGTTATATGTATATAATCCATGCACATATTGAGAGATTAGGAAAATGATATTGCCAATGGCTAGCTTGCAGTCATTGTCAATCCTTCTCACTGAATACACAAGCAGATAGCTCTTGAGAAGTTTACGATAAACCAGGTTTTTGTATGCTATGATGGGCAGCTGATGCATATAGCAAGTGCTGCTGGTGACAGCTTCTTGTGGCCTTAGTGGTCAAGATGCAGGTGATCAGGCTAGAGCTGGAGTAGGCAACCTCTGCTTTCCTCTTTCTTCCTCTGTCTCTTTTCCAATATAAAAGTAGATAACCACATTTGCTCTTGACAGATCTCATCTTAATTTCTTGCTTCATCAGACTCTTTTCCCACATGCTCTAGGACCCTTGTTCTTGCAGAATTTATAAGTTAAAAATCCTTTCTGGCAACTCCTTTGAGTAACTACACCACCTCTCTATATGCCCATGTGCACTTAAATGTAAATTATGTATTTATGCTTAGGTGCTTTTCGAAATGCTTATATCTGGTAACATAGGCTTTAGAAGTATTAGAATATTTAAATATTTTAATACTTTAACAAGTATTTAAATATGATCAAAGTTGCGTTGTTTCTCTGAATTTATGACCTGTTTAAAACCAAGTAACCATTAATTATATCCTTAGTAGTCTGCTACTAATGCATGGCTATAACATACCTCTGATTTGGATACAGTTTTCTCTAAGATCAGCCAGCTAATAATGAGGCTAAGGCAGTCTGTACAACTACCAAGGTAATAGGTACACAATCTGCATCACAACAAGACTGGCAAGTCTACATAGGTAAACTCAATACTTTGGAAGGATGTGGTGCATGGTATATTTGAAGACAGAGCTCATGTCAAGCCATTCAAATCTCATGCAACAAGATTGCTGTTAGGAGATTGTCAATATATATTTTGGTTACAGGAAGGCTTTTGACTCATTTTGAAATGTGTTTTCTTGTTTAAAAAACTAGTCTTACACAATTTTAAAAGCATAGTATTAGGAATGATGCAAAAGTGTTTAGAAAACCATACTTATAACAATTATAAATGCTTTACTGTTAAAAGAAAAGTAATTGTCAAATAAGGCTTTGCAAACACTGGCAATATTTTCATTAATTACATAGGCAATAAAAGTAATAATGTTAAATTAGTAGCAGAACCAATCTGAGACGGCTTGAAAAGACCCTGGAGAATGGATTAGACTTCAAAATGGATTAGAAAGAGACAACATTCAATAGATATTTTAGTGCAAATTAAAAAAAAAAAAAAAGATCTGAGATTATAGTCTGTGGCCAGCTGAGTAAGATCTAGTAAATGTATAACAAAAGCAATTGTCATATGAGCTATAGTGTAGCCTGCAAGATTAGTGAAGCAATTATTCTGTCCAGAATTCGCAAAATCTCTTATGCTTCTCTGTGTCCTTTCAGATGCCAGACTTCAAGGCTTTAAGCATACAACCATGGATAACCTGTCCTGTAAGAACGCTTAATTTCTCTCTACTCAATAAAAATGGGAAGATAGCCTATAGGAACAGAGGATTTAAATTTATTTATTTATTTTCTATATGCTTGTAGTTCACATAACTGAGTGGATGCATTTGTTTTATCCAATCATTTTTACAGACATTTAGTGGTGGTTATGCTTTGGTAAACCAACTGGTACAATGGGGTATGTCGGGCAGCTCATTAATGGCGATAATTTACAATACTGACAAGTATATGCAAAAGATGCTCTGTTTTGCCACTAATACGAGTGATTGTGTATGACTACGAATAAGGACTTGCTTCTTCTGAGACTGACAGCAACATGCTTTAGTTCTAAATTTAATTTTAATTTTTATTTTGTTGGGTTTATTTTACTCTCTTTCTCCCTTTCAGTGCATCAACATATAGCTATCCAAGTTTTTTTCCAGATGAATAATTGTCTTAATTACAGCACGACTGAACACTTAGAACAGACACTGCTAGACCAGTTGAAAAAACTTGCTATGCTTTCCTTTAACTGAAGAGTCATTAATTCAAAATTCATTCAAGATTCATCACGGTAGCATGACTTTTTATGCCCCTAAAATATCCTTTCAGCTGTAATATACAAGTAGTTGAAGTAATATACAATAGTAGAAGTAAGTAAGATATCATCTAAGTCTTACATACAGTTGAGTCTAGTCAAATCAGATCATCTGTACGTAGTACAGAAGTAATGAATGTATGAGAAGGGAAGGAAAAAAATGCAAAGAATGGGACATTGTCCTGTTTTTGGTTGGGATGGAGTTAATTTTCCTCCTAGTATCTGGTATGGTGCTGTGTTTTGGATTTAGGATGAGAGTAATGTTGATAACACACTGATGTTTGAATTGTTGCAGAGCAGTGCTTACCCTAAGCTGAGGACTTTTTAGCTTCTCACACTGTCCTGACAGCAAGGAGACTGCGGGTGCACAAGAAGATGGGAGGGGACAGAAGCATGTGTCACAACAGCTGACCCCAGGTGGCTGAAGATATGTCCCATAACATATGGCGTTATGCTGAATGATTAATTAAGGGATGGGCATTGGTCAGTGGGTGGTGAGCAATTGCATTGTGCATCATTTGTATTTTACAAATTAGAAGCATTAGTACTTATTATTATTATTTTTCCCTTCCCTTCCCTTCCCTTCCCTTCCCTTCCCTTCCCTTCCCTTCCCTTCCCTTCCCTTCCCTTCCCTTCCCTTCCCTTCCCTTCCCTTCCCTTCCCTTCCCTTCCCTTCCCTTCCCTTCCCTTCCCTTCCCTTCCCTTCCCTTCCCTTCCCTTCCCTTCCCTTCCCTTCCCTTCCCTTCCCTTCCCTTCCCTTCCCTTCCCTTCCCTTCCCTTCCCTTCCCTTCCCTTCCCTTCCCTTCCCCTATCCCTTCCCTTCCCCTTCCCCTTCCCCTTCCCCTTCCCCTTCCCCTTCCCCTTCCCCTTCCCTTCCCTTCCCCTTCCCCTTCCCCTTCCCCTTCCCCTTCCCCTTCCCCTTCCCCTTCCCCTTCCCCTTCCCCTTCCCCTTCCCCTTCCCCTTCCCTTCCCCTATCCCTTCCCTTCCCCTTCCCCTTCCCCTTCCCCTTCCCCTTCCCCTTCCCCTTCCCCTTCCCCTTCCCCTTCCCCTTCCCCTTCCCCTTCCCCTTCCCCTTCCCCTTCCCCTTCCCCTTCCCCTTCCCCTTCCCCTTCCCCTTCCCCTTCCCCTTCCCCTTCCCCTTCCCCTATCCCTTCCCTTCCCCTTCCCCTTCCCCTTCCCCTTCCCCTTCCCCTTCCCCTTCCCCTTCCCCTTCCCCTTCCCCTCCCCCTCCCCCTCCCCCTCCCCCTCCCCCTCCCCCTCCCCCTCCCCCTCCCCCTCCCCCTCCCCCTTCCCCTTCCAATTCTCTCCTGCAACCCACTGCAGGGGGAGGGTGAATGAGGCTGTGCGGTGCTGAGCTGCCCGACGGATTAAACCACAACAGACACAAATGGCCAAGAACACATTATCACAACAAATTATCACTGTTTATTATATGTTCATGGGTCTGATTCATGTATGTAAAGAAAACGTAAATATATAATGCACTTCATAACAGTAAAAGTTTTTAGAAATTCACAGTTTTTGCAATATTTAGAAACTTGCTACATACATTCAAAACCAGATTATCTTCTTTCCTGTTTTATAATATTAATGAAGATTGATACATATGTAAAATCAGTCTCTAATGAAAAAGGGAAAATGCAGCTTTCTGATAGAGTGAAAGTCCATGGCCAAATATATATCAGAAGTCTGAATCCACAGTGTAGCCTCTGCTACGCAGCGGGTGTGGCTTCAGACTTGACTATTCTTACCATTTACTCAGCTGGTGAAACTTTCACCTCTCAGGAATGCTTGATATTTTGTCTCAACCCTTTTTCAGACTGTTTCTGCATGCACCATCTGAACATATGCTGTGGGGATGTGTGCACGTGAGAGTATCTCAGAACCCTGTAAACATTTTATTTTGTGTTTTTGTGGTCCTTGCAAAGACAGCATTGCCGTGACCTTTGCACATTTTTTCTGTATAAGCTTATACATTTAAATTCTTCTTGGATTCATATAAAATTTCTGTATTTTACATTTACACCTATGCAGAATGAATCATAATTTTTACTTCTGCAGGGAAGGAAAAACAAGTACAAAATGCCATGGGGATGACAGCACTGTACACTCACTCTGTGTAGGTGTAACTGATTACTCAGGTGCAAGTAAACATCAAACCAGACCATGTATACATATTTGACTCAGTTCCATACTGAAACATAATCAAATTCTCTATTCATTTGGTGTCTTTTCCATGATTTTTTTTTTACTCAGATGTTTTGTGACTCACTATCTATGAGTCTTTCTAACAAGAGTATTTGAGCTGGATGAACAGAAAAAATAATCAGCAAATGTTTGCCTAAGCAAACATAAATTAATTTCAGCTCCATTTAAAGACTATAAAGAAACAAACAAAATGGTCAGTCAAAATTTTTTCAGTTAAAATATGTAAGAAATTAGCGATGAATAGTGTATAAATAATTTATTGAACAATGAACATTGACAAAGATCAAATAAGTTGCTGTTAGAGCTGAGTAGTTATATTTAGGTAACTGCTATATCTATAGCAGTTACTGCTTTACTACTATAACTGCTATATTTAGGTAATCTGCAATAACTGCCTTTTAGCATTCTGACTTCAGGTACTGAGACAATAAGTGCATATTTAAGAAAAGTTTATTTTGTTTTAAAATCCAGTTAAAAGCTTCCTAGATTGGAGCTTGTAATTAACACATTGACTACAAAATAATTGGTCCCTGAAAAAACAACTGAATTTGTGGTTCAGTAGAACTGTTGTGATATTGTGTTATTGGACCTGAGACATGTAAGCAGAAATTTTCAAAAGGCTGGAGGACTTTAGTGGCTGATTGTCTTTGTGATTTCCACCCACCCCCCTCTTTTTTTTTTTTTTTTTTTTTTTTTTTTTACCAGAATATACTTATTACAGTCTGTCAGTCTGAGTAGGAGGGAATTTATCTAAGTCCATTATTTACTGTTTTTTCAGCAGACCTGAAATTTAGAGGTCTCTTGCTGCTACTCAGGGTTTCACGGAAATATTTCCCTACTTCCCTCAGCTATATGCTGCAATTCTTCCATGTGATGGATATGTCCCAGGCTCAACCATGCTCACTATCATGATAAATAATGATGACTTTTTAACATGCACCCACTGCTTTAAGTGAATTTGTGTATTTTGTCATTAGCACCATGAAAACCAAAGTGAAATTTTTCAAGGCAGATGAGAGAATCAGGGAGAGTCATGCTCCTTAGTCACAGAAACCCTCATTGAACAGGAAGGGTTTGCATGCCCCTCACCAATGTAGCTTCCAGTTATTCTGTATGCCAGCTTAACAGGGAAACAAAGCCAACTAAGCTAACCACAGCAGGCAAAGTGTTAATCTGGCTTCATAATTAAAATTTAAACTAGGTAATATCTATATTTTTCCATTATTATGGTTGGGAACCTTTTTTTATACAGGTTAATATTGTAATTATCTATGTTTTCTTATCTTACTTTGCCTGTAAATATTTCAGATCTATTCAGATGCCACAGATTTAACATGCCCATAACACTAGGCTGTCTTCTAGTCTGTGAAGTAACTTAAAAACTAGCAAACAGTCATGAGATCATTCATTCAAATAGCTCTATAGAAGTATAAATAGCATATAAAAATATAGCGTATCATAAATATACATACTATTATTTATAATATATTATTATTCTCCTATGTAGACAGGCTGAGGGAGTTGTGATTGTTCAGCCTGGAGAAGAGAAGGTTCCAGGGAGACCACATACTCACCTTCCAGTGCCTAAAGGGGGCCTGCAGGAAAACTGGAGAGGGACTCTGTCAGGAAGTGTAGGGTTAGGACAAAGATTAACAACTTTAAACCAAAAGAGTGGATATTTAGAGTAGATATTAGGAAGGAATTCCTTACTATGAAGTTGGTGAGGCACTGGCACAGGTTGCCCAGAGAAGCTGTGGATGCTGCATTCCTGTAAGTGTTCAAATCACAGAATCAGAGAATTTCTAGGTTGGAAGAGACCTCAAGATCATCGAGTCCAACCTCTACCTAACGCTAACAATCCCCACTAAACCATATCCCTAAGCTCTACGTCTAAATGTCTTTTGAAGACTTCCAGGGATGGTGACTCCACCACTTCCCTGGGCAGCCTGTTCCAATGCCTAACAACCCTTTCAGTAAAGAAGTTCTTCCTTACATACAGCCTAAAACACCTCTGGCACAACTTAAGCCCATTCCCCCTCATCCTGTCACCAGGCACGTGGGAGAACAGGCCAACCCCCACCTCACTACAGCCTCCCTTGAGGTACCTATAGAGAGCGATAAGGTCGCCCCTGAGCCTCCTCTTCTCCAGGCTGAACAAGCCCAGCTCCCTCAGCCGCTCCTCGTAGGACTTGCTCTCCAGACCCCTCACCAGCTTCGTCGCCCTTCTCTGCACCCGCTCAAGCACCTCGATGTCCTTCTTGTAGCGAGGGGCCCAAAACTGAACACAGTACTCGAGGTGCGGCCTCACCAGAGTTGAGTACAGGGGGACAATCACTTCCCTAGCCCTGCTGGCCACACTGCTTCTTATACAAGCCAGGATGCCAATGGCCTTCTTGGCCACCTGAGCACACCACTGGCTCATATTCAGCCAACTATCAACCATCACTCCCAGGTCCTTCTCTGCCAGGCAGCTCTCCAACCATTCCTCTCCCAGCCTGTAGCTCTGGAAGGCCAGGCTGGATGGGGCTGCCTGGTCTGGTGGGAGGTATCCCTCTCCATGGAAGGGGAGGTGGAACTAAAGGAACTATCTCTAAGGTCTCTTCCAATTCAAATCATGCTATGATTCTATGATTCTGATATTATCACACGTAATGAACTTTTGAAGACGTATACTGTAAAACTAATGTTAATAAAACTGCTAGGGAATCCACAAGATATTACAGAAAGAAAAAAAAATAGAATAAATCTAAAGCAAAGCTTTCTTTTATATCTAGAATTAATGTTACAATATATATTTTAAATATATATACAATCTGCTTTTAATAACTGAATAGTAACATTTACATATATTTCACATTTAACCTATAACTTACATCTCTAAGCATATATCCAAATTTCTTCTAAGTGTGATTCTTGCTGAGTAAACATACATTGTTTAGACATACAAGATTAAAGGCTGCAAGCAAGAGGACTTCCTGGCCTCTGGATTTTATTCCACTGTTATCTATTAATACTACCAGGAAGTTTCTGCATTAATCATAATATTTCTTCTTCCCTAATGCAGTTGCTACCCAATAGGATCTCCTGACAGCTCAATGAAGAATTTCTCTCTACATGTTTAGATGAAAAATCTAATGTCTTTTTTCTCAAATTGGCTCATTTTATGATGTCTTTTTATAAGATGCAATGCCATAATTTTTACTTGTCCTCTGTAATAATCAGTCAAATCACTTGCCTTATCTGTGCTCGCTAACATAAGTCATAATCCATATGAGACTTCCTGACATCAGAGGGACCACATTTCAGACTACTCCCACTCTGTATTTGGGAACAACTTTTGGTTTGCCAGACCCTTAGGATAGAAAGGGTCTAATGGGCACTGAACTGAATTGTAACTCTCAGACAATCATCTTCTGCAAGACAAAGAATTCAAGATGTCAGTGTAAGCATGTGAAAGTTATCCTGAAAGATTAATAATACCTTATTGTGGTTAATAATTGATTTTTCTTCGAGGTAACACTTATCTTAATTATAACAAATAACTTCTTTACTATATTACTACATACAGAACTCCCAAGATACCACAGCTACCTTTATACTACCACCAAAGTGGCTGGTAAAAGATGGAATCTTTAACATTATTGTTATTTTTAATAGAACTAGTGTGTTCCCACTGAGTTAACTAGCTCAGTTCTTTTCCTTGCACTACTGGCATTGAAATATGATATGCCAAAACCATTGGTTTTGGCACCCCAAAAATTTCTTTAGAGTAAAGAAGAAAATGATGTGATGTGTATTGAGGTTCTCCTCCTGCTTACCCCAACAAATTCCTTGTTTTCCTGCTCACTCCAACAAATTCCTTGTTTTCCTGCTTTATACCTTCTGTAATTTCTGCATTGCTTAAGCGTACTCTTCTATTTATTTATTTATTTAATTTTCTGTGATTAAAATGTATTGTAATGGCAAAATATGTAGCACTTTTCTATTCATACATGTAGATTCACACAGACATGCTACAAATTTAATGTCATATTTTTCCTCTCATGCAATTCATGCCGTAGCAGTGCTCCAACATCAGCACACCATTAGCTTGTGCAGTTACATACAATGCATTCAGGTGGAGCTGTAACTACTGCCTGATTTTCCAAGCCATTCTTTTCCTGAGAATTGTCATGGATATCATGCAACTAAAATCATGTCCCATGAACTTCATATTTTTATTTAGATTTTCCCTTGCAAACATATCTATTTCTTTTCCTTCCTTCCTTCCTTCCTTCCTTCCTTCCTTCCTTCCTTCCTTCCTTCCTTCCTTCCTTCCTTCCTTCCTTCCTTCCTTCCTTCCTTCCTCTTTCTTCCTTCCTTTCTTTCTCTTCCTTCCTTTCTTTCTCTTCCTTTCTTTCTCTTCCTTTCCTCCTTTCTTCCTTTCCTCCTTTCTTCCTTTCTTCCTTTCTTTCCCTTCTTCCTTTCTTTCCTTTCTTTCCTGTAGTCTTTTAGGAAAATACAAGAAGACAACTGTTGTTGCTTGTAGAAAATGGATAAAATGACAATTTAGATCTAGACTTTATGCATACTGGTAGGTATTTGTTACCTTAATCCATCATATTTTAAATGAAGCAGTTAAGCTCAAAGTAATCTACAGAGATATTGAATAGGTGGTCACCTTAGCAACAGAAATACAGTAGAAGGGAAAAAAGATTTCCTCTCCACCATTGTTTTCTTCCATTGATTCTGTTAGTCACCAAAACAATATGTTTTAAAGGTTTAACTAACTGTGATGGTATGTACATCAAGTATATTAATTCAATTTATTTTATGTGATGACTTAGCATCAATTCCAATGAAATATAGTTTATAAATAGAAGATATCTATTGAAAATATTTTTTGTGCCTCTCTTCCCTTTGGGGAAAAATGGCAAATATATCACTGACAATTACACAGAAAATAACTTACATCATGACCCATACATACATTCATAAACAAAGTTCTTGGAATAAAAATAAGGAATCTAAACTAAAAGCATGTTGTTGGTCTAATATCTATTAATTACTTGATGAAATGAAGAGCTTTCAAGGTTAACCTATTAATCAATTTTATAGGATCAGAATCACCTAAATATTTAATATAGTTTTTTTGTTCTATTTTAAATATGGTAATTTATAACTTACTAGTTTAATGAAAAGACTAAATGTTTATACTGCTTCAGGAAAACCATTTCACAGTACATTAGCAGTGTTTATATTGGAATCAACTGGAGCACTGCATCTGGCAGGCCATGGATACGTGCAAACTGATATATACATAATTTAGGATAGAAAAAATTTGTGACTTCAGTCTGTGAGGCTCTGAAATCAAATTGAATTGAATGAATCTCAATTGGTTCTCCTTTCTTTTAGGAAACAGAAAAGGAATTCTACCTGATAGGTAATTTCTTTTCCAGAGTATTTTTCCTGCGACTTGTAAAGGAATTATCATGAGATTCCACACTTTGTGCATTATCAAACAAGAAGAACACTAAATTTGCTGAAAATTATTTATTCGCTGACATGCCACTGTAGAAATCCTCTCCCAAATTATTATTTTTTAAATACTTGGCTTACTAGCATAAAGAAAAACCTCACTTTGGTATTTGACTGCTACCATAAATCTGAAACTTGTAGCTGATGTTTCATCTAAAGGAAAATATTTTTTTTTAAAGCGAAAGTAAAGCTTTTTTTTTTTTTTTTTTTTAAAAAAAAAAGAGGTGTACATTAGTGAATTCTGCTAATGGTGGAAAATTTGCATTTTTGGAGAGTTGCTCATTCAACACAATGTTTCATCATGGAATTTTATTTAACCTCAATTTACATGAAAATTTAACAAATGTAATAAGTGGTATTTTTAAATGGATTCACAAAGCAGTGGTAAAAGAAACAAACAAACATTTGTCTTTGGACAAAGACCTCCATTGTCTCATGAGTTTGCTCTACTCCGACATTGTAGGGTTGTTAAAAGTTTATCTTTCTCAATTCTTCAGATAGAAACTCTATAACTCAATAATTACATTTTCTTTAGGTGGAGGACAGAAAGAGCAATGGTGACTGTGACCCCACTTTAATGAATGTTTTAACATTATTCTGTTTAGGAGGGGTGCAAAATAATGTCAATGAGAGAGATTGCTAAAAAAAAAAAAAAAAAAAAAAGCAAACAACTATGTCTTTATTATTTTCTTAAAAATTATGAAAGTTTGATTCAAAGAGTTGTTCTAAATTATGCAAAAGAGATTTTAAACTCAATGGAAAGCATAAGCCTCTTTCTATCCAAAATGTTCAGAAATTATGCTTGGTAAGATAAAATTTCTTATCCTCCCAACATAAATAGGGACTACAAAATAGCAAACTAATACCTTTGTTTTGTTTTGTTTTTGTTATGTTTTGTTTTGTTTTATTTTATTCTTAAAATGTGTATACGTATCGTTTAGAAACAAGAGAGGAAGAAAACCATCCATACAATTTAACTGACAACAGAGAGCCAATAATGTGAAATGATTCTGAAAATGCAAATGAATTCTCAGACAAATAAGGATTTCCAATGGAAGGAGATAATCAATTTTTGCAAAAGAATACCCAAATATCCTGTGAAAATATCTGAATTACTTTGGACCTAGTAAAACATAAAGGTTTTTAGAGTGATTAGAAATAGGAAACCTCTTTCTTAAGCCAAAAGGTGGTGCTAACACAAGAACAAATTAAATGGGTTGTTGGTCCAGAAATTAAAAGGAGCCTTGTAAGGATAAGATGTAAAGTACTATAACAGCTTCCCAAAATTATGAGTACAGGGTAAAGCAATGACTTCTTGCAAATTTAATGGAAAAAAAAAAAAAAAAAAAAAAAAAAAAAAAGTTTATCACAGAGATTTTACTGTAACTGTTATAAGAGTCCAGTAAACAGATGATCCTTTTTTTTTTTTCTTTTTTTTTTAATTCTAGTTTCCCCATAGCATTCAGAAGAGGACAGAGGTAAAACACAATTATTTTTAAAATATCCTATTACCCAATATACCCAATACATTTTGCTGGGTAATTCCACTTCAAGTTGTTTTGCATGCTATTTAATTCAATGATCAATTTATGTTTATTTGGAGTTTGTCTTTTTAAAGTTCTTTTTTAATTACAATTCTTATGTTATTGTTATGATTTGAATCTTTGAGGAGACAGTCACACAATTCACAGAGCACAGAAGGAGAATCAAATGGGAGGGTTTCAAAGATGGCAAAATGTTTATTGTTGACTTCACCTGTATGGAGACTTCCATCATTTAACTACCTATCACAGGATGCAGTAGTAAGTAGTCTATACATCTGTGATGTTAAGTGCCTCTGCTGAGGTGTTGAGATCTCAATTTTCATATCAATGTTGACTTAAGTGAGAGGTATGCCTTCCATTGAAGGCATGCAATCTGTCACAGGACTGAAGTCACAATAGGAGAGATGCTAGCGGATGGAGTGGGAGGGGAGAGGAGATGGAAGTGAAGAGGAGGGGAGAGGAGATGAAGGGAAGGGAAGGGAAGGGAAGGGAAGGGAAGGGAAGGGAAGGGAAGGGAAGGGAAGGGAAGGGAAGGGAAGGGAAGGGAAGGGAAGGGAAGGGAAGGGAAGGGAAGGGAAGGGAAGGGAAGGGAAGGGAAGGGAAGGGAAGGGAAGGGAAGGGAAGGGAAGGGAAGGGAAGGGAAGGGAAGGGAAGGGAAGGGAAGGGAAGGGAAGGTATGTGGAAATGTACCTGCTAAAAGAAACCAAATCAAAGAAATAGCTGTCTAAGCTACTTCACATAGGTTAAAGCTCCAAATAAAATCAGATGGTTCAACAGATCTTAAACAAACTATTCTAAGAGAATGTGTGATGATATATACCAATATACTGTGGTAAAGGCAGAGGTGAAATAACAAAGCAAATTAAGGTTTTTCTTAGGAATGAGAAGTGTTCACATGCTAGTAAGTGAGAATGTGCAGCACTGGGAGTGAATAAGAATGAATTATTTGTGCTGGTTGTTAAAAGAGGAATGTGGTTAGAATAATAGTAAAGAACAGAACAGAAACAATGTGATGAGAATTTACAAAGCCAAAAACAAATAGAATGTGTGATCTTTGGACAATGCAAACATGCTGTCACAAGAACCTTGAGCAATACTGTTTAAATAGCTTTCTTATATATTGGCAAACAAACAAACTGAAGAGAAATCAAATCAGTAACATCCTTTTGATTCCACAACTCAAAGGGAGAACAACTGTGTGATGTTTAGGTGGATTGTTACCTATCACACAACAATTCTCTCTGTTAGGGTGAGAAAAAAAAATGACAGTCCTCAAGCCTGATATATACACAAAATAAATAAATAAGTAAATAAATCTGTCAGAATGTATTGGAGTCAAAAAAAAAATCTAGGAAGGTAAAGAAAACCAGAAAATAAAACCCATCAATATTACAAAAATAGTTTGCACTGTCCTCTAAAAACCTCTAAACAGAAATACATAAAACTAACTTTTGGTTTCAAACTGCTCTTTCCCAGCATTCTATTGGATCTTAGTCCAACATCCTTTAGGAAAATCTGTAACTGAATTTTTGAAGGCATTGAATTTATGTGATGAAGAAAACAAACAAAAGTACTCCATAGACTAAAGAAGAAATAGAAGAGAGGGGAAAAAAAGGAATTAAATCACATACAGAAATATATAAATTATACACTTAATTGATATTCACACTGAGATTTTTTCTTTAATTATATTTATGTTAAAGCCCTTTCACACTTCCACAGAGGCTGTAATATAAGCTTCTTATGCTTATGAAATCTGAAAAGACCATGATCTGGGGTCTACAAGGATGTAAACTAGAGAGGCACTTGTCGAAACAGCAAGATTTGGCTTTGTGAAACAAGGAGTTCAGATCAACAACATTCCTAAAGCAATAAATTTATCTTCTTGAACCTTGAAACATTGTTGCATGCTGCCAATACAAATTGCCTTGTGAGACCAAACCTTTCAGGGACTTCTGTTATTTTCATATTTTGTATGTCAGGCAGCTGTAACAGAAATTAAGCAAATCACGTCCACTTATAAAATCCTATACCTCAGTGTGGTACAGATTCCAACTTTTCACTCATAACTTCTGGATCTGAATTTAGCCTTTATGTGGTTACAATATTAAGGCTGGTACACTTGGAAATGCTATTTCAAGACATTGGCAGAAGTCTTAAAAAGGATGTGACCATGTGAGGTAATGAGCTTGGAAATACGCTTTGTGGAAACTGGATGGTGTCAACAAAGCAGATAACAATGCTCATTCAGCCAGTTATTCTAGTTATTCTTAGGATAAAACACCATTCAGATTTGTAATTGCATTCCATGTTCCATGCATTTCAGACAATCTCAAATATATATATGTATGTCTGCAAAGCCATATACATATAGCTATACATACATGTATAACCTTATATGTATACATGCTCACACACACACATACACAGAGTTCTGAGTAACAAGGAAAAAGTATATATTTATATATACCTGTATATATGTAAATATGGTTATTTGCTTATATACCATTCAAAAAGTGTATGTGTATTTACAAAAGAAGTGTATACAGTATATATAATCTTAATATTAATGACATACTGTTTGATAATGTTAAGTCTCAGACATTAAGTCTCAGCTCCTCAAGGGTATACATCCCATTCATGTCCATGGCTTCTAAGACTCTAGGTCCCTTCTGAAGATATAATTTGTAGTTTCTCACTACCACATGGTGAAACACACACAGACTATCATCATAAAGGTGGAATTCTTGAACAAAACCATTTCAAATTAATGTCACTTTCAAGAAAGTGAAAGAACTGAATTAAGGAAAAAATCATGTCAACTGAAAATGACAGGAATTGAAATTCATAATTGCAGCAAACTGACATTATTCATACCCAGTGTTGTGTTTTTTTTTTTTTTTTTTTGTTTGTTTGTTTGTTTGTTTGTTTTAAAGTCTTCTTCAACCTTCAATTATCTCCACAATAAAATTAGATGTTCTGATTCTTTTATTTCATTATGCAATTTTAGAAGTTATTATTTAAATGCAGTGTGCCAAGTTATCTGATTATAATTCTTAACCATATATGCTATCCTCTTCTCAATATTAAGCTCATCATGAAAAAAAAAATAAAATTATAAAGACTAAAATAACTTGCTACAAATAAATGTAAGTAGGGATTTTTTTCAAGTCCTGTTTGATCTGAACACATGCAAGAAATCCTTTTTGAGCAGTCTAGTACAACCCTGAGGTTGCAAAATTTATCTGCTATCCCTGAACAGATGTTTGCATCTGGAACACCTAAAATGACATGGAACTCCTACAATAGACAGTAGGATTGGCCCCAGGGGTGTCTGCTTAATAAACCCTGCCTAAAAATGTCTAAGATTTTAATTTTAAAATTCAAGTAAGGGTATCTGTTGTTTATATGATAATATATGTTGCTAAGAATGGTCTAATCAGTCTTTGAGCAGATATTTGGCATGGAGCTTGAAGAAGGCAATGAATCAACACATAAATATATTAATATATATTAAATATATTATATTTTGCTTTGGAACTATTAATTACAAAGGATATTTACATCACAATCTATTAAACCGTTTATTCTCACAAATTACAGTTGTTTTTTTCTGTTAACTAAGTGTACCTTCCAGTTGTGAAGAATTTAAAATATCAGTTTCCTACCCAGTCACTCCAGAAAAATACTCTAGTTGTTTCTTGCTAACCTCAGTACAAAAAAAAATCTTCCCTGTCTCCAAATCTAATTATCAGTAATAACTTATCAGTCTCCTAACAATAACACTTAATTTCCTGATAGCTCTAACATGACATGCACAAGATGAAAGGCAGTGTTGTTAGGTGAAAACAGATGCTACAGAGATGAAGCAATAGCTTTAGTTAGGAGATTTAGAGAAAGGGTTAGTAGGTAGCTATCTTTTGTCTTTTTAATTACAGGATTTCACCCTAAGTCTAGCTTTAGGGGTTTTTGTATGGTTGGTTGGTTATTTTGGTTTGGATTTATTTTCCTATTTTACCCCCCCTTTTTTTTTTTTTTTTTTTTTTTTCCCTTTTTTCTCTATACAGTGGATTAGAGAATACCTCGATAACACATTTCTTTATGGGTGTCCTACCACATTGTGTCAGCAGCATGGAACAGAAAAGGAAACTACAGACTTGTTGCTGTGTCCCAGTTCTTCACACCTGAGGTCAGCAAAAAAAACAGTATTGTGCTTTGTCTGGTGTAATTCCACAGAGACACTGAGTCACAGAAAGTCTACCTCTAAAATGAGGGGAATTAGAGAAGGCAAATAACAGGAGTCTGCTTTGCTCTTGTCATTCCATCAAGTTGTAAAAATCAGAAATGATTCCACAGGAACTCATTTTTATGGCAAACACTTTAAAGAAAATGGTAAACTCCATGCTGATAACTCATGAACAGATTAGAAACTCTATTTTCTGTGTACATTATTGTGATAAGATCTTTGCTTAGATCAATTTTTTCATTGCGTTCACTATCTTGTGTACAGTGTCTTCATTTTCCAGGAAACATCAGGAAAATGTTTTAGCAAATAAACACTTAAAAACAGGTAATATTTAAATTGGTAACCTTAATATATTACGTTCAGTGTTTGGTCATTGCACATAGTTCATTCTTCATTGTTCTAGGGCTATTCTGAAGCTGATCCTGTGCAGCTAATGGAGTGCCCAAGCAATTTTATCCTTTACAGTCTGTGCATGTGGATGAAACATACAGTGAATGCAATGTTGTAAATTAGTACCCTTGCAAATGGGAAGCTCATGAAATGAATTGAATATGAGTTTTATAACCATAATCTTACTTAAAGCTAGCAGGGATCACATGATAACTTCTGGAAAATTGTTGGGATTGTCGGGGCCACCTTATGTAGTGGAACAGAAAGACTTGAGCTAACTCCTCTGCATCTTCATGGTCAATTCTTGCTGCACCCACTGGACTACTTTTGTAACATAGCTCTTTGAATCTCTCATTATTACCTGACCACCAGATACCAGTCTTTGAGAACTCCATAGCTATATTTGCTTCAATCTACATAATTCACTTTTTTTTTTTTTTTTTTTTTTTTTTTTTTGTTACCCAAAATAGTAGGGTAATAAGTTTAATTCCGGAACTTGAATATTTCTTCCTAAATCTGCTCTAAAATGGATGACTTCACAACTTTGATAGCTGGTTGCAATGCAGCTTATGAAGCATAATAGCATTTGGAGTTTCACTATCCTGACACAATGTATACATAATGTACTGTAAATCACCTGTGCAAAGCCCTTGGGATAGAAAAATTGCAAGCAGGCATGGGGAGGAGTATGCTTTTCTAACTCCCTCATCCCTCCAGAGGGACATTTCATTATGCCAGTTCAAGCAATGTAAAGCCTAAGAGCTGAACCATGCAGTTGCTTCCTTCAATTATTCACCAATCCACCACAGAACACAGAGACATGGCTGGCAGTCTTGTGAGGACACCACCGAGGCAGTTCTGTTCTCTGAACTCAAATTATCTTATCTAGTGAAGCCATCTAGGTTCCTTAAAATAGATAAATTATTTAGTGTTCTGATTTTATGTCCCTTGCTTACCACAGCTGTGCTGCCACCTTCAACTTTCTTTGAGAAGGTTAACCTCATCTCCTTAAGTTTTGCTAACTTTTCCACATTGCCTAATACCAAAATAGCAAGGAATAATCATAGTCACAGGGTTTTAGAACATTGGCTCATTAATGTTTTAGAATCTAGATAATTTTGCCAAAAAATAGAAATCTTCATAGTGTTATTAACAGTAAGACTACACAAATTCAGAAAACAAACCTTGTTTGATGCTGTTTTTGCCCTTGAAAAGTGTGACAGTTTAAGAGATGCCATGGCTCTGAATAGAGATCATTGTTAACTTCTGTAATGATGCATGTAGTCTCTAACTAGAAAAATATCCTCATTCATCTGTCATGAGAAGTACCATTTAAATACTGAACTAAATTTTTGATTATTATTATTTATTATGACAAGAAAAAGAGAAATGAAAATAACACAATTCAGGTAAGTATATATGGTGGACATCCCGAGTTGAAATTCATCATTAAACTTAGAGAGATTTTATTTTTCATACAATTTACTAATTTACTAACCATCTTACTATTTAATAGGACTTTCTTTTTCTTTCTTCCTTTTTTTTTTTTTTTTTTTTTTTTTACAAATGAAAATTTTGCAGGTGATTCTGTATTAAAATCTAGATGCTTCTGGAAAATGACATGATTATGGCAGTTATGGGAGTGGTGGTGACTAAATCCTGAGCTTCTTCAGCATTGGTGTAGATAGGCAGGTGAATTTCAAACACATTGGAAAGTCCACAGATCTTTTCTTTTAGAAAAAAATCCAGATCTTTATTTTAGAAAAACAACAGCAACAACAAACAGAAACTGTCAGCACCTCAAGATCTTTTTCAGGCATGAGGGCATGGTACTCCTTATCCTTACCATCTCCTTTCCCACTGAATGAAGTGCTGCAGATTACTTATATTTAAATATTTATTTATTATATATCTGTAATGTATTACATTGTATGATATTGTCTTCACATTTAGTATTGTTTTTTTTTGCTGTTCTTATAGTATAGTACGTCTTGTGCCTATTCTGTTGCATTAGTTGACACACCATTGCTGGCCTTTCAGACAATTCTATTTTATAATCTTTTCCAATTTTGTTTAAAGCCATTCATTTTCTTTTTCAGATAAGAAAGGATGCTTATCATCCTTCTACATCATATAACAGCATCCCAAGAGAAAGATACATCTCCAATACATTTAATTTAATATTTTAATTTCATGATTATATATGTTTTATTTAATATGCAGTTTGTATTCATGGTCAAATAATGAATTTTACACTGAATTTTTCTTTATATTCATGATCCTTCATGATCTGGTATTACTACAGTTACATATTTACTTTTCCTTATTTTTTTGATTGTATATTTTCTGAAATTTAAAGAATCTATAAGCTCATTTACAGACTGATTTTTCCCCTGTCTGAACAACACACCCTTATTCCCAACAGTAAGTGTCAGAATATATGGAAAATTCCAAAGCAAGTGACATCTCAAAACAGTGGAAGACTATTTATGCCAGGTAGTTTAGAATGTCAGATCGAAAGTGCCATATCTGCAGGGGAGGGCCTCATGGGTTAGACAGATAAATGGCGCAGACATATAGTGAAGACAGCTTATAAGATCAAGCTATCTATTCATCTTTTATTCTGCAAATCACTGCATTATGAGGATATTGCAGGGGTGCAGAGTGTGAAGAGTGTGAGACAATTGTATTGTATAGATAGAATATCTGCATATTAGTCAGTATTTGGGGTGGTAAGCTTTAATTTAATTTAATTTAATTTTAATTTAATTTAATTTAAGTTTAATTTAATCTGATTTACAGTTTTATTTAGCAGGTTTTATTAGTTAAAAAAAAAAAAAAAAAAAAAAAGAATATAGAAAAAGAAATATATAAACTGATTTAGGGTTGTATTTCTTCCTGAGATATGCTTTTCTTCCCCTTACTCCTCCCCTCCCCCATATTTATGGGCTGCCCTTTAAGAGGATATAAAAATCTTATGTTGTATCAATAGAAAATAAGCTAAGTGAGGGCAAGTATCTCCAAGTCATTGCAGGTGCTATTCTTTAATGCAGGATAGAAATATAAAGCTTTTTATTGTATGTTCATAAAACACCTCTGGAAAAAAATATCTCCCTCTGTCTTTTGGTCCTCTCACATCACTTTTCCCTATAACTCCATCCTCTGGCATTTGTTTTCATCATTTTTCCTTTTCATCACGTTTCTCTGTTGTTCCTGTAATTCCATTTAGATACCTAAGCAAATAATGGTCCCTCTCTTTCACCTGTATTCTTGCAAATGCTTTTTTCAGTATATAGAATTGCTATATAGAATTACTATCCCTGACCAATAAAAATGTTGCCTCTCAGACATAAGATTTATAAAAGCTTTTTGAGAGACAGGACCATCTGCTGGGGCAGTTACAGCAGTTTATTTCTATTTATGCTGACTGATTTTATGCACTGGGGTATGTGGGAGAGAGCTGTTAGGGTCTTGAGTATGCTAAACTGCATTTTCAGCGGGGGTTAACTAGCCTATTTTCATTTGACTTGGGGAATTTTGTTGACTTATGCAGCATCTGGTCTAATCTCTGTCTTTAACTTTCTGGATCTAGCAACCTGTGTTTGTCTCTACACGTTTTCATTTATTTCTTTTTATTTTATATATGTATTTTTATAGATGTCTAAAATTAGCTTGAAGACTGCTTATGGCCAATGCCTTACTCTGAGTAATTGTGATAAACACTATAATTTATCAAGGGTCTGCTACAGTTAATGTATAAAATAGGAAAATATTTACAAGCCAGTTCAATGGCTATCAGAGCTATAAAAATAATATTAGTTTTTGTTTTAGAGTGGTTGAATAAGTGAGGGATAATTAAAGATTAAATGAAGAATAAACAGTAACATTAATTACTGAAATGTATATCTTCTTTGGATCAATATACTTTAAGTATCATACTCAGCATTTGACAGCTGAACTTACTAAAAATTCATGTATTTGCTGTAATGACTTTTCTTCAACACAGTCTAATTCTGAGGGGGGGGGGGGGGGGGGGGGGGGGGGGAGGGATTGGTAAATAAAAGTCTTTCATTTTTCTGAATTGCTTTTACCTTGCCATCAATTTGGGAATCAAAGGAAAGAGTTCTTCAAAGAGATCTACAAGGAATTTCAATTTCAGTCTGAAAGCTATGGTATCTGTTCCTAAATACTGCCTTATTCTGGGTGGCAGTCAACAAGAAAGAGCATGAAGGATTAGTCAAGGTGAAGAACCACATTTGTAGGAAAGTGCTTGTGAGCTTGCATGGTAACCATATGCATGGTAAACAGATGCATATCAGTTTGTCTGAAGGGAGGTTTTCTGAATAACATTTTATTAAAAGCTTCTCTGTGGCACTTTCTTGTGTATCTACAGAATAACATTTGTTTCTATTTTGTTTATTAAATAAATTCCTATTCTTACAAGTCAAATGATATACTTATTATCTCTTTAGAGATACACCAGAAATTGAGGAGGGCTGAAGAACTGAAGTTTCCAGGCACAAGCTCCACAATAAAGTAAAAAACAAGAAATCAAACTTGAAAGATGTTGTATCTTTCTTTAATTCAATAAGTGTCTTCATTCTACGTTAATATGTAATTGCTTTTACTTGGTATCTTTACCAGTAGAACACAGCATCTGCAGAATGCACTAAAATATTGGTCTTTCTTGCTTTATGGATATAAATATATCCATTTGCTTTATGAATATAAGTATATATCTCAGATATACAACATGCACAGTGAGAGGAAAGCTGTTTTAGATAGGTAATTTTTTCCTACCAATCTACTCTTAAACCATTAGATATTTCTACTATGTATGGAAACCATCCTCTTTAAACTGGAGGTTGTTGCATTGCATTTTAGAAAACAAACAAACAAACAAACACACACACACACACAAAAAAAAAAAAAAAAAAAAAAAAAAAAACATTTTTTGCATTATTTCATAGAAAGGAAGCCTCTGAAACAGCGCCCTTGTTGACAGTATTGTGTTGGCATCAACACTAAACCATATTGTAAAATATATCACATTAGAGGCATCTTAACTTCCTGTTACCAGCAAGAAGACATCTGGTTTGTAACTTTTGGCATAGCATGTCTCTTGATGTATCGATACATCATGCATGGATGCATCGATATATTAAATCAAACACCACACAAACTCATACTTGGAAGTCAAAAGTCCACTTGCAGTATTGTTAATTTCTAATTGTGTATTTGTGGTGGTTTTACCGTGCTGGGCAGATAAACCCCACAACCGCTCTCTCACTCCCCCTCCTTTAGATAAGGAGGGGGAGAAGTAAAGCAAAGAACAACTCACGGGTTGAGATAAGGATAATTTAATTAAAGGGAAATAATTATAATAATTAAATAAAGACTACCATGAACTAAACAATTTAACTAAGGGGAAAATAAAAGGGAAAGGGGAAAAAGGGAGGAAAACAAACACACAAAATAAATGAAAGCTATATGGAAGTGCAGAGGAAAGAAATTACTCTCTACTTCCCACAAATGAGCGATGATTGACCACGTCCTTGAAGCAAGGCCTCAACGCACGCAGCCGGTGTTCGAGAGGAGGACCGACGTCTTCTCAACGAGAGCCCACCCCTCCCCTCTTCTTCCTGTTTCCACCTTTTATTGCTGAGTGTGACACCACATGGTATGGAATATCCCTTTGATTGGTTTAGGTCAGCTGCCCTAGTGATGTTTCTCTCCTCACTTTTTGCCCACCCCCTAGGAGGGTTAGAGAAAGGCCCAATGCTGTGCCACTGCTGCTCACTGTTATCACTGGTGTGATAACACTGCTGTTCCAGCTACAAGTACAGAGTACAGCACTGAATGGGCTGCTGCCGGGAAAGTTAACATTCCAGCCAGACCCAGTACAGTATTAAAAGCCAAATTAGATGTATTTACAAGAGGATATGTAAATTCAAATCAAGATCCATCTAAAAAGAAATGTCAAATTTGTAACAATTAAAATATTCACAGGACTGTTCCTATCTCAGTCAATAAGGTAATGTCTAAGGTAGCCTAGATACTAAGAAACCAGACACAACATCAGCAATTTATACCATGTGAAATGAAGATTAAAGAAATGCATTGTTCTCTATTACAGCGTTTGATATGGTTTCCTGTGCAATGGGCCTGAGAAGGCTCAGCATGCATTTATGGTCTAAACAATCTATGCCCTACTGCCTAATATTGTCCCTATGAAAATATATTATTGAAATAAAAAGTCCGAAGTAAAGAAAGTGACTAAAAATATGTAAGATTTCCAATGTATTACCCAGTGGGTTCGATTTTAATTTCCTAAATAGATATCTTTCATATGGAGATGTAAAGTGATGTAAAGCTGCAGCGAGCTGCTGTTGTATTTAACTGTTCTTTTTTTTTTCCCTTTTTTTTTTTTTTTTTTTTTTTTTTTTTTTTTTTTCCTGATGCTCACCCCTTCAAGGAAACACACTGTTTAAATTACCAGCTGAGATATGAGGAAAGGAGAAGAAAATAGCACATCTGGCTCTTTCTGTGTGAGGTACCATGTATGTGCACAAACCTTGCAGGTAATCATTTTCCACTGTTGATAAAGATGTACTGACATCCAGTATAAGGAATACTCCCTATGAACGTAAACACGATATACCTCATAAGCATAAAAGACAGAGTCTATCAAGTTAACTGTTCACTATAAATTATTGATGCAGCTGTATTTATTGCATACAATTAAACTGCTCCTACTTTATCCTATAAAGTGGTGTTACAGGTTTGTCATGATGGGCAGTTAATTTACAGCCCACATTGCAGTTTTATGTCGTGCTTAAAAGGAATGCTCACCTAACCAAACAGTGCACAGAACAAATGAGTTTCAGAAGTAGATCCTAAGAAAACACACGCGTTTGTTTTCCATTGCTTCTGGTTTAATTGTTTGTTTGTTTTTCCAGGCATAAAAGCTTTTTGAAGGTTTTTTAGTATTTTGGTCACAGACAAAATAAAAAAAAGGGGGAGGAGAAGAGAAAGGAAAAGAGAAAGAGGAAAGGGAAAGGGGAAGGAGAATGGGAAGGGGAAGGAGAAGGAAAATGGGAAGGAGAAGGCGAAGGAAAATGGGAAGGGGAAGGGGAAAGGGAGGGGGAAGTATAGTGTGATTACCTTCATCTACTCTGTCACTTCAAAATCCAGAAAATATGAAATGTTTTGAGATTTTATAAAGAGCTAAAATATTTTTCCTCTGCTTTCACCTTGCAAATAGGCCAGGCACAATGTGTCCTGTTGAATTCTGTCAAGTTAATTAATTCTTTTAGGATACATTCAGAGTTTACCAGGGATGAGAAAGTAGCCATTTAAAAAAATTATAGTTCATGTCATTGCCTTAGTGCTTTCACTCAGTAGACAAAGTAAATTGAACTCTCATTCAGCACTCCTACCAGCAAAATGACTTCTCATATTTTATAATAGTAACCGGTGGAAGTATTGGCTAACCTATTCTTTATTAAAATGTTCATTTTCCTTGTACTGCAATGCCCCTGGCCTTGGCATATTTCTTGTGAGATGTTACTGGAAAATTCTCTGTGGTTGGCAGAAGTTGAGAATTTATTATGTGCCTCTGAGCAGCACTGAGGCAAACAGCAAAAGCTGTTATCCTTAGTGCACTTTTGCAAGGCTATCTGTTAAAATGTGCATCTGATCTGAAATTCGAGTTTGTGTTTCAATATTATTTTGATGCTGCTTTGCCAGGGAGAAAAAAAAAAAAAAAAAAAAAAAAAAGGCAGCAGTAACAACAATCCTCAGCCCAGCATGATATTCAGGAGCTGAATAATCCCATAAAGCACACATCAAATGTTCCTTATCTGCAAGGCATTTTAAAATAAGTAGAAAAACAAGGATGAATTACCCTTTACCGTGTTAAACCAGGCTGTGATGTGCATCACAAACCTGGACTTCCATTATTGTGCTGACTTTAGGTAGGACAGGGACCTGTGTCTCAGAAGTGATGACAGCGCTGGTTTTTTAGAAAGATTTTTACAACTAAAGTCACCCTCTCAGGTTCACAGTGAGGGCAAACTCCTCTGGGATGTCTGCTAAATAATTCTGGAGATGGGTCCACAAAAGTGACTTCTTAGGGAACAGTATTTTGTAAATACATTTTCAATGACAGTAAGTTTGGATCTTGGAAATAATTAAATATTTCTTGTATATTCACTTCATCATGCTGATTATTTATGGGAGGCAAGGTAGTGTTGAGAAAGGTTGTTTCCTGTAACTTTATCAAAATGAAATGGTCTCTGTCACACAGTGGAGGATCCACCTCCATAACTTTTTTTATTTCACTTAAATAAGTTTTACTATTTCTACCCATTCAGTATCAACATTAAATAAGAAAATGTAGTGCAAAAGCTAGTGAGGCCTCATTACTTCACTGGGGAATGAGGATGGATTTTCTTAAACATGGACATCTATGGAAAAACTCTACTGAGGATAGGAATCTCTGTACTCTCAACATCGATTTATTCAATACAGTCCATGGAAATTGCTCCTCTAAACTCAGGATTGACACCTAGTAACAGGCTGATGAGTATCATTTGATAGACATCTGTTTTATTCATTTTTTATAAAAGGAGTTAATGTAACAGGAGTGGCTCCGCATGTAAACCTCATAGTACCTGAACTTATGATCTCTCTTTCAAATGAGGCAAATATGGGCCTCACTCCAGTGATATTTACACAGGTTTACTTCTACTCAAGTACATTACTCTACTTTGCCCAACCTGAATTTAATTCTTCACTGTATTAGCATGTACTAAAATGACAATCGAAATTCCTTTTTTACTGTAGTGAATGTTTCAGATAGGGTTTGTGTCAAGACAGTAAAAATGAGTTGTAATAAGGGCACCATGGCCATTTATGACACTTCTGATATTAATTCTTTTAGTCCAAATTAGATTGTGGTCAGTAGAAATCATAATTGTTTGTATAGCATTTTTGCATTCTTTTACTTCTTAACATCTGTGTGAATATTGAAATTCTATCACAGGAAATACAGTTTTCACTCCTCATTGTAAACTAGTAGCATCTGGACTACCTGAGTTAGACTAACACTTCTCAAGCTCATTAACGTCACTAGAAATTATAAGTATAAATATCTGAAAATATCTTTTTGAAAAATTAGGTGTGGTACTGTGGAGAAACTTGCAGGGAACTTGTAGACACGATGTGTTAAAGTGTTCAGGTGAGGAAAAAATACAGACTGGGGATAATTCCCCATGATGATGTCTGAAATATACTTCTCTCAATAAGTTTTCAGGTGTTATCAAACTACAGTGGCTTTAACAAATTGCAGCAAGCTGTATGAAACATAGCTACTGTTTCTATGCCTGGTCATTCTGGCAGATGGCTGTAAATGAAGTTTAATCTACAGGTAGTCACTAGTCCCACATGGCAAGGTCAACTGTGAGTCTGACAGCATATTTTTAAGGCTGCCAGTGCTTACCTGGTTAATGTGGAAACCTTTTTGTTAAGACAGATATTCTCAAAACTTTTTTGGGGGGAACGAGGGAGGTGAGGAGAGGCTGGGGGAGATATCACCAAAGAACATTATTTAAATTCTGGAACCAACTGAGCTCACTGACATGGGTTTAAATCCTCCCAATTAATTCAGCAAGGTTTGGTTCAGACTATTAAATCCGTTTTTATTTATTTATTTATTTATTATTATTATTTAGTGAAAATCAAATCCTTTTTTCTTAATGGAGGCTTGAAATGCTAAATAATTTGTTCCAGCCCTTAATGCAGTTCACTGACTGTCTAAATTACTTTCTAATGCTTCAGTATATCTCTGAAAATAGGGTGACTGATATGTCAGTAAATACACCTTTGTTGACAGCTGCTGTCCAGTCCTTTATGCACTACTATTTTTTATAATGGTTTTCCTCCTTCTAGATGATTATATGTCACAGTACCCTAGTTTTTGATAGCGTACATCCTGATATAGGGTAGGCTATGTTTTTGGCAAAATATCTAATTTTCCAGTGACTAATCCAGACCTGCAAAACTAGGTTCAGTGACCATGCTTGTCTTGGTGACCAGGCTGTGAAAATAATCTCAGTAAATAAGGGCAGTTGTTCTGGGTAGTTTATTTATTTATTTATTTATTTATTTTTTCCAAAAATAGAGGGAAGCTTAAAGGGACAGTGAAAAGTTTGTAGAAGTACATGGTAAGCAAAACACATTAGAGGGATTTGTTGCAAGGGCAATGTGTTGAATTGTGAATCACCTGTGTTTGTTTACTTGTTTTTGAAAAATCCCTTTAAGGCTTTTTTTATAATAATCCCCCTTTCTTTTTCTTCTATACCACTTTTGAAATCTTTCTGTTAGAGAACAGTTTGATTTCTAATTACATCATTTGCCATGATTTATATATATATATATATATATATAATTTTTTTTCTTAAGCCAGAACCTCTCACATTGTATCACATTGAGTATTATTAGATTTCTCAATAAGCTGTATAAATTTAGTTGAACTACTGAAGGAGTATGTTTTCTTCTCACAGTAAAACTGAAGACTATCTGGACCTATTCCTATGATAATTTCCATACTTCTGTGATACATTCCAAAATTTAGATGCAAGAAAATGGAAAACAGAATTTCATTTAGGCAATTTTGTTAGAAGTCCTTTACATTCGAGTAATTTCCCATCTTTTCCAAGCATTAAACAATGTGAGCAGGAGCTTACATTAAATGATTGGCCCACAGCTTCTTTCTGACTATAGTGCAGCTTAAGTTTTTTGTGTTTCCTCTGTTTCTTCTGTCCAGCCATCACTGCCTTGTACATTTTTCTCTCCTCCTCTGCTTCACAGCAGTATCCTGAATGTTAGAATTTATTTTGTAGCTCTACTTAACTGTAGTCATTGAAGAGATAATATCATGCTTATCTGTGCTTTAACTAGAGCAGACATTAAGATGGATCTGTTTATTTTGTTTTGTTGCTTTGCTTTTCTTTCAACCATTGCCATTTATTGTCAGCATAATATATAAAAGGGGCTTGTTTTTGTTTACTTTCTCTGATAAACAGTTGAATTTAAAATACTGCAAAACTGAAATAGGAGAAGGAATAAAAATAGATGAGTGGGACGAAGGTTGTTTTATATTCATATTTTAAATTACTGTGAATTTTTCAGTATTTCTTAAAAAAGTGCCCCTTTGTTCTAGTCTACCATAAGAACTGTCAGAATCTAAGTGGCTAAGATTTTGAGAGTCTTTTTGCAAATAAAATGTAGTCTTTAATGCTTTCAGTTCAGAACTGAAAGCAAAACCCAATATATTGATCTAAAAGCCTCCTTTAAGGGAAACAATGGTGAGCAAACATATCATGCATATCTTCTGCCAACAGCTTTAAACAAATAATAGATAATGTGAGCTGTTGCCAACTGCAGAAAAGAAAAAAAAAAAAAAAAGTAGTTTTCAAAAGCAACTCAGAAAGATTTGAAAGAATAAATCTCACTGATGTTTTGGACTTTTGAATCCTAAATCCCATGGAGGTTTGCTGTCCATTACAACGACTTCTCTTTCAGGCACTGCAGACCATATGAACAGTTTTGTTATGGCAGTTCAAAGACCACTCTACTGAAGCATCAGTTTCATGTGTTCTCTCATGGTTACTGTTGGATATTTAGAGAAAAATAAATAGTTTTCCAGCATATATATATAAAAATTGCAAATATAGGCTGTTACTTGCAATGTGTCGTGGTTTAACCCGGCTGGCAGCTAAACACCACGCAGCCGTTCGCTCACCCTCCCCCCTCCCTCTCTGGGACGGGGGAGAGAAATGGAAAGTGAAGCCCGTGAGTTGAGATAAAGACAGTTTAATAAGACAGGAAAATAATAATAACAAAATAATAATAACAATAATAACAATAATGTTACAATGGTGATAATAGGAAAGTAATAATAATATGTACAAACAAGTGATGCACAATGCAATTGCTCACCACCCGCTGACCGATGCCCAGCTTAACCCCGAGCAGTCCGGCCCCCTCCCCCCGGCTAGCCACCCCTATATATTGTTTAGCCTGACGTCAGATGGTATGGAATACCCCTTTGGCTAGTTTGGGTCACCTGTCCTGGGTCTGTCCCCTCCCAGCTCTTACTGCACCCCCAGCCTGCCTGTTGGCAGGACAGAGCAAAAGGCTGAGATGTCCTTGGCTTGGTATAAGCACTGCTCTGCAACAATTAAAACATCGGGGTGTTATCAGCACTCTTCTCATCCTAAGCCAAAACACAGCATTCCACCAGCTACTAGGAAGAAAATTAATTCTGTTCTAACTAAAACCAGGACACAATGTTAGCCACCAGCAGCATCTGCAGATATCTTTTCAGAGTTTAATTATTAATTAGATCACAAAAGATTGTCAGAGATTTTTGTATCTTTCTTAAATTAGTTAGTAAGTTGATTACTGCTGCCTGAACCAGAGGTGTAGCAGGGAAGGTTAGGTTTGTACTACAGAAAAAAAAAAAGGCTGTGGGAGACTTGATAAGCAGATGGGACCTACCACAATGTGTGCCAAGGGTGAATGTCTGCCCCTTCCCTGCACCCAAGGCAGAGGGGCATGGTTTTGTCCCATCTCCCTGAAAGCTCATCCCTTGCATTTATTTACAAATCAGTCATAGAATCATAGGAAATATATAATATCCTTAGTAGGAAGGGACCCACAGTGATCTCCCAGCCCTCTAATTTGTCAAGATCTCTCGAGGAGTCAGTAGATCCTCTTAATTTAGTATCATCTGCAAACTTACTTGGTATGCATTTGAGTCCTGTGTTCAGATGATTTATAAAAACACTGAAGACAACTGGTGCTAAAACAGAGCCCTGGGGAACCTCACTGGTGACTGGCCACCAGCCTGATGCAACCCCATTTATGACTGCATTGTTCTTCAGGTGTTTTTCAAGAACTCACAGAATAATGTTCTCAATATTTTTACCTGGCTCTGAGTGAGACTAACAGGTCTGTAACTGTCAGAGTCTTCTTTCTTGTCCCTTCTTGAAAATTGGGATAATGTTCAACAGCTTCCAGATGACTGGAACCTCTCCAAATTCCCAAGACCATTGAAGAATAATTGAAAGAGGTCTCACGAGGTCTTATCAGCCAGCTCTCTAATTACCCTGTGATGAATGCCATTAGGTCCAAAAAATTTCCAGTTTTCCAATGCTTCCAGTTGGAGCAGCAAGTCCTGCACAATTTCAGAGATGGCTGGGAGTTTACCACAGTCATGGTCCTCCAACTGAGGGCTCTGAGGGTCCCAGGGCCCATTATCCATGTTGACGACAGAGCTGAAGTAGGCGTTAAATATCTCTGCTTCATCTACATCTCTATTTGTGAGGTTACCAACTTCACCAAGACCAGTATTTCCTCTGGTCCTCCTTTTGCTGTTAATATACTTTAAAAAGCAAGAAACAAACCCCCTCATTCCCCACCTCCACCCCGTGTTTTGTTTTGTTTTGTCCACCACAATACTGGCCATCTTCAACTCCAATTGAGATTTGGCGTTTTCTCCCTGCAAAGGCAAACAGTATCTCTGAGGGCCTCCCATGTTGCCTGACCTCACTTCGATGTCCATACACTTTCCTTTTTCACCTAAGCTCTAGAAGAAGATCACTGCTCAGCTAAGCCAACCTGCTGCCCCACTTGCTTGACATCCAACTCTTTTTTTTTTTTTTTCTTCCAACTCTTACGTGTTGATGCCAACAAAATCTTTCACGCTTTTCATGGCATTCTCACCAACCTCAGATTAATTTTGTTGACTTGTTAACTTTTTGTTTAAGACAGACACATCAGCAAGCTTAGCTCACCGTGCTTTCTGCTGGCATTACTTTTCATCAACTCACCAACATTGCAGAACATAATTTGACTTATACCCAGTTTAAGTACACTAAAATTGATTACCAGAAATGTGATTTTCATGTGTAAAAATGTACGATGTAGAGTTTCAATCTTATATTTTTTCCTATTTTACAGTTTCCTAAAGTAAAATGGTTGGGGGTTGAGGACTCACCTCAAAGACTACTTTTTTTCCAATTTTATGGAAAAATATTGTTTGAAAAATATATAATCTGGAAATCTGGGAAAAATAAAAATATTTTACAATACATTCAGAAATATTTAGGACTTGATTTGTGATTAGCCTTTTTATATTTATTCTTTCATTAATTTCAATTAAACTTTCTTTAGATGAGAAGCTCTCTAAGATTGAAGGAGAAAAATGGAATCGAAAGCAAGCTATTAGTTTCACATTCACATAGAGATGCATTGACTTATAGTGAAGAGGTAATACTATGTATAAATACATGTTTATAAGATGGAGAAGTTGGCAGTTACATTTGAACATTTAAACAGTATCCTCAACTGGTAGCATTAACTATCTGTTACATGAAAAGGGAAATGCTTGTAAGAATCATCACCATGAGCTGAAACTAATTTACAAAATCAGGTTTTCGTGTTTGTGGTTTTGGAAATAAACCATTCTTTTACATTTGAGCAGTAGTGTAACATTTTATATCATTTTGATCTTAATTAAATTTTACCATATATTGCTTTACTTTCTTGCAACATCATTTCCCAGAGTCCTCCTCCCTTCTCCCTTCCCTCCCCCCCCCCCCCCCAAGTTGATCCACGGCTGTTCTAGATTTTTATTTTTATTCTTTAATTTTTATTTACCAGTATGATTTAGTTATTAAATAATAAATATTGGTCAAGAAAAGTTTGCAAATAAAATACTGACTCCTTGTAATGGCTTCCTCTAATGAATATTGCACAATCAAATACTGAAACACTCATTTTTATAATCAGTCTCATTTGTGGTTTTGGGATAAAAATAACCCGTCATAGTATGATCTTTGGTTGTCTAAAGATATTATATATACATTTTGGTGAAGTTCCTCTAGAGGAAGAAAGTCACACTGCTGCAGGGAGAAAAAGCTTAATTGCATGTACAATAAAATGAATCTGTGTGTTTAATCCAGATAACTTTGAATGTATGCAAGTTAAATATTGAATATTTAACACAGAAATACCCTAGTGGAAGGCTAAAGCTACCACTTACCTCTATGTAAAGACAACTATATGTGTGTATATATATATACATGTATATATATATGTATATATAAAACATATAGCACAATTCTTTCTCCAAGAACAATTATGCAAATATATTCCTTTAAGTACACAGCCTGCTGGGTAACACAGTGCTGTTAGAATCAATGCAGATTCCAGTTTGCAAAACGATTTGGGGTAGCACTAGCTGTTTTAACGGTCAGATCATTTTAACTCCTCAAATGTAATGCAGCAATATGTCTTCTTTACCAAATCAATAGCTTCTCCAATTACAGCTAACATGGTTCTCAAGACAGGCTACAAATGTCATGCAATTACACACCAAGGCACTATTTCTTTCTCTTGTTCCAGCTGTTCTTGAGGTTGAATAGCTTGAAGGAACAGCTAAATTCACACCTTCTGAATAAATATTTGTTCTTTCTAGTATGCTAATTATTACTAATAAAATGACAGTTTTTTTCTTACAAGTTTCTCTTTAATGTATATCGCTAGCGAAGGAACAGAAGCTTATCCTTTTCGACATATGTTCTAGGGGAAACAAATGTCCCCTTGAAAGAATAAGCAAAAGATTCAATTTTAGTTCCATAGCCATTCTCGGTAGACATGGATGTGACAATCCCTCATTGACAAGTCCCATAGACTGTCTGTCAATTGCACTTTTGTACCATCTATAATGATCTAATATAAAACTCCCTTCCTGGTTCTTACTCATTTTACAAGACAGTTCCTCCAGGACTTGTTCATTCTTCAGACAGGCAGAAAGATTTCAGTCTTGCATTACTGAGCTTTGGGCCACTGAGTATTTGACGCAGAAAGAGTTGATCAGTATGTGATGATCAGGGAGAGAAACAAGTTTCTTTGCAGCAGGTATGCATCATTTACTCTTGCCTATATCTCTTCCAACACAGACAAAAAGTCCATCACATCCATACTCTCTAAGGGTCACCAAGTATGAGCGATGTAGCAATGTCTCCTTGCAGTCTTTCTTCTAATTTAATATCTGAGAAAGATTTTAGCTTGAACCCCCTCCCCCCCCCCCCCCCCCCCCCCCGCTATACAGTAGAACTGGACAAAAAAAATAAATAAATAATTCCAACAAGACATTTTGAAATGCAACAGAAATGCATTGAGAAATGGCTAGCTCCTGAAAACCATATATATGCCTTTTCTTCAGGAACTTACTGGCAAAGCCAATGTAAAGAAGAACTCTTAAAAATTGATCTCTGAATAAGAGTGATATACATGATGTAACTTCTGGCACCCATTAGTTGAACAGGGATTGATTTTCCTCTCCCTCCGTGGAAGAAAATTTTCATAATTTTAAAGAATTTCACTAATTCTTTGGTGTCTTTCTTTTGTGTCCTGATGGACTTGATACAGGAATCTTCACTGTCTATCAAGATGAAAGGAGATATGCAAAAGATGCAAAAATACGTAGATAAAAAACTTCAACATTGTGCTCCTTGGATTCAAATTGAATCAGGCATTTTCTGTGATTAAATGCTATTCTTTGTTATTCTCCAGCACAGAACTTAGAGAAACTATAAAGCTTTGCCAACAAGATGGCTTCTGAATCTTACCATGCTTCCTCAAGTCAACCTGTTTGTTTAATTATCCCTGATTTAACAACTCCTGGACATTATAATACTATTATCTATTCTGAGGAGGACAGAATACTAATGTGACAAATAATAAATATATGAGAAAATAGAAACGGTATTAAAAAAAAAAAAAAAAAAAAAAAAAGTAATCTTGGAAAAGACCTATGTTTGTCACAATTAATTTTCCTGCTATCTTCTACCTATTGATCTGAACTAAAAGTATGAAAATAATGAAATAATGAAAATAATGAAAGTTATTTTGAAGTAAAAAACAGACAAATTCTATCGAAATCAAAAAGTTGTGCAAGTTGTAAAAGATGCTGTAGAAAAAAAAAAAAATGCTTTAACCGAATTCCATTTTCACATGGAATAAACTGCTATTTAAAATAATTAGCCAGGTTTAATTTAAAAAATTTACTGCTCTCCATTCCAAACCTGAAAAGACACTTTTGCAGAAGGATACAAGCGATACTCTGAAGACTCCTCTTAGGGGTTAAGTTATACCCGTTCTTTCCATGGACATGAAAATTCGTAAAGCAAAAAAAATCCACTTTTGTCTTGTGCAAGAGAAGGGTCAGCATCTAGGTAAACAATTGAAAGTTGTAAACAGATGAGCTCATTTTTGCTGCAGAAAGAAGGCACAAGAAGGTGTGGGCCAAACCTCCAGTAGAATGTGGTGCTATTTATGTGTGTATTTTACATTCCCAAATCTCTTTTGGTCCCCAGGGAGATGGATGCATAATTACCAAAGTCCATGAATGAAAATTCTTTTTCATCTCCTTCTTAAACTCCTAATAAGCGTTGCTTCATCTGTGGTGTGTTTTACAAACATTGAAGAGATTTGCTCCCACATTTTACACTTGATTGAAGTAAGGAACATATATAGGTCCTTTACACTGGGTTCATGTCATTTTCATTTAATTACTTTGGAAACACAACAATTCTGTATGAGAATTTCAAAATGAAAAAAAATGCTTTTATGTTTTTTATCACTAAGACTTAGCCAACTTGAGAGATCAAATGAGTCATAATCTGGAATTCAGTAAAGGCTTTTCTTTACTTTCTTCTTTTATCATAACAAGTAATGGAAATTTGTGGCTGTTGAGCTAATGAAAAATATATTTGAAAAGTGTAATTATTCATTGAAGTAATATGATTAAATGCATATAATAATTTAAAGTCAGTTGTGCCAGTTGAGGACTAACATTACAAAACATTGCTTTCTAGCATACTAACCTGCTTTCTTTGAAGTTACCTCTTGTCGATGGTTTCAGTACAAACCTTGATATTTTTGATCAGTGTAACTTTTGTACCTTTGCAGACAACACTTATGAGAAACTGCAATTTATGTTTTCTTGTATATTTAATGTTTAGTTATTACTTTTCCTTCTAATGTTTGTTTGTTTGTTTGTTTGTTTGTTTAGTTTATTTATTTATTTATTTATTTATTTATTTTACATCAAAATAATGTACTTTTGGTACTTTTCTTGACAATGCACCCAGATGCCATTTCACAGAGATGGTTCAAATGCTTGTATTTAGTTTCCTTATGACTGTTGAGACAGTGTAATTTCCCAATAACGTGAAGTTATCCATTTGGTAACACAGACTTCCTTAGGGAAAGATGTGTAAATTACTCTTTTGCATACTTTCACAGCTGTGGATAGATTTGGCAGTTGTTAACACAGACACATGAATCAATCTCAGCATGGACTGAATTTGCTTAGTCCTTTACTGGATTTGTTATGCTAGTGTGAAGGCTACCACATCAGGCATACTGTGCTATTTTATTTATTTTATTTTATTTTATTTTATTTTATTTTATTTTATTTTATTTTATTTTATTTTATTTTATTTTATTTTATTTTATTTTTATTTTATTTTATTTATTTTATTTTATTTTATTTTATTTATTTTATTTTATTTTATTTTATTTTATTTTATTTTATTTTATTTTTTTTTATTTTATTTTTTTTTATTTTATTTTATCTTATTTATTTTATTTTTATTTTTAATGCAAGCTGTAAAACCAATGCCATCTCACTTCATTGACAGAATTTTCTGTTTCATTTCTATGAATATTAGATGGTTGGACAATCACCAAACATATGAAGTTTAACAACAGCAAGTGCTGTATTCTACATCCAGGAGGGGACAATCCTGAATGTAAGGACAGACTGGGGGATGAGAGGCTAGAGAGCGACACCACAGAAAGGGATCTGGGGGTTTTGGTTGATGGCAAGTTGAATGTGAGTCAACCGTAGGCCCTGGCAGCCACGAAGGGCAACTGCATCCTGGGGTGCCTCCAGCATGGCATTGCTAGCCAGTCAGGGGCAGGGATTGCTGTGCTCTACTCAGTGCTCCTTCAGCATGACCTCGAGTCCCGTGTGCTGTTCTGGACACTGCAATATCAGAAAGACATGAAACTGTTGGAGAATTTCAGGCACTGGAACAGGCTCCTCAGGGAAGTGGCCACAGCAATAAGCCAGTTGGAGTTCAAGAAGCATTTGAACGATGATCTCAACTATGTAATCTGATTTTTGTCTTGTCCTGTGTGGAGCCAAGAGTAGGCCTCCATGATCCTCATGGATTCCTTCCAACTCTGGATAGTCAATGACTATATGAATGGGAAGTGAAATGGCTGTTGAGAGGCCCCAGATGATGACAAGGAGGAGTTTGGGTCATTTGCTGATAAATAATCTCCAAACTGAAAGAGTCATTTTCCTTGTTTAGTATTGGGACATTTAGCAAGATGTAGCATTTTCATGCCTCTGAGTCACAAAAGTCATCAGATCAACTGCCCTAATCAGCCTACATATTCATTCACCACTATATGTTCATAGAATGTTCATATATGTTCCAAATCATCTAGTTTCCAAACTGAAACTTTCCACTAGACCTGGCTTCTACAAGCACCATCCAACCTGGCCTTTAACACTTCCACAGACTGGGCATCCATAAATTCTCTGAGAAACCTCTTCCAGTACCTCACCACCCTCTGAGTAAAGACTTTCTTCCTAATATCTAATCTAAATCTACCCTTTTTAGTTTAAAGCCATTACCCCTTGTCTGTCTTATCACTACACTCCCCGATAAGGAGTCCCTCTCCATGTTCTGTGCTGGAGGTTACCCACATTAAATCTAATTTTGATCAGTATAACCTCATATTCTTCTAAGTGATTCAAAACGTGCTGCAGTCCAAAAGAACGCTCTGCATTTGATTACATGCTCTCAGTATGCTACATGATTTGAGCATGATATCAAATCTTCTGAAAAAGCAAAAATACATTTTAATACATACTACATGCTGATCACCTTTATGAGCAACAATTACTTGTCATTATGTCCAGAAATATAGCTACGTTATTCCTTTCATAAAACAGCATATTGTCAGGGTACTGAGATAATTTCAGTCCAGCATGCACTAGATAGATAGTTTATTTTTAGGTTTAATAAATACTGTTACTCGAGTCTTAAAACAGTCTAAGAGGGAAGGAATAATCACAGGTGAAAATTGGTGAGAAGCTCCTCCAGTGTAGCAGTTTTATCAAAATCCTTAAATACACATGTTGAAACAGATAAGGTCTTGTGAAATGTCTAAAGAATTCTTATTATTTTACTGTCTTACCCAATCTTATTTACCCAATCTTATTACCATCACAGATACCATAAAGCATCATATGTGATATAATCATCAATAACTATCAGGATCCAGATGTGAGAAACTATTCAGCCCATGGATATTTAGAGATCTCAACAGTGAGTTTGTTCTGCGATATGCAAGGACACAAAGGCTTTGTTTGCTAAACACTCCTATTTATTATAAAACAGCACATATCATCGTTAACAAGACTACTATGATTAGTAAGGCAAATGTCTTTTATTTCCATTATTCTGGCAAATATTCCTTTCATCCTGTCATTTTCCTTTATACAAGTGTTTTATTCCTCACATCAGTTCCCAGTTTCTGAGGTGATAAGTTGTCCCTCAGCTTCTTGTTTTGTTATATCTTGATATAACAAAAACCTCTATGATATCTTAAAGGTTCCTCTGCTGTGAGGCATTCAGCCACACACCGGGGATGTCCATGGTTCCCAGGCTCAGTTCCTAGGCTGCAGGACCAGTTCTTAGTCCTGGCACATGGGCTGTTTTCAGGTGGACAGACTTTTTCTTCTGTCTATCTTCAGTAGTCATTTGGCATAAGAACTTTTCTTACTTCAGTCAGATTGTCTCTGTAACTGCTCACATCATTATCAGGTTGCTATTGAGTTATGGAAGGTTTCAATTTAGGCTAACCCAGGCTACACAAAAATGAATTAATTTTTTCTTTACACTTCATATACTAAGAAAATGAAAGGTAAGGATCTGCTGTAACAGCTGTCCAGTCACTTGAAAATTCCCTTTAGGTAAGACAGTATCCCACACTGGCCATTTAAACAAAGTATAAAACTATTCTTTTTGTGTGTGCTAGAAACAAGGACAATCAACCCTGAAGTCAGATTCACAGATGAGAGCAGAAAATTATCCTTGTGTACTGTAACAAATAGTATATGTTTTTGTTTTTGTTTTTGTTTTTGTTTTTGTTTTTCCTTATTTCCCTTAAAACACATAAAAGCAAAAACACAACTTCCATATGATTCTTTGTGTGATCTTGTTGTGACCATAAACACTTGCAATGAACTCTTGCAAAATCAGTGATGTATAGGCATATATATATAAAGGAAGAGTAGGAAAAAGGAAGAAAAATGAAGAAAATAAAAAATAAGAAAAAAAAAAAAAAACCCTTGAAAACTTGAAGTGGACTATTAGAAAGTGTCCTAAAGATGAATTAGTACTGTGTATTGTCATCCTTCCAGAATACTATGCTAAGCATTACAGTTTATTATATTTATACTTAAAACTATGATCTCAGCACAGGTAAGTTCTTAAGCACAATCATACAGCACTACTACTGGTTTATTTACTGAATACTAGCTTGCCAATGAAGTGGATATTTTGCTGTTATTTGAACAGAGTATTTTGCATAAACAATTTGCAATATCAACAGGAATATAATAAATTAGAAGAGTTTGGGACCCATTCATTAATTATTTGATAATAGAAAAATAAAATTTGAACAAGTTCTACACAATTTATTTTTTACTCAGCTGATAGGAGGTAAAAAAGTCTAATCTTGTACCTTCTGATTACTTAGTAGATATCAGAAATAGCTAATTATACAGATTATCAAGGAGAACCACAGGAAAGCTGGAGATAGTCTTTAACAGAGAGTGTAGTGATAGGACAAGGAGTAACAGTTTCAAACTAAAAGAATTGATATTAGATATTTAGAATTTTTTCACTCAGAGGGTGGTGAAGCATTGGCACAGGGTGTTCAGAGAAGCTGTGGACACCCCATACCTGGAAGTGCTCAGGACCAAGTTGGAAAAGGCCCTGGGCAGCCTGATCTAGTGGGTGGAATGCATGGTACATGGCAGGGGGATTGGAATTAGGAGATCCCTTCCAACCCAAACCATTCTGCTATTTTGTCATACCATGGCTATAGTATTAAAAATCCTTCAGATTCATGCTCGTATTAGTATAGATTAGAAACATATATTAAAACTTAAAAAAAAAAAAAGTTCACGCTTGAAAAATATGTTGAGATAACAGCACAGGAAAAACATACTCACTGCCACTAAGCAACAGCAATCAGTTCAGTTATTTGTAACTTCTTAAAGTACTATGTCACTGTCCTCTTTATTAAAGTTGCCCTTTACTAAGAAATATTTGTCTGAAGGACAACTACCTAATTATAAAACTTTCCTTAAGCTCTTAGGATTTCATGTACTTAATCTTATATTTATTTTTTTCCCAAATATGTTGAGAATGGGCCAGTATCATCATAACCTTGAACTGCAAATAGGTACACAACAGGTGTAGAAGTATCAAAAGAATAACTTTCACAGATAACTTTGTAAGAATATAAATTGATGCACGCGCTACTTGGCACTAGAGAATCCAAGAGAGTAATGAAGTGCCTGCTTTTACTTTTTAAATACAGTGACATACAGAAAGTGATTGATCACAAGGGAGACAATTGCATAATATAATGTTCTCCTGACTAAATAAATGTACTAAAAGAATGAGGAAGACCAGACGGTAATAGATAGCAAAATAAACATGAGCTCACAGTATAGAACCACAGGAAAGAAAACAAAAGCATATGCTATTTTCAGACATGCATACAAAATTTCAGGTAAGGAACTGGGGAGAACAGAACTATTCTGCACAGACTGGTTACAAGCTCACCTTTCATTATAATTGTTATTTGCACTGTAGTGTGATCTTTAGTCCCAAAATAGAAGGCAATATAAGGCACTGTAGAAAACACTGTGTGACTAACAAAAAAGGGGAGCCTAGAAACAACTAAAACATTTCTAAGAAAGGATTTGGAGGAAACAACTTTTTTTTTTTTTTTTTTTAAACTATTATTGTTATTTTATTTTTTTTATGTTTCTGGGGAGCCATTCCAAGTGTCAGACAGGAAAAATTAAAAGATCTGTTTAACTAGCATTAGCTGTTTGGAGGAATTCTCAGTATACTTGCAGTCATTCAGATCTGGGATAGGCTATGAGAAAACAGGAACTATCAGTAAAATATTGCTATAGAATTAACCCATTTTGCTGATTCTTTGTAACAACAATTGACTTCTACAGAAATATTTAGAATTGGCATGCATTGGTGTTGTGGTTTAACCCTTCTGGCAGCTAAACACCACACAGCCGTTTGCTCATCCTCCCTCCTCCCTCTCTGGGATGAGGGAGAGAAACAGGAAAGTGAAGCCTGTGAGTTGAGATAAAGACAGTTTATTAAGACAGGAAAATAATAATAACAATAATAACAATAATGATGATAATAGTACTACTACTACTAATGTGTACGGAGCAAGTGATGCACAATGTAATTGCTCACCACCCGCTGATGCCCAGCCTAACTCCGAGCAGTCCGGCCCCCCCACCCCGGCTAGCCACCCCTATCTATTGTTCAGCATGACCCCATATGGTATGGAATTTGGCTAGTTTGGGTCAGCTGTCCTGGGTCTGTCCTCTCCCGGCTCCTGCTGCACCCCAAGCCTGCTCGCTGGCAGGACAGGGTGAAGCTGAAATGTCCTTGGCTTGGTGTAAGCATTGCTCTGCAACAATTAAAACATCAGCATGTTATCAGCATTCTTCTCATCCTAAGCCAAAACAAAGCATTTTACCAGCTACTAGAAAGAAAATCAACTCTGTCCTAACTGAAACCAGGACAATTGGTCAACTATAATATTCCCCAGTAAATGTTAAAAGCTAACAAGGGTAAGGGAAAATATGAGAATTCTGCAGAAGAAAATAGTTGCTCATTCAAAGAGAGAGATGACAGAGGATCACAACTTTGTTTTGTCAAGAAAGAGACAGATGCAGAGAGATATTTTTTAATCAGTGTGAAAAGGATAGCTGAACTTGCTGGTAAATTAGGTTACCCAGTGATAATGAGCAGGAATGAAAGGGATAATAAATCAAGCAGAATGCAAACAACTCTCTCTAGATCAGACCACAGCTTGGGGATGATAAGAACAAACTGAATTTTGATGAGAAAACTTCTGGTGGAGTGCAAAAAACCATACTGGAAATAATCTAAGATGCCACTGATTTCTAACTTCATTAATAACTGAGAGAGTGAAATCCAGAAAGACGTTGTAGGTAATATAGACATGAAAAGGAGATAACTATAGTAGAATATAGTAGATTTGTATTGTCTGTCTATCTTTTAAGATTACTCAAGCACATTTTCAGTCTGAAAGAGAAACTTTAATTTCCTCCATGCATGATCACCCCTTACAGCTGTACATGCTGTCATTTATACACACTGAGTAGCCTGTGCCATAAGAACAATCCCCTTGATGTCCTTGAGACCTTTCATGAGTCAGATTTGAGTTGGTGTCACTGACAGGCTCCAGATGAGGAGCATAATCCCGAGTGAACTTCAATAATGCTCACTTCAGTCTTCAGCCTCAAATCTTCCACATCAGTAAGGATACAAGTATTTAAGAATCCAGGCTTCAACACATTTAAGAGAACTGGCAAAGCAGCCTTCTGTGAAGTTCTTAATGGAGGCTCATTAACTACCATATTGGAAACCAACAAGATCTTTAAGAAAGCTAAAGCTTTTTTTTTTTTTTTTTCTTTTTTTTTTTCTTCCCTATTATTATTATTATTATTATTATTATTATTATTATTATTATTATTATTATTATTATTATTATTATTATTATTATTTAAGAAAGGTACTAGAAAGGTACTTCAGAATTTAATTACTTTAGAATGTTAGAATGTGCTTGGCTCAGGAAAATGTTATTTGTTTCCAAATTGCCCACAAGTAAATCAAGTGTTGGACAACTAGGAAGGTCCATTCCATGCCCATTTTTAAAGTTGTAATCTTAGTTTAAATTGTGTACTCTTCTGACAGAAATCTTCATCAAAATGCTTGCAGTAGTTTGATATGAAGATAGTTCAAAAATAATTTTATGAATAAGCATTAGAATTCTTGCTAGAGCTTTCACTACATCTTCAGCAGGTTGCCTGCTGTTCCATCTTTCAGCAGAATTTAACTAAATCAATACAGTTCTATATTACTTTTTTTTTATGATTACACAACTGAAGCAGATTAAAAGAAATAGTTTGTGCTATGACAGAAAATCAAGATGTAAAAATGCCCCTGCTTGAAGGTGTTCATCTACTGCTCTGCAGAGACAGACTGCATTTCATTTTTTACAAATGGTAAAACTGTACACCACTTCTCCTGAAGCCTCAGAGACATATCTTCCGTGGCTACCCAATGTGTTAGGTGTCTTTCCTTACCAAAAAGTCATGAATTTCTCCTCTCCTTGACTGCTTCATAAGCAGAGTGCACTTCTAGCGATTAGTTCATTTCCTCAGACAAACTGAGAAAAGTTTTCAGGCTTCATGAAACAGCCCAGTAGCAGACTTCAAGAAAAGAAATTCCCACTTTCTACGTGTAAATTTTCTCCACTACTTCCACCAACTCTTTGTATTCCTAGTCCTTATTTTTATGCTGTTGTACGAGATTGGAAAAGAAGGAGAATAGGAAGGAACTAAAAAATAATTAAGAGATTTCTTTGTTAGTATTGTATACTGGAAAATCTAAACTCTTCTATTTCTGTTCAAGAAGTGACCAGGCTTTTAGAAGCAGCTGTGCAAATTTGGTTTGTGATATCAGTTATGGAAGAGTAAAATACATTGGAATATATATACACGACAGTCTGTTTAGCAATGACTTCACGGAAACAGGAAAGATGACTAATGTTTTAGTTCTCTGTTATGCTGATGTCTTGATGACAATGTTCATTGAAAAATTTAGAAACGAGGGAAGGATTAGTAATCAGTTTCATATTTAGCACCAATACAGACAATAAAGACTGAGGACTTTCATCTAAGGCTTATAAATTCAGCAGCACTTTTCTATAATGGAGAAAGCATAGGAAAGTTGTATACTGTTTATAGAGCTACCACAGATGAAGAGAATTATAAAAGCTTTTTGTTTTTACCTCTCTACTTTTTTTTTTTTTTTTTTTTTTTTTTTTTGCCTGGTTTAAGTTACTGACAGTTCACTGCTTCAGGAAGGAAAAGTGAAATTCAAGCTAGATCTAGAAATTATAAATAAATTCTCTTGAAAATAGGTAACTAAGAATGTAGGGAAAGGATATACTTTCTATTGGAAATAATTAAGGGAGGGGTAACAAATAATGTGCAAGAGAGAATTTAATTATTTAAAAATGGGCAAAATTAGGAGGAAAAACAAAATTGTCTATTAGGGAAAAACAATCATAAGAATATAAATGGAATTGTTTAAACCAGCTTAGTGGTGATTCTACATCCAGAATTTTAGAGATTTTCGTCAGATCATTATGAATTATTGTTACAAAATCATCAAACAAATAATATTTAGTAAAGCAGTGGTTGCTAATCTTCAAAATTTCCAGGCTCTTTATTCCATGATCTTGTTTTCTGCAGAGCTTCCAACTTATCTGCATATAATAAAGGAAAAAGTCAAATTATATACCAGTTAAACAAGTCCAGCTTTTCCAGATTGGCAGTGTTTTACTCCATCTCACATATGTGCTTCCTGTCTACCTCCCCTTTTAAATAACATTGATTCAGAGACATATGTTATTGAAGTTTAAACTTTTTCAAGAATCTCTGAAATCTGAGCTATTCTTTTCTTATCTCTTTGCTGGTTCTTCATTTCTCCAGAAAAGATTTATCCTCTTGAAATATGTTTTTTAGCTCTTTCTGCAACTGGATGCCTTTTATGTAGAAAAAAAATAAGGGAAATATATTCCCAGTGAGGGGGAAGGTTGGGAGGACGAGGAGAGAGTTATTCCAGGATACTGATTGGCTGCACCACTGGTGTTGGCAACAGGGATTTGGTTCCTACAACCATGGAACGCGGGACATGACTATGGAGGATCCTCTTGCACCCCTCCCAGGAAACCTGTAGGCTTGATCAACTCCCTGAAATGCTTGTATAGCAATGCATTTAGCATGGGGAATAAACAGGATGAAGTGGAGATCTGTGAGATCACAAGGCTACGATCTTCATCACAATTACGGAAATGTGGTGGAATAGCTCACATGACTGGAATGCTGTCATGGAGGGGCTACGTGCTTTTTAAGAGAGACCAGCCAGGAAAGTGAGGTGGTGGAGTTGCTCTTTATGTGAGAAGGCAACTGGAGTGCTTCGAGCTCTGCCTAGGGGTAGATGAAGAGCGAGTTGAGAGCCTGTGGGTAAGGATTAAAGGGCAGGCTACCATGGCTGACACTGCTGTGAGAGTACAAGAGGTACATGGAGCTCCTGGAGCAAGTCCAGTGAAGGGCTATGAAGATGATGAGGGGACTGAAGCATCTCTCATACAAGGAGAGACTTAGAGAGCTGGGTCTGTTTATCCTGGAAAAGAAGACTGAGGGGGGATCTAATCAATGCATACAAATATCTGAAGAGAGGGTGTCAAGCGGTTGGGGCCAGGATCTTTTCAGTGGTGCCCAGTGGTAAGACAAGAGGAAGTGGGCACAACCTGAAGCACAGGACATTCTGGCTGAATATAAGGAAATGTTTCTTCACAGTGAGGGTGACAGGGCACTGGCGGAAGTTGCCCAGAGAGGTTGTATCTCCTTCTCTGGAGATATTCAAAACCCACCTGGATGTGATCCTGTGCAATGTGCTCTAGGTGACCCTGCTTGGCAGGGTGGACCAGAGGTCCCTTCCTACAACTGTTCTGTGATTCTGTGGGATTGGAAATCTCAGAAACTGGTTTAACTCATTTATAGGGATGGACTTAAGGATAAAATTGCCCTGGACAGCCAATACTCTTATTCTAAGTACTTTCATGGGCTGATTGTAAATAATATATATATTTTATATATATATATATATATATAATATATATATATATAGTACTGCATAGTTTTTATATTGACAGGTTTTGTTTTTTAATTACATTCTGAAAATAATCATAGCATCATAGAATCATTAAGGTTTGAAAAGACCTCCAAGATCATCTGGTCTAACCATTCCCCTTACTATCATTGTCATCCACTAAAACCATGTATGTCCCTAAACACCAAATCTAACCTCTCCTTGAATACCTCCAGGGAAGGTGATGCCACCACCTCCCCAGGCAATTTGTTCCAATGCCTTCTGAGAAGAAATGTCTCCTAATTTCCAGCTTTAACTTCTATGAGAATTAAGCATTATTTTTTTTTTTTTTAAAGCAAATTATAAATGAAATACTAAATACTATTTTAATGTTCTTGAATGAATTTGTCAGACTTTGAACTCTGAAAGTTTCAGATTTTCTGATCTAGAACCTTTGGAACAATTCAGAAACAGCTAAGTTGAATAATATATTTTTTCTTCCACAGATATGAAAAATGGGTATTGTTATTTAGATTTCCAGAATATTCTTACTATGCACTTTGTTTAATCTCTTTAAAAGTTGCTATGGATTTACTATCATTGTGATATGTCATGATTTACATGCCTGCTAACCCACAAAATATTATTTACCTTGTCAAACCTGTGAAAAACATGCCTCTCTATTCTCAGTACAAGCAAATAGTGACAGCTGTATATGTTCATTATGCAGTGCTGTCCACCAGAAGAAAAGAAGCAGAAGCTCAGAAAACAAACACCAACTGTAAATAAGACTACCTTTTGCAAAATAGGGATTAAAGACTGTCGTGGTTCCGCTCGAGTGGGCAGCCGAGCTCCACCACAGCCGCTCTCTCACTCCCCCTCCTCAAAGAGGAATGGGGAGAAAATATGTGAAAAGGGCTCAAGGATTGAGATAAGGACGAGAAAATCACGCAATAATTATTGTAATGGGCAAAACAGACTCGGCATAAGGAGATAGTAAGATTTATTGCCTACAACTAACAAGCGAGAGAAGTGAGAAAACAAAGGAAAAAAAAACCAAAAGCACCTTCCCCCCCCATCCACCCTTTTCCACCTCCTCCCCCCGAGCGGCGCAGGGGAACGGGGAATGGGGGTTATGGTCAGTCTACAGCACTTCTTCTCTGCCGCTCCTTCTCGGTCACTCTCGTCCCCTGTGCTGTGGGGTCCCACCCACGGGATGCAGTCCTTGATGAACTGATCCGGCGTGGGCTTCCCACAGGCAGCAGCTCTTCCAGAACTGCTCCAGATATGGGTCCGTACCACGGGGTCCATCCCTCAGGAGAAAACTGCTCCAACCTGGCTCCCCTACGGGCAGCAGCTCCTGCCAGGTCACCTGCTCCTGCGTGGTCTCCTCTCCACGGGCTACAGGTCCGGCCCGGAATCTGCTCCGGCAGGGGTCTTCCACAGGCGGCAGCCTCCGTCGGTGCAGGGCCACCTGCTCCACCGTGGTCTCCTCCACGGGCTGCAGCGTGGAACCCTGCTCCACCGTGGTACTCCATGGGCTGCAGGGGGACATCCTGCTTCACCATGGTCCTCACCACAGGCCGCAGGGGACTTCTGCTCCGGCGCCTGGAGCACCTCTCCCCCTCCTTCTACACTGACCTTGGTGCAAGGCTGTTCTCCCACTCCCTTGACTCTCCCGGCTGCTGTGTGGCGCAGCGTTTTTTCCCTGTCTTAAATATGCTCTCACAGAGGCGCAAAACAACATCGCTTATTGGCTCGGATCTGGAAAACAATGGGGCCCTTCCCAAACATGGGGCAGCTTCTAGATCTTTCTCACAGAAACCACCCCTATGGCTCCCTGCTACCAAAACCTTGCCACGTAAACCCACTACATTCCACCCCTCGCCTCTGTTAAAAGCATATTTAAGACTACTCACAACATACTATCACTTTACAATTATCACAACAACCTTCACAAACTTCACTTACATCAAAAAGAAAAAGAATTCACCACACCAAAATAAACATAACATCATCACAGCACCGACAAGGTGGACATTTTACACACACACCACCCCTCGTCCCTTCACCACACTAACATATCACAGTTACTGCTTTCTTAATTCTTCACAACTTGTACATTCCTAACAATCATCCTGCACATATTTTTGCCCGTTACTTCTACTAACTATCATCTTATCTCAAATTCCTTGAGCCCCACGTTGGGCGCCAAAAAAAACTGTCGTGGTTCCGCTCGAGTGGGCAGCCGAGCTCCACCACAGCCGCTCTCTCACTCCCCCTCCTCAAAGAGGAATGGGGAGAAAATATGTGAAAAGGGCTCAAGGGTTGAGATAAGGACGAGAAAATCACGCAATAATTATTGTAACGGGCAAAACAGACTCGGCATAAGGAGATAGTAAGATTTATTGCCTACAACTAACAAGCGAGAGAAGTGAGAAAACAAAGGAAAAAAAAAACCAAAAGCACCTTCCCCCTCCATCCACCCTTTTCCACCTCCTCCCCCCGAGCGGCGCAGGGGAACGGGGGAATGGGGGTTATGGTCAGTCTACAGCGCTTCTTCTCTGCCGCTCCTTCTCGGTCACTCTCGTCCCTTGTGCTGTGGGGTCCCACCCACGGGATGCAGTCCTTGATGAACTGATCCGGCGTGGGCTTCCCACAGGCAGCAGCTCTTCCAGAACTGCTCCAGATATGGGTCCGTACCACGGGGTCCATCCCTCAGGAGAAAACTGCTCCAACCTGGCTCCCCTACGGGCAGCAGCTCCTGCCAGGTCACCTGCTCCTGCGTGGTCTCCTCTCCACGGGCTACAGGTCCGGCCCGGAATCTGCTCCGGCAGGGGTCTTCCACAGGCGGCAGCCTCCGTCGGTGCAGGGCCACCTGCTCCACCGTGGTCTCCTCCACGGGCTGCAGCGTGGAACCCTGCTCCACCGTGGTACTCCATGGGCTGCAGGGGGACATCCTGCTTCACCATGGTCCTCACCACAGGCCGCAGGGGACTTCTGCTCCGGCGCCTGGAGCACCTCTCCCCCTCCTTCTACACTGACCTTGGTGCAAGGCTGTTCTCCCACTCCCTTGACTCTCCCGGCTGCTGTGTGGCGCAGCGTTTTTTCCCTGTCTTAAATATGCTCTCACAGAGGCGCAAAACAACATCGCTTATTGGCTCGGATCTGGAAAACAATGGGGCCCTTCCCAAACATGGGGCAGCTTCTAGATCTTTCTCACAGAAACCACCCCTATGGCTCCCTGCTACCAAAACCTTGCCACGTAAACCCACTACAAAGACGTATTCTCTATTGGGAGGCGTTGAGCAATCTGGTCTAGTGGAAGGTATCCCTGCCCATGGCAGGGAAGTTGGAATTAGATGATCTTCACAGTGCCTTCCAGCACAAACCATTCTATGATTATATGCTTCTATGATTTGTTCATGCGTTTCTGCAGTTTTATTGCTCTTGTACTGAACTATATATATAAAAAAAAAAAAGCAATGGTCATGTTTTAAAAAATAAATTTTCAAAATATATTCTCACATTGAAAAACATAATTTTATGTAACACTTTGATAATGAGATTAAGCTCTTAGTTCACTTTTTTTCCGGTGAAGTTACCTGTTAACATCAAAATTATTAGGAACAGACTAGAAAAGCCATGTGAAGTAATTTCTTTTGCCTGAGATATTAAGAAAAAAAAGGGACGAGAAAGCTTATTTCCTGCATGTGGGAAGTTGTTTTCCAGGGACTTCCAAGTGAAAATTTCAGGCAACCCCATGAAAAAGGTTCCCATCTAATCACTTGCAAGCTGGAAATTTTAGTGCCTCCACCAGGCCTGCAAATGACTTCTCCAGGCATCCATGCTTGTTTAAGCCAATGGATTGGAACCTTACAGGCCTCACAGTGCCCTGCAGTCAGCACCATGAAGTGTTCCATTAACATCATTTTAATTGGGATATTTAATTATACAGAAAGATTTTAATATTCTGGAATCACAATTAAAAAGTTGTTCAGAAGGTTTTCTTCAAAGCTAGTGTTAAATGGGTAGTGCTAGCCACCAGCTGAGATAATTTGGTATGTGCTTATTTGACAGCCATCTGTGACTTTCTTTCACCCTGGGGAATAGCAGAAACCAAGTGAAGGAAGAAAATGGAATCTGATAAGAAATGCAATGATGGATATATAAAAGCTTGTGGTTTTTGTTTGTTTGTTTTTTCTTTGTTTATTTGTTTGTTTGTTGTTGTGTGTGTGTGCACGTGTTGTGTTTCTCAATTTTTTTGCCTCCTTTGTGCCCTCCCATCCTTTCTCTTTTTACTCATCAGTCCCTCACCTATTCCAATTTTATCCTACATGAAAATTTTATCCTATCCTACATGAAAGTCTCCCCCATGCCTTATTGTGGTTTAGCTCTTGTAAATCAGGCTTGGACTATACCCTGTGACTCTGATATATGATTTGGTTTGCCACATCTCCTTTCATTGAAGGAAGGCATTTGCAGAAGTTTCACAATATTCAGCCTTTTGATGTAAATAACAAATGTACAGTACTGGTAATTGTGAGGGGCTAAAGTATGTTCAATAAACAAACAATCAAAAAAACTTCTAAAATCTACAGAGTCTGTGTATAGCTTATACAAGAGATTTCCTCCTCCTGTCTTGTCTTGTCCTGTCCTGTCCTTTCCTCTCTCCCTCCTATCCTGTCCTGTCCTCTCTCTCTCCTATTCTCTCTTCCCCTCTTCCTCTTCCTCTTCCTCTTCTTTTTCCTTTTTTTTTTTTTTTTCTGGGAGATTTATTTTTGAAATGTAGGATTCTGTCTAATCAGAGATAACACTGAATCTAAAGTGTTTAAACTCTAGAAAAAAAACAATTGTGAGTCCCCAGAATCCTCTGTAGCTGAAGAAAGCATGTATATGACAGTCTGATGACAGATATAAAGCAAGGGAAATTTCATCTCACATACTTAAAATGCAAGAGTGCATAAACCATGTCTTAAAAAGGTCTAAAACTGAGCCATTGAGTAATCTAAAAAATGAGCTTTGTACTTAACAACATAGAAAAAAATAATAATTTTGTTAAAAACCCACAGTATTCTGAAGTTTGGAAAATAAAAATAGAACTTACAAAGTATACAAACTAAATAGAACATACAAAATAATACTTAAGATAATATTTAATATTAATATTAAATCATTTATTATATTTATTTTAAAACATTATTTTTTTAATATGTCAATATTTACAATTATTTTTATTTATTTTAAATAGTAAAATATAATTATGTATTGATATGTTTATTTTTCAGGTTATTTTTATCCTGATCCACGAAACTCCTGAAATTCATGGTTTCCTCATTGCAGATTTTCAATTTGGATTGGAAAAAAAATGATTGCAATTTTGGATTTTCCTGCAGAGCTCCAGTTCTTGCACTTGCACAGCATTTCCTAACAGGCTCAGTGAGTTAGCTCTCCAAAAACAAATAATTACCTACCATAATGGTTTATGCATTGAGTGTATGACCAATGAGTGTGCGCAACCGTATCAAGTATAGGACACTATAGATGGGATGCAGTCTGCTTAGCTTATCGGAATAAACTGTGCATAAATTTGCTGTGTTCCAGTGAAGTAGCTCTTGTAAAAGAAATGCCTGAGGAATCCAACTGCTCATGGAGATGTGCATGGCAGTTAGAGCTGCTAAGCTGCAATACCATCCAGATTGGACGGTTTCCCTCTCTGTGAAGATTTTAAAGGCTTCTACTCTCCCCATTAATTGCATAGAAACATGAGCACTTATTTCACACAGGTTGCTTCGTTCCATACATAAAAGTAAATGGACGTTAGATGCTTAGATTAGATGGTGTGGATCCTGTTATGCCTTTAAAATTTCCATATGATTTGTACGTACAAGCCTACACTTTTTCTACAGCCTGTGGTTTTATGTGACAAATGTAGAAAGCAGATGATGTAGAGGATAAAAGTTAACAAGTTGCAGTATCTTTAAGTGCATTTACACAGTCAGATTCATGTTTTTGGGAAGTGGCTCCTTGTTTTATAGCACAGTAGGTACCAGTAATGAAAACCATACTTTTTTTATGCAGCTCACCCTTCCCGGTCCCTCAACTTCCAGCACTAAGGAAGAGCACAAGATAACTATGTCTCAAGTTCTGAAGTCAGGAAAACTATTATAAAGATATAACTCATCTTCTTCTGAATTAATTTTGTAATAGGTCTATGAATTGAGAGCAAAAACTGCTTTCCTAATGGAATTGCATAAATAATGACACTGCAGGTGGGCTAACACATATGCAGAATACAACCAGAACTAAAACTGCGTAAAATACTGTGAAGGCTGCCTGCTACCTCTTGTACTCATTCACAAGATGGATTGGTAAATTAAAATCTCATTACCTGTGTTACATTATGTAGTCTTGTTATGTGTAATTATCAAAGTCAATTTGCTGCTATAACTTCATGACCAAATCTTAGGAGAACTTCTGCAAAATACAAGTAACTCTTAAAAGTATCATAAGTTCTCAAATTATGAGCCATGGTTTACTGGTATTGTCAAGCTATTGTCTTAAAATGCTTGTCCTTCATTCTGCTGGTATGCAGTCATAACTCAAATCTTATTTAACAGAATTAAAGGCAAAACAGGATGATGCATCTTCATATTTTTGTCTTAATTCAAAGTTTTGTTTAAGACTCTTAAAATCAAGTAAGATCAATGGGAAGCAGAAGATATGTTTGAAATCTCATTTTCTTTTACAATTATTCTGAAGCTACTTGCAACTATGAGGAAGTACACCTTCCTTCGTAAAACTGACACTTGAGATTTTTCCTTTCAAATTGTGAAATCTACATTGGTATAGGAATAAATTCAGGACTGAATTCAAAACACTGTTAGAGAAAAGACTGCTTTTTCACCATCATCGTTGGTTCAGAGTGACATCTACTATGGTCAGAATTTCATTTTGAAAACCGTTTTTCTTAACATACTTCAGAATAATGATCTTTAGAGTTCCTTTTCCTTTAATCTATAAAATGTAATGTTGCCAGAACTATTTTAACAAATGGTAGAAACCTTACAAAGCATATCCTATGCATTTGTCATAAAGGTATTTTAAAATCAGCAAAAAGTGTTAAAGCTTAGGGAAACCCTTATGTACTTTGGTATAAAATGTTTACCCATGAACACTCAGAAGGTACAAAATGAGTGTTCAGCTCAGTTCTGGCAGGTAACAATTGCTCTTGAAATGTCCCTGCTATTGGCTTCTTGACAGCTGGAAGAGGTGAATCCCTGGTGAAAACAACAGTCTGCTCCCATCAAAAGACAGTCCCTCAGCCCCAAACTGGCTGGGAACACCTCTTCTGGATATAACATCCCTCCCTTTACATGTTTACATTTAGAGTATTGCATTCTAATGTGACTTACAGTGTAAGTCACATTGAGAGTATTACATTCATTAACACACCCCCTACATTTATTAACACCCCCCTCCCCTTTTTTTTAAAGGATTTTGTTAAACTCTGAAAGGTACTTAACTTTTTTTTTTTTTTTTTCCTTGCAGATTTTCATTAGGAATTACTGAAGCATAGGGAAGGTTCAACTGGCACTGATACCTAGCTGCTAAAAAGTTACTGGAGGTAATTGTCTTTGTCAGTCTAGTCTGTAGTTTAATTTGTAGTTCAGAAGCTGAAGACAAAATATGTGGGCTGTACTGGTTATTTAAGAATTAAATTCTGCAATCCTCACTCTGAGCGACGAGTGCCTTATACTTCAGATAGTCAGATTCCATTAGGACTCCCGAGTTTTGCTTGCTGCTCTAGGTAAATATGACTGGTCACCAACTTAACATATTCTGTGGAAAGTGGAAAATTTTGATGGGCTTGCTAAGGAAGCAGTCTTTTCTGGGATAGCAACTTGTGATGTTGGGCATGAGTTTCATTCTTCCATTTCCCACCTTGAGATGTAACAGAGGGGTGCAATCTCTCATACACAGTGACTCTCCTAGAATTTCTCAGGAAAAAAAAAATAAAAAAGAGAGAGAGAAAGAGAAAGGAAAATCAGTATTTCCTAAGAGGGTGAGGGGAAGGAGAGAAATACTTCTCACAGTGTTGGCAGGAGACAACTGGGCAACCTTTGGTTTCCACCACACCTGGAGATGCAGACAGAAACACTAACTGTTCATTGACTGGTGGGAGTTTCATAAATGTTTTAGAACGAGAAATTAAATTATTAAAGAATGAATGGAAAATAGGTATATGGGAGAAAAGACACAAAGCTGTAGGCAAACAGGCCTCTAACTCCAGTTCTTTAACTCCAGACCACATTATTTGGGGGTGGGGGGAGGGACCAGACTTTGATATTTCTAATCATGATATACAAGCATAGCTAAGATGACCTTTTACAATGCACAGTATCCCAAGTGCTCATATAATCCTTGTCAAAATATGAAAACACTAAGTCTCACCACTGTGGTCACTGGTGGTTTTTTTTTTTTTGTTTGTTTGTTTCCTTGTCCAACACCTTTCTGCAGTTCTTCTGCACATTAGCCAATCTCTTCATTTGCTTCAAAAATTAGTAACATTTTGAACTCCCTGTATTTCATTTAATTTCTTTTATCAAATTATTCCAACTTTTGATTTGGAAGGGAAACAAGGTAGGTATGTATATCAATATGTAATTACCAATATCCTTGCCATGGTAGAAACAAGGCTTTGCACTCACAGACAGAACTAGGTCTAGTCAACAATACTGCTTCTGTGTAAGACCCCACTGAAATCACATGCATAATCCAGAAAGGAATGAGAACAAGTACTTCTACCCTAAACCTTGAATTATTAGATTCATGTTATTAATCCCTAAACTATTTTATTAACTCTGTGACAGCTACACAAAATTAGCATTTCAATGTATACATGTAAATAAATTGTTTATGGACACCCTGACATAATATATTAGTACTGCCTGCAGTTTGCAGTTAAAATTAGTACTACTTTATTTAGGCCATTTAACACATGCTGTACTTTTGCAAAGAAGAAAAATATGCACTGTTTTGTAGTGAATTTATTAACAATGATTGCAGGAATAGCTGTACTAATATTGAATTACAACACTTATATTTTACATTATTAACCAGTCTTTTCTACTGTAAAATTAAGGTAGAAGAATAATGCAATGCAATTTCAGCAATATCCATTTGTTGTAACTAGACTACCTACTACTTCAATGTTTACAAAGTGATGAGACTTGCACTGAGTAGAAATTTACACAATAAAATATCCTAGAAACTTCTTCTTGCACAGTGAGAACAAAATGAAAGGGGAACAAAATGGGCACTGTTGCTACAGGGGTGTCCCTAATTTATTTCTGTGGAACTAATGATTTATCTCAGGTTGAATGAGTTGAAAATGAGACCTGCTGTTTCCTATGATGTGTATGTATTGTCTAAAAAATAGATATTATGCAGCAGTTTGCTGGGTGGAATTGGTGAAAGAAACATTGAACCACCTTATTTTGCAGTTCAAGTGCCTTATAATACAAATGAATGTGCAGCAAGACAAACACACCTTACAAAATAATCAGCTTTATTGGTGTGTTGTTTACAGCCTGAGTATGTCGAACAGCTGGTACATTAGTCCTCTCTGAGGACTCAGCAATTACTTCCTGTGAGGTATCAAAAGAGAGCTCTCACATTGCTCCCAAGGCACTGAGTTTGTACACATTCCTTCTTTTTGGGAAGTGGTTGGATAAAGATTAAATAAAAATGCTGCCTTGCTTTCATATTTGGTAGTAGAAAAATGCAATGTAATTCTAAATTTATACGTAGCACTGCAGAAGGCTTAGGACCAGAGCTGTCCTTGGTGAACAGGATCTCCACCTGAGACACAGTGTAATTTTTACTGGACCTAGCCATTTAAATGTTGTCAGGAACCTCAACATTTCCCTGCAATGGCCCAGAGGTTCAATCTGATGAGCACATCTGATGATCAATGTTTTAAGAGTTTGTCTCTCTGACATTTTCCCCCATGTGATCTGCTTGTTTTCTGAAATTATAGTTTGTCCTAGATATTTCATTTTTTCATCCTAAGTATTTCTGTCACCTTGCACTTAGTTTTCAGATTCCACAAAGCCTTAGAGATATTCATGCACTGAACAGTAAATATATGTATAATATTAAGGACAAATTAGACTATATCAGAAATACACTTTTGTAAGACATAATTTCAGTTTTCATGCCACTAGACTTTTCTGACTTAAATTGAGTGTGATTCACAAATTGATGTACACTCCTCAAAACAGTTTTATAAAAACAATGTGCCTATTTCATTCCTCTAGTCCTTCTATAATAAAAGATGAAACAGATTTGATTGTTTAAAATAAACAATGAAAATGAGATGTCAGTTCCATTACTGTCTGCATCTTTATCTGGCATAAGGATGCACACTAAATTCTAACTGAATGACTGATGTTAATCTACCAGATAAAAGTTGAAACTTAAATGATGACATTCAATTTAGAATATTCCACAGCTGAGCTATCCTCAAATGCTGTTGTTTGATTTGTTACACAACTTTTCCACTTGGTGTTTTGACTGATCACTGTTCTTCAAAAGATGCTTTTTAAAGCACAATCATTTAGCTTCCTTATGCTCAAATATTTTATCTCTGTGCACATATGTGTATATGAATAAAAATACTGCACAGAAACCTCAAAACAAACAAACAAACAAACAAACAAAAAACAGCATTTTGAAAAGTATGAATTCAGAAGGTCTTATAGTTCAGCAGCTAAATCTCTAAGATGAATATCAAATAAAAACAAATAAGGTACTGCTATGACTGCAGAAGTGGTTGACTGAAAGTCTAACCACATTTTAAGACAATTAACATTAGACATTATGCAATATAGTTTCATATCTCTTTTGTGCTTGTCTAGAGCACAGTATTGTTGTGATGACACCAGTATTATTATTTGCTTACATGCACAGCATAATGACTCAAAGTGCATATGAGAAGAATGAACTAGCATCTGATTTACTTTAGTATTAACTGGAGTTTTGTTTTCTGATCATAAAACTTTCAAGCAATCTGTCATTGTTCTTTCATTCCATATTAGTAACCATTGAAATACTGTCTTTAGAGTATGCAAAGTGGATGAAGCACTGCTACAAGTCGCATTTTCTTTTGGTATTCATTTGTAAGGATGGTGATGGACCAATTTGATGTGAGAGGTGGAAAAGCTCCCCTGAGATTTGTATCAGTGGACTTCCTGTCAGAGTTTCTACTATGGACCATTACTAAAATAATAACTGCAGCTGATTTCCAAATAAATTAATCTAGAATGAACTCAGAGTTTTTCAACAGAGCATGCAAAATTTTCTTGTCTAGAGATAGGACTCAGGCTTGTCTAGGTCCAAATACCTATGGTACAGGTGTTTCATATAGTTTTCTACCAATGGCACAGCATGGTTTCACCACTGTTCCACCACACCGCTCTCTCACATGACCTGAGCATATGTGGACTTCCTACAAGCTGCAGCTCTTCAGGAACTGCTCCCACACAGCTCCATCCCACAGGGTCCATCCATCCCCCAGGAGCAAACTGCTCCAGCACGGGTCCCCCACGGGTGGGCAGCAGCTCCCCCCAGACCCCCTGCTCCTGTGTGGGCTCCTCTCCACGGGCTGCAGCTCCGGCCCAGGGCCTGCTCCTGAGGGGGCTCTCCATGGGCCGCAGTCTCCTCAAGGCCACATCCACCTGCTCCACCGGGGGCTCCTCCACCCATGGGGGGGCTGCAGCGTGGAGATCTGCTCCATGTGGGACCCATGGGCTGCAGGGGGACAGCCTGCTCCACCAGGGGCCTCTCCCTGCACAGCCCGCAGGGGAACTGCTGCTGCCTGCCTGGAGCACCTCCTGCCCTCCTGCTGCACCCACCTGGGGGCTGCAGGGCTGGCTCTCACCCTTCTCTCCCAGCTGCTGTAGCACAGAAGATTTTTGTTTGCCCCTTTCTTCGATCCGGTCTCCCAGAGACCAACCAGCATCACTTGCAGCCCAGCTCTGGCCAGCAGCAGGTCCCTTCTGGAGCAGCTGGAGCTGGCTCCTCTGACATGGAGCTCTGCTCACAGAGGCCGCCCCTGCAGCCCCTCTGCTAACAAAACTTTACCATGTAAACTCACTACAGTAGGAAAGGAGAAGAAAATGCATGTAGGAGTAGAAAGAGGAGCTGGAGCCTCTTTGTGAGTGACTTCCTCCTGTGCTGATCACCATGCATGTATTTCTTCCTCCAGAGAACGTTGTGAGATGGCCTTCACAGTATCACCCAAATACAGAAGTTTTCTATAAAAGGTATAGTTCTATCAAGAAAAACAAACAAAGATATACAAACAAAAGCAAAAGCAAAAGAAAAAAAAAAAAAAGCCTTCCAAGTGTATGTGCACAGGTGTGACAGCTTACAAATTGTAGGAAACTAAATAATTCTGAATAGTAGATATACCTTGTGTTCTTCAGTAACTATCTAAAAAACAAACAAACAAACAACAACAAAGAAAAACACAACCAAATCTGCTCAGCAGAAGATACAGTCTTGGAAAATGGGGTGACAAAAGCTCTTCCAAAAGCATAACTTCATGATAATCTTTTACTATGAAGGCTGAGTTTGTTTGTTACTATACAAAAATAAAATAAAAATAAAAATAAATAAAAATAAAAATAAAAATAAAAATAAAAATAAAAATAAAAATAAAAATAAAACAAACACGCACTTCCATATGAAACTAATAAGGTTTTTATTTTATTTATTTTTATTAAATTAATTTATTTTTTATTTTAATTAATAAGGTTTTTATTTTATTTTAAATTAATAAGATTTTTGCTAAGCGAACTATATTTAAATTTATGCTCAATAACTTAAGTCAAACTCAAAAGTGTAGCCTGAATTCCAAGCGGTTCTAAAATATAATAAATGAATCACTAAAACTAGGCTTTTGTTGCTTTTAATTAAAGAGTGAGGGATGAAAGTCAGGATGCTCTTCAAATAATTATTATTACCTAGGGAAAGAAGACATTACTAGCACATGTATATGTTTTGCATTGCCATATAGGTATCTGGGGGGAGGGGATAAGGAGGAGAAGAAAATGAGCTTTTATAATGCCAATGTCCATATTTTGATGTAGATTTTTTGGTTGGCTGGAATTAGAATAGCCAGCAGAAAAATATTTTGTTCAATGATCTGTACTAACTACCTTTTTTTTTTTTTTTTTTTTTTTTGGCTGAAATTACTCTCCTGGCATTTTACTTTGTTTAAATAATCAACTCAGAAGAGTAGAAAGCCAGAGGGAAATTTTAACAACAGAATGAGTATTGAAGGCTGATCATAGAGAAATCATTAGCTGTGATGACATTATTGCAGGATGCTGACTTGTCATCATCTGATATTTGGGCTTGTGGTAAATAGGAACCTGGATTTATTCTTAGGATGAAATAAAAACACTTCAAAATTAAAGCCTGAAATTTTCCTCTCAGTGTGTGAGCAGAACGCCTGTTTCTGTGTTGTAAGTTAGAGAAATATCCAAAAAAGGCATGTGCACCCATATAACATTTCAGTTATTCCTTCCATCAGAGGAATAAGGCAAGCCTATTCTTAGGTTTTGCTTTTTTGAGATTGTGACAGTCAATGCACCTTCTCAGAAACAGTTAAGACAGATAGACATATTACGTCAAAATAAAATCAAAAAAAAATTTGAAGGCCTCAGGGCCTCAGTAGAAGAAAGCATCTCTATCCAATCACATTTTATCTTGGAATTAAATTCTAACTAGCTGCAATTTTACAATAAACCAAAAACAAACAAACAGAAACACCTATTGGACAAAAAAACACAGAAATACAAATAGATTTTAAATGGTACCTAAATGGTACCTTTAGTAGTGAATCATATGTGGCAAGTTTTATAATTTTCCCTCTTTTAGTATGCAAGAATAAAACATTAATAAGGTCTTTGAACCTATAAGCGTTTATCACATATAAGGAGACTTAGGATTCAGTGTTTTTATTGTTTGGCTTTTGTCCCATTACAGGAGCTTTAAAAGAGACTAACAATCTTAAAAGAGTCACCTTCAAGGTTGACAGGTATAAATGCTAACTTTCCTGTAAAACAGCTTTTTTTTTTTTTTTTTTTCCTTCCCTCCCAAATATGACATGCTGATGGAGAAAAAATAAGCATTTATCATTCTCAAAAGAACATTCTGTTTGATGGGGGGTGAATGTCTTGGCAGAGTACCTGGAATTCAGCTCTGGATCAGCAAGGAAAGTTTCTTGTTTTTATTGTTAGGCTGGTGGAGTGTGGGGCCTGTTAACCATAGCAAATGATGCATAAAATAAAATTGGTTTAGCACAACCAGAAATTACAATGATGTTCCAAAAGTAGATTAAAGACCTTTGCAGTTTTCTTATGTAGTCCAGTGACTGAATATGGAAAGTTTGTCCCCCTGGAAGGTGAACTCTGAAGAAGGAATCATACTATACAAGATGCCCCATACTCCAGATCCCAAGACAGGCTTAGACAGATTATATTTCTTTTCCACAGCCACAGTGCAAAATATTATAAAAGTGTTTGTTTATGGCTCTAACTCCTGGTGCTGGAATTACTGTATCTCTTCCTATCCTTCTTGCAATGTTTTGTGTTTATAAATATGTTAGTTTGCAATTTCATGCCACAGTCAGATACACCACTAAGATGGTACTCTTATCTCACTTACTCTCTGGATTCTCTAGATTTATTTGACAAATAGATCCATCATTAAATCCCATTGTGATTACCCGAGATGTTAATTTATAGTGAAAATTTAGGCCAGAACAAGAACCGATGCTAGTCCATAGTTCATGATCCATGGCACACATCAAAATGTATTGCTGACAGTTAAGCCTCAGGAAGGATCACCTATAACGACTGTAGACATATGGTGTTATGCTTAACTTCGTAACTGGGATGCTCATAATTCTGAGAATATCACATAAAAGAGCTATAAAAACAGTAGTTTTGTTATGTATGTCTATTTACGTATATATCACAGCACCTATATTTCAAATGTGATGTCAACAAGCAGGACCTCACTTCTGTGGTGACTGTGCAAGCCTAATTGAGTTGTTATGTGCTTCTGTCTGAGTTTGGCTGTACCTGCTTCACACAAAAAACTCTCTGACACTTGGCTCCTTCATAATTGTCCCTCTGTTTGTCCCATAATTGTCCCATCTATTTGAGGCAACTCTCCATGAGCCACAAGTGCAAAGCAATTATATTGGGCCAGAACTCTTCTGCTGTTGTGCATACTATACACACATGAGAAGAAAACATATTTTTGATTTATTGCACTGACGGCTATCTTTCATATAACTCAAACACAGCTGAAAATGGATACAGAAGAAGCCATGAGAATTGCTATCGAATCAAGCATTTTCTTAGAGAGAGGAATTTGCCTTGTAAGTGGAGGGTAGAGAGGAAAAAAAAGTTGAATAGGAGGTAAGGACAGTGCTGTTACACCTGGATGACTAAAGCTATCCTGTACAGGTGACTTGGCACAAACCTTTCTGGCAGACCTGCAAATGGCATCCTCTTATTTCATCAGGCTCAACTGTGCAAAGATCGCTGAACTATAGAAGAAGACCTGCAAGTCAATGGACTGGTAAGCAATTTTTCTGGGAGGTTTGTTTCAGAAATGTGGGCAGTGAGGACTCAGTTAGGAGAAAAATCAAGAGCTCTTATCTGCTTTGAGTTTCTGAGGGGAGTACAAGGTAGGAAAATGTTGGTGTAGAAGCGTGTGTGAGAAAAATAACCAGTTCTCAAGATTTGCTCTTGTTTGTTAACACAGATGGAGTTAGGGTGATCTCTTATTCCATCAACCTTTTCATCAAGACAATTGGTCAAATCAGAAACCCATTACTAGGGTGAAGACACAAGGGGTAATCTGCTATACTGAATATCTTTTTAAAATGTAATCTTCAGTTTCCTTTGCTTTTTCTTTATTGTCTTTATTTATATCTGTCCTGTGTTTCAAGCTATTTCTAGACAGCTGAAGGATGATAAGTGAGCTTTAATAACTGCTTTATGTATCATTGAAAATAGCAAAGGATGAAGGAAACACAATATACGCCTGCACTGGGAAACAAATAAATAAATCAGAAATAAAAGATCATTTTCTAATAGTACTAAAATGAAAAATGAAAAAAAAAAAAAAAAAAAAAAAAAAAAAAAAAGGAGCCAAGAAGATACATTGAGAATCAAGAAGAAAATCATACATATATTTGTGTGTCTGTGTTTGTGTGTATGTCTGGTAAGAAATGGTCCTCTTCTGCATTTCTCCAACATTGGCTGCAAACACGAAGGACTGTAAGTTCCTTTGCAATGGTCATGAATGAGGCTTTGATCACAGTTGCAACAAGAATAAAATAAATATTACAACTGAAAAACCGATCGTATTCTTCGAGGCTAGTGTTTTTTTAGTGTACTGTTAAAGATCACTCACTTGGTTTGACACAGGCTGAATTCTCACCATTTAGCTAAATATGAATTTATGAGCTTGTAAGTCAATAACAAAAAAACTTTTGGTTTAACAACAGTAGCGAAGAACCAATACCAAAAAACTCTGTATCTGGAGAGGAAGTTTGCTTTGAATGTTTCCAATACAGTCGCAAGCTCATTGCTCTAGCACATGGGCTTAATGGTGTTGTTAAGGCATAATCAGGTGCATGCACTGTAGCTAACTTTTTATACCTGATGCCATATACCTTACCACTTCTCCCTTCAAAAGATTATTTGCGTAAGGAAAAGTGTACAGAAGCAGTGAAGAATATTTTGTTCTGTGTGTCTTCTGCTCATGTCTTATGACCTTACATCTTACTGCCACCACAGTTATTTCTCATCTAGCTACTAAATTGTGATTTATTTTTTTTTCTGAGAAATTTTGATCTTCCTGCCATAACACAGGCAGTACACAGCCCATATAATGCAGAAATCTGAGAATGAGTACAAATGTATACAGTGTACATACCCCATATCTTTTTAATTCAAGTGTAAATAGAGGCTAATGTTCCAAGTACTTCTTATTTTATCAAAGGCAATTCCTACAAATTGACGTTATTTCAGTGCATAGTGAATAGCTATTTGTACATATCATAATTATTATAATAATTGCATGCACAGGATATGCATTACTGCAGTATTCACACAGCGTATCTCAAAGCATTTTATGACTTTATATTCCAATATAGAAAGTAGAACTAAGTAAATGAAGAATTAAACCTTTAATCAGAAATATGTGCCTTGTTTGATGGCATACAATTCAAAAAGTAAATATGAGCCACAGCATTTCACAAACAAGGTATTTTAGCAAGTACGATCACATCTAGAGTAATTATGCTAAACACTCTTATTACTTTTATAGATTTCTAAATCTTCTAACTTCATTCAATTTCTATTTTAACCAAGGTATAATTCTTTTACTATGTATTTGCTAAGCTTGTTAATGGTTTATACACATGGAGACATTGAGGACAAAGAAACTACATAATCTTTCACAGTAAAAGTGTAAGTTCATTTGGAAACAGCCTCATTCAAGTAGCCACAGTTAGCTGTTTGGACAATACTTCTTGCTTAACAAATATTCTTCATCATAAACTATGAGTGTCAAAAGGAACAGAAGCAGGAAAATTTTGTTAAGGAGTATTCAAATTACCAAGATGGGGATAGCAATGAATTGAAATAGACGCCATATTGCTAAGCCATTAAACATATCATTGGCCAAGATGGATATTTAAATATGGTTATTTAGGTTATTTCATTTGCTACTTCAGAAAAAAATTAGTGTCCTAAGACTTCACTAATTCTACTGTTCTTCAGCCCAATGACTACTTTGCCTTGCCTAAACATGTAGAAGTAAATAATATAGTAAAATCAGCAGGTGTGTATCTGGAATCACATGAAGTATGACCACCTTGCATAAGAAGGGCTATCAGGATCTTCGACTTGGGATACTACATGTAAGAAGTTGTACATAGAATTATTTACACCTCCAGATGTTGTTTTGTTTGTTGTTTTTTTAAGTAATGTTTACCTTTCAAATGTCAGGATAAACTAGTTTCATGAAAATCTTTCCTATTTGGGTACTGGCCATATGTTGCCCTCATTATGTCTGTCAGCTGATTTCATGCCTGTAAACTGATGTGCGTACAGTCCCTAAAGGAATTAGCCTTGGCACAGGATTATGACACCTGAAATCCATGTAAAATTATTTAAGAATACTGGGAACTTGGGCTTGTAAACCTAACTTCCAAAATGACTTTATTGGGACTGGCTAAGACTTTTAATTATGTATTTAATTGCTGTACTTCACAAAACTCTTACTGAATTCTCTTCAGTATGTCCATGTCTCGTACTGACAAGTCAAGAACTGGACACAGTGCTTCAAGCCTGGCCTCACTAACACTCAGTAGAGGAGGTTTATTTCCTTTGACCTGCTGGCAATACTTTGCCTAATGCAGCCAAGGATACTGATAATTTCTAAGGGGCAAGGGCACATTGCTGACACATTTAAGTTGGTGTCCATCAGGAACCCAGGTCCTTTTCTGCAAAGCTGCTTTCAGCTGGGAGGCCGCCAACATGTCCTGGTGCCTGGGGTTTCTCTTCCCCAGGCAGAGGAGTTTGTATTTCTTCTTGTTGAGCTTCATGAAATTCTTGTTAGCCCATTTCTCCAGCCTGTCATGGTTTTTCTGGATAGCAGCATGGCCATCTGATGTGTCAGCCACTCCCTCCACTTTCATGTCATATGCAAGTTTGCTAACGGTGCACTCTACTCCATTGTCCAGATAGTTAAAGATGTTAAACAGGACAGGACCCAGTATTCACCTCTAGTATAACCTGCTTGTTACTGGCCTCCAAATAGACTTTTCACTACTGATCAGTAGCATCTGGGCTTGTCTGGTCAATTATTTTTTTGATCCACCTCACTCTCTGTTCTTCTCATAAGAGCTTAACTGTGAGGATGCATCTGAAGACAGTGGCCTTGCAATCACAACTGCCAGCTCCTGCAGCACTAGTGGGTGCATCCCATCAGGGTCCAAGGATCAGTTTGCTTAAGTATTCCCTGATCTGATTCTCTTCTACCAAGGGTACATTTTCTTTGCTGCAACCTTTCAGGCCAGTTCCTGTCTGGAACCTGTAAATCCCGAAGGCCAATTTTATTGATAAAAACTAAGACAAAGAAGGCATTTATTACCTTAGCCTTTTCACTGTCCTGTGTAGCCAGGTCAGCAGATTCACTGTAGAGTCCCACATTTTCCCTAGCCATTCTTTTGTCACTGATGTACTTTTAAAAGCACTTCTTGTTGCCCTTTCGCAACTGTGTCCTGTTGCAGCTCACATACATGTAACCTCGTCCAACTTCTGATAGTTTGACTGTAACTTGGGTCATGAACAGGGGAAAGCACATGCATATTATAAATGCATCTTTAAATCACAGGAAAACACAGAGGATGCAGAGGAGAAGAAGGCCAAATGTGATACAGGTGACATACTGAAGATGAATCCAGCCTCCAATGGAGGGGTGTGAGGTCCAGATCCAGTGTGATACTTGGAGCCACAAGACTCAATTTGTCAAGAGAGACATGCTTTTGCTCTCTATATGCCCTCATATAACATCTGGCCTTTTAGATAAGGCATTATAATGTATATAAACTGCTACTCACTTTAACATTGTCATTTTGGTATCGTGCAGCACACTGGAAGCATTGCCTGATCATTTTTCCATCCTGGATGTTGTATGGTGTTTTTTTCTACATTTTTGAAAATTTGAATAGCTAGGCATTTCACAGAATCACAGAATCACATAACCACATAATTTCTAGGTTGGAAGAGACCTCAAGGTCATCGAGTCCATCCTCTGACCTAAAACTAACAGTCCCCACTAAACCATATCCCTAAGCTCTACATCTAAACGTCTTTTAAAGACTTCCAGGGATGGTGACTCCACCACTTCCCTGGGCAGCCTGTTCCAATGTCTAACAACCCTTTCGGTAAAGAAGTTCTTCCTAAGATCCAACCTAAAACTCCCCTGGCGCAACTTAAGCCCATTCCCCCTCGTCCTGTCACCAGGCATGTCGAGAATAGACCAACCCCCACCTCACTACAGCCTCCTTTAAGGTACCTGTAAAGAGCAATAAGGTCGCCCCTGAGCCTCCTTTTCTCCAGGCTGAACAAGCCCAGCTCCCTCAGCCGCTCCTCGTAGGACTTGTTCTCCAGACCCCTCACCAGCTTCGTTGCCCTTCTCTGGACCTGCTCAAGCACCTCGATGTCCTTCTTGTAGCGAGGGGCCCAAAACTGAACACAGTACTCGAGGTGCGGCCTCACTAGAGCCGAGTATAGTGGGACGATCACTCCCCTAGCCCTGCTGACCGCACTGCTACTAATACAAGCCAGGATGCCGTTGGCCTTCTTGGCCACCTGAGCACACCACTGGCTCATATTCAGCCAACTATCAACCATCACTCCCAGGTCCTTCTCTGCCTGGAAGCTCTCCAACCACTCATCTCCCAGACTGTAGCTCTGCTTGGGGTTATTGCGCCCCAGGTGGAGGACCCGGCACTTGGCCTTGTTAAACTTCATGCAGTTGACCTCAGCCCATCATGTCAGAACAGCCTTTCTTTATTATTCTACAGAAGTCAGACCATGTGGAAGTTTGCGGGTAATTACTTTTTCCACTTTGATTTTAGACTTTAGATATAATACAGGTATGGTAAAAGGAGGATGAAAATATGCCAGATTACAGCAGTATTTTGAAATATATTTACAATACATTCCAGAGATACTATTGATATGAGATCAAGAGCAAGAGAGAGTGAGGTCGTCTTTCCCTGGAAACTGAGTTTTCTCAGCATCACATTGCTTAGACAACAAGGACTTACACAAGTCTCCACATTTAACTTTTTATTGAAAACAGTGGCAGACTTTTCATATTAACTAAATACTCATTGACATTTGCTATATCTGCTTCCCTTTTTTTGTTGCCCCTACTATTGCCTTGCATGTCTTCAGAAGCGGTAAAAAAGCATATGGTGAGAAAATATTGTTAGTGCCACACACATCTGTAGGCGCTCCTGTAGCTTCTCTGTAATAGTATGTGATATTTCTGTTAGATGGCAGCAGAATTCAGGACATATTCTGTTTAAACTCCTGTGAACCTTTGTGTATCACTTCACTTTGTTTTGTTTTCAGATGAGTACAGTTTTCAAAACCTGGTAAGACAACATGGGGAGGACACTGGCTAATAGTGTGATTGACACTGATAATGGAAGACATCTACCACAGCAACTTCTAAGTCTTACTGCATCTTAGAGTGAAAGCTAATAGGCCATTACTTAATTTGAATTAATAAAATTCAAAGAGACAGATTATCCCCTTGTACTTTTAAAGATACTTCTTGGTCTTTACACCTAGGAAATGGCAGAACCTAGTGAATCCAGAAATATCCTGAAATCCAGAACTAAAACAAACAAACAAACAAACAAACAAACAAAAAAAAAAAAAAAAAAAAAAAACCAGAAAATCAGACAACTTATGAGATATTTGCATTTAGAAGGTAGCAAAATACACAGCAGTCAAGGCATTCTTATCAAGAACAAATCCTGTCAAAATGCATTCCCTATTGTCTATCTGTATATGACAGGCCAACAGACCTCACAAATAGGGAAGGAACAGCAAGTGAATTCAGCAAGTCTTCAGCAAGAGTTTGGAAGACAGGTTTAGATTTCAAAGTGATCCTTACAAACTGGAAAATCATCTAAGGGTGGGATGAAACTCAAAGACAAGTGCAGAGTTGTATTCTTAGTGGAAGCAATTCAATATCTACACACAGGATGAGAATAAATATTGCATTGTTTGTGGGAGATTTAGTAGGTCACTGGCTAAAGAGAAACCATTAGTATCATGCAGTTGTAAAAGCTGAAAACATCTCGTTGTGTTATGCAGACTCGGTATTCAAAATGAGTGGTGTCAGTGGTCAATCATGCTTTTCATCCACTCTACAATGGTAAAGCCTCAGTTGTTTCTCCACTGTGGACACCATAAGAACAATAAAAGACCATGCACAGAATAAGGAAAGACCTTTTCCAGGAGAAAAAATTAAGGATGAAAATACATAAAGCAAGATTAAAAGAAACAAACATAGATAGATAGATAGATTGATAAGCCCTGTTAAATTTAGGAAATTGAAGATCAAAGGAGGACACAATGAAAACCCACAAATATTGTAAATACATCTGCAAAGCAGGTGACACGCACTTTTTTAATTTGCTAGTGAGAAGGTTTAGGCTTAACACTAGGAAAATTAGAAATAATCATAAGGGTAATGGGTAAAGACTGTTTAAGGTGGACAGGGAATCTCTACATTAAGATATTTTTAATTTCAGATCAAACTCAAAAATGGCATATGACATTGATACAAAAGAATGGACAACAGAATCAGTTCAGGTCCTTTCTAATTTAATAACTTAATCTGTTCATGAAAAAAAAAAATAAACATAAAAATAAAAATCTTAAATGAGAAGCTAAATTCCTGCATTGTTAATCCTTAATATCATTGGAAGTATTCCAAGTCCTGTCATTCATAGCTTATAAAAGAGAATATATTTATTTAATTATGAATCCTGAATATCTGTAAAATGGTAATTTTATACATGTGTACATGGGAGATGAAAAAGCTACCCAGAAACCACATGAACCTTTGAATTGTTAGAAAAAAATTTCAGTCTTATGATGTCATCTGTTCTTTGCACAAACTCCTAAAATAAAAGCAGTGAATCTATCAGGTTATTGAGTAGAAAGCAAGGAAAGTGGCTGAATGTTTTAAAATGGTTTAATGGTTCATGGGTGTAGAATCCAAGGAGCACTGAGCTCTTGCTTTGATGCAAGGTGACATTTTTGAAGAGCATTAACTTTTTATTTTTTCTAATTTATTTTATTTTGCTTAAGTGAAAGACTGAAACCTTGCTTATGGTGTCTGACTTAATATATATGTATGATATACAAAATATATTATATAAGTGTTTTACTTTTTCCATGGAACATCCAAAGACTTATCTATGGTAGGGAGGTTGGACATTTTGATCATCTTGCCAGCTCTCAGCATCCTAAAAGCAAAGATATTTTCAATGATGTGCTAATGAACAGCAATAACTACGCCAAGCTGAATGGTGTGAACATACACAAAAAATAATAATAAAAATAAATAAATAAATAAAAATTGAACAGACTTAACTCTGTTCAGATCTGAAAACATGAAATTATAACATTTCAAGGAACATTTAGCTCCTGGTAAGTGCATTTTTATTTTATTTTATTTTATTTTATTTTATTTTATTTTATTTTATTTTATTTTATTTTGTTTTGTTTTGTTTTGTTTTGTTTTATGAGAAAGGCAGCTTATTTTTCCATGGTCCCTGGAAGTGCTGAAGTATTCATAATTCCCTAGTAATTTTTGAAATTCCTTCTTTTCTGTAAAAATATTTTACTTGCTCAATATCACTGTCCACATAGCCGAGCTCTTCACAGGGACATGAAATCTCTTGAAAAATACTATTGCTATCCTGAGATATCTTGCACCCAAGAAGTAATTCACTTCATGTACCAATAATTTTAGATGAGTTGTTCAGAAAGGCCTGGATGTTAAGTTTGGAAGGCAGTGACAACTAGACTTTAAAAATGAAACAGGATTGTCAAGTAATCAAAAATATCTCAAGGGGAAGAACAGGGAACATTTTTTTTTCCCTTGAAAAGTTCAAAAAAAAAGGAGACCTGGGTAACTACAGGCCAGTCAATCTCACCCCTGCTCATGAAGATACTTCTGGAAACTATGCTGGAAAACAAAGAAGTGATAAATGACAGCCAACATAATTTTACTAATGCAAATCATGGTTGACAAATGTAATGACCTTCTAGGACAGAATTGAAGAATAGAAAAAGAGCAACAGACAACATTTACCTGGACATATGCAAAGCGTTTGGTACTGTCTTGCACAACATCCTTGTCTCTAAGTTTTAGAGACATGGATTTGATGGATGGATGGATAAGTTGGTGGATAAAGAATTGGTTGGATGGTGGCACTCAAAGAATCGCACTCAGCAGCTAGATATCCAGGTGAAGGTAAGTGACAAGTGGTATTCTTCATGGGTCCTGATGAATCCAAAAGATTTTTAAGTGTCCCTGCACCTAATTTCTGTCCAGGTAAAAGTTAACCAACTATACAGAGAGGGAAACAACAGGTTAAAGAATCACAGGTTAAAGAAAAACAACTGCAAGCATTTTTATGAAAATTAAATTGTATTATTTGCCCCATTTGTGATCTACAAAGAAAATGAATTAACTTTGAAATCCAGTTCACTAAATGAATGTGTAAATATTTATCCTTCCAGATGCATACAAAATATTTTTAGATCAGTCCACAACTATATGGAAGATTATGAACACCATCCAAATATCCTACAGGATTCATTTTTAGAGCATAGGATCTATGTGATGGAGCATGGTAGCAGAAGCACAACACAGTCCAATTAAAACATCAGTTTCTGAAGAGAAAATGGAAACAAATTATGGTGACAAATGGAATCTTTCTCTCTATTGGTTGTCCTGTATTTCAACTATTTTCAATATCGGTAAATGTAATTATTTAAATAAATAATTCAGAAATGCTTTACAAATTTTATTTATTTTTATTTATCTAGTGCTAACTCAGAATTACCCAAAAATTACTCAAGACATGCACTATTTTCCCCCATCACCACACTTCTAACCATGAACTTCTCTTTCTTGCTTTCTGTCACCTAATTTGCTTTAACCTTCTCTCCTACATTCTTCCCAGCCACTTAATACCGCAGTAGCTCTTGTGTCTTTCCTGCTATTTTTTTGCTTAACCTTTACATACCACTTAGGCTATCCATCAATTAACAGCAACAACAAAAAATACCCTGGGGAATTAATTTTATGTGTAATCATACTGGCTGAAATTCTAGCACCATTAAAATCTGTGGGAGTTTTGCAATTGATTTCAACTGAGCCAAGAGTTCACTCCCACTGTATTGAAGTAACGTCAACAACACACAGAAGGAGCTAAATTTTAAAACACAAGGTTCTCTAAGTTAAAGGCTCTCTTTCAGGTAATTGAATTTAGCCTTAAACAAACAGTAGAAAGAGTTCCAATGACCTGAAGAATCTCACCTCTGTCACCTGTTGTCAGTTGACAGAATCTAATTGACAGTATTATTCAAGATGTCATACTTCATTTTATTTCTTTATTTATTTCTTAGCAAATGCACAACTACCAATGTATTTTTACAGTTAGCACACTGCAAATAAAAAATATTCCTGATGTTAGATGACATCTTACATGATAGACAGAATTCCACATTCTTCCACACACAAAGCATTTTTTGCATACAACTTGCATTCAATAACAAACAAAAGAATCTGTCAATTCGAATCTGTCAATCTAAAGTAATTAGAATTACTTTTTCTGAAAACATAAGAATTTTCTTATGGTAAGATAGGACAGAGTATCTTATTTAATGCTGTTAGGGTGCCAAGCACTTTTCACGTTGCAGTTTTGAGACAACTACAGAAACCATTTAAAAAAAAAAAAAAGGAATCATCTTATACAGCTTGACAGCAAACATCATTTACAAAAGGAAATTGTTTCCCTTAATTTGGATGTATATCACTACAAATTCTTGTGCACAATTTTGTAGTCTTGCAAACAGGTGTGGAAGTTATTGTAAGGAACGAAGTAAGATCCAGTTTGCTGGACACTACTGTTTTATGTTGCTATGTCATCTTAGACTCTCACCCTCAATGCGGAATTCAGAATGATAGTAAAATCAAAATCCCACTTGATACAAAGTGGGATTTTCTTTAGCTGATATTTGGAAGTTATTTGATATTTGATATTTAGCTGATATTTCATTTCTTTAGCTGATATTTGGAAGCAATATAACATCATTCTTTTTATTAGTACTGTGCTTGTCTACTGTTTTGTTGCTGCTGTTGTTGTTATTGCTGTGTTGTTTTTTGTTTGTTTGTTTGGTTTGGTTTGTTTTTCTCTTTTTTACCTTTTCCACAGACAAATTATCCTATTGTGTTATACACTGTTTACTTTTTTTCTCTCTAGGAAAAATCGTAGTCTTCATTTCTTTTTTTAGCCATCTATAGCCTTGTTCCCCTACCCTACTGCCCCAAGCATTTTTATTTTAATAGACCTCCACAAATCTTGTTATTTCCCAGCTGATTTTTAGTTTTAAGCCTAAAACACATGAGGTGTTATTGGAACTGGTACTTAGCTGTAGGGCAAGATCAGGAGCGTATGAATTTTTTAAAAGACTGATCAGACCATGAAGGAAAAAGAGGTATAAACCACAGAATGAAATGCTCAGCAAAGTAAATAAGAAGCTGAGGCATAGCTGTAGACCAGTTGTTATGCAAAGACAGAGCAGTAAGTCTGGAAGGCTCAGACTGCTGCTTCACGGCATCTCAACCTCTTTGTGCTGAGCACATTTAAAATGTGGACATACACTAAGGTCGAGATGAGGGCAGCTTCTGTTTGACTTCTCCACTCCACAAAGTGTGGAAAAAAAAACAAAAAACAAAAAACAAAAAACATACTGTCAGCATTTTCCACTGAACAGCTCATGTTTGTTAATTAAAAGTTGTTTTCTCATCTATTTTCTTTCTGTCTAATATCTTACTGCCAGGTCAAAACTGCTGATCCGCTGATTTCCTACAAAGTGACCTCCCTCACTGAAGTCAAAGGCAAGATTCCTGCTAGATTCAGTGAGAGGGATATCACCCTAAGTCCTCAGAGTGCACATCATGTGTCCACACAAAACAAATGAAAAAAAAAAAAAAAAGAAATGAAAAAATGAAAAACAAAAAAATGAAAAAATAAAAAAACAGCATTCTCCTCAAGAAACTGGCTGCTCTTGGCTTGGACTGGTGTGCGCTTCGTTGGGTTAGAAACTGGCTGGATAGCCGGGCCCAAAGAGTCGTGGTGAATGGAGTCAAGTCCAGTTGGAGGCCAGTCACTAGTGGTGTCCCCCAGGGCTCGGTGCTGGGGCCCGTCCTCTTTAATATCTTCATCGATGATCTGGATGAGGGCATTGAGTGCACCCTCAGTAAGTTTGCAGATGACACCAAGTTAGGTGCGTGTGTCGATCTGCTCAAGAGTAGGAAGGCTCTGCAGGAGGATCTGGATAGGCTGCACCGATGGGCTGAGGTCAACTGCATGAAGTTCAACAAGGCCAAGTGCCGGGTCCTGCACCTGGGGCACAACAACCCCAAGCAGAGCTACAGTCTGGGAGATGAGTGGTTGGAGAGCTGCCAGGCAGAGAAGGACCTGGGAGTGATGGTTGATAGTTGGCTGAATATGAGCCAGTGGTGTGCTCAGGTGGCCAAGGCCAACAGCATCCTGGCTTGTATTAGAAGCAGTGTGGCCAGCAGGGCTAGGGAAGTGATTGTCCCCCTGTACTCAGCTCTGGTGAGGCCACACCTCGAGTACTGTGTTCAGTTTTGGGTCCCTTGCTACAAGAAGGACATCGAGGTGCTTGAGTGTGTCCAGAGAAGGGCGACGAAGCTGGTGAGGGGTCTGGAGAACAAGTCCTACGAGGAGTGGCTGAGGGAGCTGGGCTTGTTCATCCTGGAGAAAAGGAGGCTCAGGGGTGACCTTATTGCTCTTTACAGATACCTTAAAGGAGGCTGTAGCGAGGTGGGGGTTGGTCTGTTCTCCCACGTGCCTGGTGACAGGACGAGGGGGAATGGGCTTAAGTTGCGCCAGGGGAGTTTTAGGTTGGATCTTAGGAAGAACTTCTTTACCAAAAGGGTTGTTAGACATTGGAACAGGCTGCCCAGGGAAGTGGTGGAGTCACCATCCCTGGAAGTCTTCAAAAGACGTTTAGATGTAGAGCTTAGGGATATGGTTTAGTGGGGACTGTTAGTGTTAGGTCAGAGGTTGGACTCGATGATCTTGAGGTCTCTTCCAACCTGGAAATTCTGTGATTCTGTGATTCTGTGTGAAAAGAAGCCTGCAAATTAATCCGTACAGCTATGATGCTTGAGCTTTGTTTTCAATTAGCAAGAGTTACTTTATGGTGCACTAGCTTGTATTATAATTCATCTCGCTTTAGAAAAATGTTATTAAGATATTTAGAGGTGCAGAATAGTTTAAAATATTAAAATATTTAAAATACATATTGTAACATTATTTCTAGATATAAAAGAAAGCTTTGCTTTAGATTTATTCTTTTTTATATATATTTATTTTCTTTCTGTAATATCTTGTGGATTCCCTAGCAGTTTTATTAACATTAGTTTTACAGTATACGTCTTCAAAAGTTATTCCATTATGTGTGATAATATCATAGAATCATAGAATCATAGCATGGTGTGGGTTGGAAGAGACCTTAGAGATAGTTCCTTTAGCTCCAACCCCCCTGCCATCGGCAAGGACACCTCCCACCAGCCCAGGCTGCCCCCAGCCCCATCCATCCTGGCCTTGGGCACTGCCAGGGATGGGGCAGCCACAGCTCCTCTGGGCAGCCTGGGCCTGGGCCTCACCACCCTCAAAGTGAAGAATTTCCTCCTAACACCTAATCTACACCATTAAAGCCAATATGCCTTGTCTTAACTGCAACACTGCCTGAAACAGAGTCCCTCCCCAGCTTCTCTGCAGCCCCCTTTAGGCACTGGCAGGCCACAATGAGGTCTCCCAGGGCCTTCTCTTCTCCAGGCTGAACCCCAGCTGTCCCAGCCACTCTTCACTGGGGAGCTCCAGCCCTCTGATCAGCTTTGTGACTCTCCTCTGGACTTGTTCTAATATGTCTGTGTCCTTGTGCTGGTAGTTTCAGAGTTGAACCCAGTATTACAAGTGGGGTCTCACAAGAGCAGAGAGTAATCCCCTCCCTTACCCTGCTGCACACACCTCTATCAATGCAGTCAAGGATTCATTTAGCTTTCTGGTCTGCAAACACCAGCTCATGTTCAGTTTTTTGTCCACCAGTACCTCCAAGTCCTTCTCTGCAGGGCTGCTCTCAATCCACACATTGCCCTGCTGTCCTAGTTTCTGCTAGGATAGAGCTATTTTCCTCCTAATAGCTGGTATGGTGCTGTGTTTGGGATTTAGGATGAGAATAATGTTGATAACACATTGATGTTTGACTGGCTGCAGAGCAGTGCTTACACTAAGCCAAGGACTTTTCAGCTTCTCACACTGCCCTGCCAGCAAGGAGGTTGGGCGTGCAGGAGGAGCTGGGAGGGGACAGAAGCAGGACAGGTGACCCCAACTGGCCAAAGGGATATTCTGTACCAGGTGCTGTGGTGTGTGCTGGTTTTGGCTAGGATAGAGCTAACTTTCCTCCCAGTATCTGGGAGGGTGCTGTGCTTTGGACTTAAGGTGAGAGTAACGTTGATAACACCCTGTTGTTTGACTGGTTGCAGAGCAGTGCTTACACTGAGTCAAGGACTTTTCAGCTTCTTGCTCTGTCCTGCCAGAGTGCAGCAGGAGCTGGGAGGGGACAGAAGCAGGACAGCTGACCCCAACTGGCCAAAGGGGTGTTCCGTACCATATGGCCATATGATCAATTAATATGATCAGTATATTATTTATCTTCATGTTTGGGATTGCCCCAACCCAGGTGTACTTGGTCTTGTTGAACTTAATGGAGTTCATATGGGCCCATTATCACAGGGACTTGTCATGGTCCCTCTGGATTGCATCTCTTCCCTGCAACATTTTAACTGCACCACTCAGCTTGGTGTTGTCCACAGACTTGATGAGGGTGCACTCAATCCCACTGTCCATGTCATTGATAAAGGTGTTAAATAATATTGGTCCGATAATATTGGTCACAGTACTGAACCATGAGGAATACCGTTGTCTAACATTAACATACTACTGTTGTGGTTCCGCTCGAGTGGGCAGCCGAGCTCCACCACAGCCGCTCTCTCACTCCCCCTCCTCAAAGAGGAATGGGGAGAAAATATGTGAAAAGGGCTCAAGGGTTGAGATAAGGATGAGAAAATCACGCAATAATTATTGTAACGGGCAAAACAGACTCGGCATAAGGAGATAGTAAGATTTATTGCCTATTACTAACATGCAAGAGAAGTGAGAAAACAAAGGAAAAAGCAAACCAAAAGCACCTTCCCCCCCATCCACCCTCTTCCACCTCCTCCCCCCGAGCAGTGCAGGGGAACGGGGGAATGGGGGTTATGGTCAGTCTACAGCACTTCTTCTCTGCCGCTCCTTCTCGGTCACTCTCGTCCCCTGTGCTGTGGGGTCCCACCCACGGGATGCAGTCCTTGATGAACTGATCCGGCGTGGGCTTCCCACAGGCAGCAGCTCTTCCAGAACTGCTCCAGATATGGGTCCGTACCACGGGGTCCATCCCTCAGGAGAAAAATGCTCCAACCTGGCTCCCCTACAGGTAGCAGCTCCTGCCAGGTCACCTGCTCCTGCGTGGGCTCCTCTCCACGGGCTACAGGTCCGGCCCAGAATCTGCTCCGGCAGGGGTCTTCCACAGGCGGCAGCCTCCGTCGGTGCAGGGCCACCTGCTCCACCGTGGTCTCCTCCACGGGCTGCAGCATGGAACCCTGCTCCACCGTGGTACTCCATGGGCTGCAGGGGGACATCCTGCTTCATCATGGTCTTCACCACAGGCCACAGGGGACTTCTGCTCCGGCGCCTGGAGCACCTCTCCCCCTCCCTCTACACTGACCTTGGCACCTGCAAGGCTGTTCTCTCACTCCCGGCTGCTGAGTGGCGCAGCGTTTTTTCCCTGTATGCTCTCACAGAGGCGCAAAACAACATCGCTTATTGGCTCAGATCTGGAAAACAACAGAATTTATGTATTGCCATTTATTGTCTCTTATTAAGGACATTAAGTGGGTGAGTATAACTTCCACAGAAAGGTCAAGATACATAAAATTTTATGAGCGATATATACAGATTTTGGAGGTGATAATATAGAAAAAGGGATGCCTGTGAATGTGAAAGATATATGCTCTAATTTAGTATATATTTATTATTATTATTATTAGGCTATTTAGAGATTAAAGGAATATCTAAAATTCAGGGAAAGGCTAAATGCTGTAAAATCCCAAATATATTAACCCTTTGCATCCTATTGATTTCTATGAAAATTAAATGTTCTTTATACTTGTTAAATAACTATTTTCATGTTCTTATTCCATTAAATAAAGCAGTAACTTCCCTCATCCCCATTCTATTGTCAGCAAAGAGTTTTCCAGTTTATATAATGTTTTCCAGTTTATATAATGTTTTCCAGTAGTACCAAGAACAAGTCATAGTGAAATCTTAACATTATACTCTTAAATTAGACGTCATATTTCAATATTTAAACATGCATAATCAGAAATTTAAAAATACATCATTGGCTTCATCAGGTTAAAAATAGTTAAGGATGGAAACTCACTAAGCAAAATAAGTATTTCACACATTTATGTTATTTGTATATTCCAAAACATTATGACCCTATTTTTAGTAATAATGTTTTTCATGTCTGATTACGGATTAATTTACTCAATAATCAAAATATTTGAAAATCAATAAATAAAAGCATCCTCTGTTCCAGCCTGCTACGCTACCTCTCTATTTCTGTATGCCAATTATGGTGAGGGACAGTGCGTTCTCTAACCTTTCTTTGGTATTTTATTTCACAGTGCTGAAAATTCATCCCTTGACCTAGACCAAAGGCCTGGGAAATCATCTAGAAAGTGCCAAATCTTTTCAGTCCATGTGGATTGCATAGGAAGTCAGGGAAAAAAAAGAAAGAAAAAAAAAAAAAGTAGAAATTAAGCTTTCAGCATTAACAGTGATATGAAGTATACATCTTTCTGGTACTTTCTTCCCTTTACAGTGGACTGTCAATACAAAATTTTCATGCATAGCATCTAAAATTGCAAGGAAGAGATCTCCTGATCTTGTATGATATTCTTGTATGATATCTTGTATAGTATGTTTGGCTATGCTGGCAGAGTTGTCTGCAGCCCTGATGGATCAGGATAGGTAGATCCTGTGGCCATGGAAAAGGACAGAAGATGAACTTTATAGACACCTGAAGAAATTTAGGTTGTGTAAACGGAAGGACCAAATAGGTGGGTGGCTGTTCTGTAAGGTTTTCTCTTTATCCTACTCTTGTTTCATGCTGAAAGGGATGGCATATTGCTGCACACTTTAGATTTCTGGAAGGAAGAATAGACAAGCAATAACTGAAATGCGCTGAGTCTGTATCTGTGGTGTGCTCTTGTGTTGTTTCTGGCATGTGAATTTACAAAGCAGCAGTTGCTCTATGATAACCATATGTAAGTTTTAATCCTTTGCAAAATCAAAATGACCAGCCTCCTTTTTAATGGAGATTGATATAATTTAAATTTATTTTGTGTAAGAAGTGTGGACAGTTGCCAGTAAATAAATAAATAAATAAATTTAGTAATCCTTTTATTAAAATATATAGTTAATTGCAACTGTATCATGACTTTCACATTCAGATAGCAGTTCCTCCTTCTCTCTATTATGTCCAAATGAAAATGTTCTGAGATGAACAGTTCTTATGTTCAATTCAGAAATCACTCCATGTCAGGCTGAATTATGAAGCCAGGACTTCAGCACCTTCTAGGCAAGATCAATACAGGCTAACACGGGAATCTCACTTAGTCTTTAGTACATTGCTGCCTCATTCCCACCACTGCAACCTGTTCCAAACAGTTAAGAAACTTTTGGTCAAATGTATCTACTAGCAGACCTTAGATGCTGCAGAAACTGTCTATGTAAAATGAAGATTAGCTATTCCGGCTTAATTTCTTAAAATCTTACTTTTCACCTCCTTGCATTCTGGGCTCCTGCATTTGGCCATAAGAATCTTGCTTTAAATTACTGTTAAGCTCCCAGTCACACACTTGAGAAATTTGTCTGCTTGTTGACTTTAGTGGAGATACATTTTATGCAAATTGAGTAGTTGGCCATGTCTTTTTTTTTTTTTTTTTTTTTTTTTCATATTACAACAAAAGAAGTTAAGATCCTTCCATCAGTTCATATCAAGATCTCAATTTCAATTTTTATTAAAAAGAAAGGAGATGGTGTGATTTAGAACTTATAGTAAGAAAAGCTGATTGGTAACGTAAGCCTGTTCAGTATTGCCTTTCATTCATAAAATAGCACTAGAAAATAATTTCTAGTTGCCTTAGCATTTCTAATTTAAAGTTGGATGTCACAATTTGGTGAACCAGGAAATCTACCAAGATAATTCCGAAATTGAAGCATCACTTCAATAGGCACACACTGGGATGGGTTTCATCCCATTTCAACTTATTCTTAATTTCATTTCTATAGACTTGTAATGATATAGTTTTGTATTGACTTTACAACATAATCTGCATATATTTGCATAAAATAATCAGACACTGCTTGAGAGTGTTAGGTAGCAATTGTGCATGCTCTGAAGTAGTATCTCATCAGAATAATATCTACAAAGTTTATTCCAAGTATAATTTAAAATCTTTGAGCCTTTAACTGGTGACTGTTTGGATCACACATTTCAGAAATTAAATGTAATTTCTAAAGTGTATATTTTACATGATCTAATGTAATATTTACATAAGTTATTGATTATTCTGCTGTAATCCCTACTTGTTTCTGACTATAATAATTAATGCATGTATACTTTGAATGTAATTCTTCAAACCGGTAACTGAAATAATAACAAATAAATTTATGTATATGTATATATAATAAATTTATATATGTATATGGATTTATAATAAATTCATATGCATATATGAATCCAAGTTTTCTTCATCATTTTGACTCATTCTGCAGTTTCTCTTAGGAACAGAAAATCATCATGTTTATTATCTCCAGATCAGAACTGTTCCAGCCCCTCCACCTGATAGTGTTTCATCGAGTCTTTATGTAGAGTCTTTCTTTTTTATCAAGACAACAGATTTTGCCAAATTTTCCCGGGGTGGAGGGTGGATGGGGGAGGAATATGTTCTATTACATAGAATAGAATTCTATGCCTGGTATAAGTCATGAACTTTCTGAATTGAAAATAAATACGTAAATAAATAAAAGTGTTCAAAGTTGCGTGTTTTGGTAACTAAGAAATACACCTAAGAATCCATATGGTATTCTACATTTGTACACTTGCAGTACTGTAATAAAGCTTGGAGCAGTGTGTCTATATGAACAGCAACACAAATGGTACATATGTTGTTGCATTTTACTTAAACGTTGCAGTTACTTAAGTGGAGGCTCTTTTTTTTTTTCTCCCCCCCAGACTTTCAAGATTCATAATATAATAATAAATTTATACCTGTTAACAGAAACAGAGCTTCAGAAAAAAATTTTCCCTTGTACCTGTTTTTAAGAAAAATATAGCTTTCCTTTTTTTTTTTTTTTTTTTTTTTTTTTTTTTTTTTAAATGAATGTTTACATGAATATAAGCATAAACAATAATATAGATTTGTTGTAGATACATTCAAATGTCATGGTATCACATATACTCTTCTTGGTTTTCTGTCAAAAAAGGTCAGGTGTCTGACTTCAATATATGTAATTAGAATATCATTTCTCCACTTTGTTTAGTTAGTAATACCAAGGACATTCAACTTGACTACAACCCAAACTTTATGATTTACCTTTTTTGTGTGTGTGTAAGAAAAGGATCTGAGACATTTTGTGGACTGTCACATGAGAATAAAGTATTACTTGAAGTTTCTTTGTGAGAAGACAGAAAATATGAAAATACCTATTAAATCTGAAAAAGGAACACTCTAAACACAGTGAGGGGCTCAAGTAAGACACTGAAAATTTTTATAATTCTTGTGTCCTAGAAAAATTTGTCTTTTTTCTAGCTTAGTATGGACTTAAATTGTCTAACAAAGGTTTTGAGAAGTATCAGACACTTCCTTTACTCCCAACTGCTGTAATTGAAACTTTTTACTGACACCATTACGTTAAACAAGTAGAAGCTGAAACTGTGATAAAAGACAGATTAGGGATAAAAAATAAAAATAAAAAAATGGTATATCTGCACTGGTATGACCACCCTGCACAAATATCTGTTTGTAGAAAGATAAAGATAAAAATGAAAATTAATATAGAAACAACTCAGCATATTTGAATTAGACTAAAAGCTTACACTTAATTAATTTCACCATTACCTGAACAAATTCAGAAAGGATGAAACAATCTTAAGGGTATTCATGTGGGTAGGTGGTAAGCTTTGATAGATGTAAATTCTCTAGGTTGAGCATAATCTTATTGATCTGTTTGCACAGTATCTAGCACAATGCAGATCCATCTTTATGGTTAGTTTTTCTAGGTATCAGTAATATAAATAATTACACACATACAAAGAACAGATCATTTTATTTCTTTTTCTTTTTTTTTTTTTTCTTTTTTTTTGGGGGGGGGGGGGGCAGGGGAGGGTGGGGTTTAGGGGTTGTTTGTTGTTGTTTGCTTGTTGTTTTTAAGTGACTGGTCTAAGCAAAGAATCTACAGAGTCTTCTGTCACACCTTCCTAATAGTACTCCTACATCTTAACCAGTCAAATGCCAAAACTCAGTTTGCTCACATGAACCCTTTCACGTTTCAGTAACACTACTCATGCATGCAGACTTGATTTTTGTATTTTCAGATTTTGAATAAGTAATAGCAAACATATTTCATACATGCCTCTTTGTTGAGATTTTACTGGCCACACTATTTTGAGTGAATCATGTACTGCCAATATTCTGCACTTGGTGGTGGCTGCCTGAATAATCTTTACATCAGCATTTGGCTTTCATCATCACTCATAAATAGCTAGAAATTACTTGACTTCCAAGTCTGATTCTCTCTGAAATTACAGCTGTTGATATCTGTATTGAATTTTAACTATTTCAAAAACTTGTTGGTAGTTCTAGGTTTGTTCGCTGTTTCCACACTATTTCGCTTACTTTAGATGCTGGAAACTGAATCATAGGAATTCTCAGCACTCAGTTCCAGCCTAAACTGTACCTCTGTAGGGGAGCAGTGGTTACAACAGAGAATTGTGATGCCATCCAGACTAACCAGAGGACGAAGTAATGGGCTGACAGGAACCTTGTAAAGTTCAACAAGAAACGAGAAGTCCTGCACCTAGGGAAGAACATCTTCAGGCACCAGGACATGCTGGGTGCCACGCAGCTGGAAAGGACCTGTGCAGAAAAGGACCTGGGAATCCTGGTGAACACAAAGTTGAAAATGAGTCAGTAATGTGCCCTGGCAACAAAGAAGACTAATTGTATTGGCTATATTAGGCACAATATTGCCAACCTGTCAAGAAAGGTGATCGTTTCCCATCATACAGCACTGATGAGGCTGTACCTGCAGTACTGTGTCCAGCTGTGGGCTCAGTAGAGACATGGAGAGAGGCCAGTGAAAGGCTACAAAGATGTTGAGGTGATAAGAGCATATATCATATGAAAACAGGCCCATGCTTAGGGCAGAAACTCATGGTTTAGCAGACAGAGAAGACAAGAGCCATCACAGACTAAATTGTGCATAAACTACAGGAAATGTTCTTGGAACCACGGCTATAAGTTTTGCCTCTGAGCAGAAAATATTAGCTCAAAATTCTGAAGGAAGATCAGAAATGTGGTATCAGAACAAATTTGTTCTCCTCTAGATCATATGTTTGATATGAACTTGCTCTTCATATCTGCTTTTCCCAGCAACTGATCTTTGTGCCTACCTTCACTAACCTTTAAGTGTTTTTCATGTAGTGCTCTTCATTTAGTGCTGTTTTATTTGGTTTTAGGACTAACAAAACATACTAAAACTATGTATTGGAAAAAACTTACATTCTTTGGGCTGCACATAAACAGCTTTATACTATTATTATTGTTTGTTTTTGTTTTTTTGTTTTTTTTTTTTTTTTTTTCTTGTTTCTCAGGTATGAACTGCTCAATATAGAAAGACAATATATTTTCCAGATACCAATCCATTCAGGTGCATTGAAATTTGAAGGGATAAATCTAGAATTAACTGAAGCAATTTGAATTTTTGTCTTCCTTTTCACCAGCAGGTGAAAAAAAGGAATTTTTCTTCCTTTTCACCAGCATTCTTCTGGATAGTACCTATAAATTCTGCTGACAGATTCTTCAGATTCTTCCCACCCCCCATTGAATAGTAATAGTTAATCAGTCTTGAAATAAAGGTGCAATACTCAGACATTTCATGGGTCCTTTTGTGATTACCAGCAAAGCTGCAACAGGTGTAGTGAAACATATGAATTGGACTTCATAGATTTTCTTAATTTAGCAGAAAATATCTATATATATACTTTTATATGCAATACATTTCTTATTACAAATGTTCAGGAAAAGAGAACAAACACATTTCCAGTTTACTCTTTAGTTTGAGAGAGTTACGTTTATAAACTGCCAGATTGCCTATTGCTTCAAAGTAATTGGCTCTTGTAGATAAGGGAGATTTCCATCACTGCACAATTAATTTTACTTTAGCAATCATTTCATCTTTGAATAACTATTTCCCATTACCACTATCTAAGTCATTTAAGAAGGAAAGGTTTACTAATAGATACACAGAAGACTAATTTGCAGAGATGAAATGGCATATATGCTAGTCATGTTATAATACATACAATATTATTTTGTAATCCCAGAGCATACGTGTAATATTTCTTCATGTATAATCCATTATTTGTTTTCACAACATCTGTTCTCCCCACAATAAAGGTAGCTGAAAGCTAAACTCTTCATATGAATCATTTACAGATCATATTTATTTCCTATGTCCTCGCTATAGATGTGTGTTGTACTGATTTTTCTAAATATATTAATATTCTGAGTAACTTAATTCCCAAACTAAAGGTTTTGTTTGTTTGTTTATTTGTTTGCCCATTTATATACACATTTACACAAGTTTTCATACATAGTTCAGTACAGCAACATTTATTTCTTTTGGCAATGAAAAATATACATTGATTATTTTATCTTTTGCCTTAGTCTTTTTCACAGTATGTTTCATCTGCACCATTTTCTGACAGATCTCTGCTACGCTGGAAGGGTAAAGGGTCTGAAATATAAGATATTATGTAATTTCAGAATTTAATTCTAGGTGCATCAGATCTTCCACATTCCCTATCCATTTGGTTTTCTGAGTAACAGCAGTAGCTGTGGTAGGAGGGGATTAGATATACAACCTCACTAAATTGTTTGGGTCAGTGACTCTTATCTGCTTGTTTTTAATGCAGAAGAGAAGCTTTTCATAATTCACCATACTGCCCTCAAGGACCTCCAGGATGCTATGCATTTTAATGCAAACCACAGATATCAAGCACATACTTTTAAGGACAAATTTTGGTTCAGTCCATCCTACCCTGAGTGAAGAGTCTAATCTGTTTTTCAACTGCCTGTACAGTAAACAAACAAAACAAACCAACAAAAACAAAACAACAACAACAACAAAAGGAAATTAAAGCAGACGCAAAACTTACTGTCAGATAGAAAAGAATTATTGAATCTGTTGATTAGTTTTCTGGACCACATTCTTCACTGCCAGTTGTTCTTCACATTTTCTGTCAGGTTAAAATCAGGTTAAAAATTTTACCAGATGGCATCAGGCTAACTTTAAAAAGGTAGTTCTAAATAATCATTCGGCACAGGTGTCTGTGAAGAAGAGATAAATGACTGGAAGACTTAATTCAAAGGTAGCTTAATAGCTACCTTTTCCATTTACGTGCTTCTTTTCTCTTATTTTACACAGGGTAAAATTAAAGATGGATATAGTAAACACTGGAAAAGAGGAAAAGAAAGTGAAATGGAGAATGACAAAAATATAATTTATTCAGAAATAGCATAAAATTCAGAAAGCAGAAAAGCATAGAACATCGAGAACAAAAAGGCCTACAGTCTTTTAAATTAAATTCCAAACTGTAAATGACATTATAGGTTCCTGACTCATGGACTCAGGTAATATTGTCATCCTAATTCTCAAAGGAATCAGTCATCAATCAGCAAAGTGTGGAAGAAGGGACATAAAGTATGAGGCACTCTTTGGTTCTATACCTGGCCAAAGTACATAGAAAACATGAATTTGAAAGAAAGATAAGTAAGAACATGTTAGAAATTGCTGTCCCAACTCTGTTTTCCTTCGCAAAGCATCAGAATATGATGCTTAAATATCATTAAAAACTTCCAGAAATGTTATGCACTCTACCTCGTTAATGGTATGGTGGTTTTTTTTTTTTTTTTTTTTTTTTTCTTTCTTTCTTTCTTTGTGAGCCCATTTTATCCTTCACATCTTCCCTCCAACCCTGTACACATAACATCCATTTTAAAATTTGGGATGAAAATAAAATATATAAGAACATCTTTTTATGACTTTTATTTTAGCTGAAATATTGAGAAATACACATACTGTAGAAGCAGCTTATACTATCAGTCTATGAACTGAAAAATTCAAAGAACTCCTTCAGAGACTCATACTGTATAGCTTTTATATACTAAATTGAATAACGTTTAATTAAACACTGATATTAGAATATTAATTTATTTCATCTCCTAATTAAATGTAGTTTTATTTATTTATTTATGTTCTTTACAGTCCTCTCTATTCAATGTGTATATTATTCAATGCTTTTTAAAATTGCACTTCAAAACTACTAGGCATATGTAGATAATATCTTTTGCAAGCATATTCATATCAAATCCATGCAGATAAAAGTAATAATGAAAATAGAAAACTTGTATTTTTATAAGTGGTTAAAAAGACTGGTTAGTACAAATTAATAATACTAGATGGAATTGTCCAGATTTATGTCACAGCAAATTGTTCCATCTGTATATTCATGGTGCTTTGCCCTATCTAATGTAAATTAATCAACTACTAGTGTTTTCAAATCTCCCTCTGAAGAGATCTCTTTTATCTGAGATTTTTTCATACACAGCTTAAAAACATTTTATTTTATTTTTTTAAATTGTTCAGATTCTCATGAGCTTTAAGATCTATGGTCTGCCTGAAGCAATTCTTAGAATAAAAGACTAATTTTAAACTTAGAGTTATGGGGGGATAATTTATTTGAAAAACAAAACAAAACAAAACAAAACAAAACAAAACAAAACAAAGGAAAGAAAGAAAGAATAAGAATTTCAGAGTGAGGCATAACAGGTTTCAAATACTTTTATATCTTTCCTCAGTATGAGATCCATTTAGGGTTGTTTGGAAAGAGAGAAGGCTCAGAGTCCTGTGTCCTCAGTGGTTGTGTAAAGGCTCCTCAGGAGAGTTCAGGTGTACCCAAAGTCTTTCGGTGGGAGCACTTTTTGATGGGAGAAAGTGGCTCCGTACATGTTTTCTAGGGTCCTACTTAGGGTTCAGCTCAGTGTTCAGGTTACACTTACTTTCTAGCTAAAATTATCAGGTTTCTGGAAGCTGGATATTTCCTTTTCCAGAAAAATATTCTGAAAAGCAAAACCTAAATGTATTAAGCAAAACACAGTTCATGGTTTTCCTGTTTTAAAATGCCAAGGACTTTTCAAATCTCTGTAGAAGAGGAAATAGGGGAAGAAAAAAAAATAAATAATAATAATAATAAAAAAAATATATATATATAACAATGCTGCATTCAATTAAACATCACATATGATTAGTGGTAGTTTCTAAACAAAATAAAAAAACATAGCATATAGCAAGAACATGTGCAAAACATTAGATACACATCACATATATGTGACGAGAATACATATAGGATGCTACATGTGTAAGACAATAAAAATTTTAATGGAATTGAATCCTAATAACTAATTTATAGAAGTAGATTCCATGAATCAGACATATGAGTCATTTTCAGTGCCATCAAAGAACATCAGAAACTCCTCCTCTCAAACAGGACAGCGTACTAAACTACCAGGTTTTCAACTTTTTTTTTTTTTTTTAATTTTATTATTATTATTATTTTGGGTTTTATTTGCCCAAGTAAATAAAGACAGGTCTGTGGTGCAGAGATATGTATGATTAATATTTGCTGGAGCTTAGGATAAATTTGTTTGTTTGCTTCCAGTTTTCAATGATTTAACTTTTAGAAAAACTCATAGATGTAAACATTCTTTTGAACTTTGGGTTTTGATTATTTCCTGAGGCCAAATACAACTTTTTTCTTTCCTGATACCTGTGCCATCAGTACAATGTCTTCAGAACACATATAGATCTAACGAAGTGAAGTCAGAGGCTACAGAATGAAAAACTTTCCATCTCAATTGGAAACATAGTTTTCCTACTATTTATTTGCAAATTCTTTAACTAACCAACTGAAGAATGCACAATTTTAACATAATATTAAAGATAGGTTGTTCTCTATTATAGTGTTGTACTGGAGATACGCATTTCTGTTTAATGAATAAATATTGGTATACTAAAAACAGCACATTGGACTAGATGTGATATATCTTACTTTATGATGTGATTTATCTTACTTTTTAGACCAGAAAAATTTCAATAGCTGATCAAAACAGAGTTCATCATTCTAAAATCCATTTTCTTTCCACATGTAAATAGTTATTTTAAAAAATCATAAGACATATTATAGGAACCATTTGCTACACTGTATTTATGAATGAATATATGATAATTTCTGAAACTAGTGAAAATTGAAGGGTGACTATTTATTGGATTTTTTCCTAAACTATCTAATTATCTATAACATTAGTAGTAGTAGTAGTAGTAGTAGTAGTAGTAGTAGTAGTAGTAGTAGTAGTAGTAGTAATAGTAGTAACATTATTATTATTATTATTATTAACATTATAATTATAATTGTATACACACAATATATTTTTATGCTATTATATTTAATTTAATAATAAAATGATTAATAATAATAATATTGATGATGATGAAGTAGCTTTCACTTAGAAATGAGGCAAAACAAGAGAAAAAATGTTAAATTAAAGAGGCTGTGATAATGAAAGAATAGTGCTGTGGAATTCTTAACTCTTTTATTGTAAGTAAAATAAAATAATATTGACCTTTATGTGGTCAGTTCTGAAAGGAATTTTACTCAATGAAAATTTAACAGATATTCCAGAAAGCTTGATTCCAAGCTACATTCCAAGTAAAGGAGAATCAATGAGTAGAGAGAACAGAGAAAAAAACGTAGCCAGAAATAAAATAATGAGCCAAATGTACAAATCTGACAGTGTAGAAATACATTTATTCCTCTGAGTATTGTTAAACGATGTCCAGATAAGTATTTTGCTGCACAACCCTTATTAAAAGCACAGGTGCTTTAATATGTACACAAATAAATAACAGACAAATGTACCTATCATTAATATTCTTTCTTTTCTTTTCTTTTCTTTTCTTTTCTTTTCTTTTCTTTTCTTTTCTTTTCTTTTCTTTTCTTTTCTTTTCTTTTCTTTTCTTTTCTTTTCTTTTCTTTTCTTTTCTTTTCTTTTCTTTTCTTTTCTTTTCTTTTCTTTTCTTTTCTTTTCTTTTTCTTTTCTTTTCTTTTCTTTTCCTTTCTTTTATTTTATTTTATTTTATTTTATTTTATTTTATTTTATTTTATTTTATTTTATTTTATTTTATTTTATTTTATTTTTGTATTTTTATTTTTTTATTCAGGGTTTCAGGGATAATAAACTTGTATTAAGATCACTTTTATTCATGCAAGTGATCAAAGTTTATCTCATATCAAACAATATTTATTGTTTGCCTGGTAGGTAGCTGTATTTAATAAAGTTTAATCCTTATTTTCTGATGGAAGTTTACCTTTTAATTTTTAATTCTGGAGCTGACCTGAAATTCTTTAAGTTTTTTTGAGCTTCAGTATATAGTATAGTAGCAGTTTACAATGGTGAGATGGATTCCTACAACTTCTTTTGTGAAGTACTGTATTCTTCTTTCAGTAAATGATCATTTTCAAGGAGAAACCATTTTTATGTCAATATTTTTCACACATATAAAAGTTCAAGAAAAATTCCTGACGGAAATCTATGTAACTATTTTTAATGGTAACAGCAATTTATTAAACATATATAAGATTATTGCAATAACTGTTCATATTATGTACAGTCTTAAAAAGAGAAAAAAGTAGTGTGTACTGTCAGACAGTTTATGAACTCAGGAGCTAGCATGATCTCCTAGAGAATTTTCTGTTCTACAGAGGACAAAGAAAGCTAAAACCAGATAAGAACATATGAATCTGTCCAAGCCAATGGTAATTCTTTGCTGACATAATCTCCTAAATAAGTCACGATTTTTATTTGATTTCTGTTAGTCTCATGATTCTTCATCAGAGTGTAATGATGCTTTTACAATTCAGCTGGTATGTAAAGGAAAGAGTTATTACTTGATTTTGTGAGAGTAGTTAAACCTATCCTGAGGGATTTTAAAAGCCCCCAGATAAACACTAGATGCTAAAAGCATTTTGGTATTCATGTGACATTTCTTTATTTTGCTTTACACAAAGTCATATCATAGATTCATAGAAAATCCCAAGTTGGAAGGGATCATTGAGTCCAACTCCTGGCTCCACGCAGAGCTATGTAAAAATTAAACCACATGTCTAAGACTGTTGACAAAATATTTCTTGATCACTGACAGTGTTGGTGGTGTTCCCTGGGGAACATGATCACCTGTGAAGAAAATTTTCCTACTATCTATTCTGAAATTCCCCTGATGCAACTTCATCCCTATAAAACACAGAAAAAGTATGTTTGGCTACTTTATCTCTTAAATTTAATAAAAACACAATTTTGTTCTTTCCAAGATTATTTTAATCTTCCTTATGTTCCGTGTTTTCCTTGTTCAGAGTGCCATGACATCATTTAATTTATCTGTTCAGGACACTTTAACAAAATCTAACAGACTGTCTGGAGAAAGATGAATCTGTATTTCAAAAACAACAACAAACACAAAACAAACAAATAAACATACAAAATACAACAGACTATATTCTAAAACTCCATATGGTTAGTTTTATATATATAAGAAAATATTGTTAGTTTTATATTCTATGAGAAAAGGAAAAAGTTATTTTGACAAATATGTTGCTTTCTTGATTTAATTCAGCCTAGACAGGCAGAGTACTACAGCCACTATAGTATGCAGCATCCATTAGAATAAATTTATTTTTCCTTTTCCTTTTCCTTTTCCTTTTCCTTTTCCTTTTCCTTTTCCTTTTCCTTTTCCTTTTCCTTTTCCTTTTCCTTTTCCTTTTCCTTTTCCTTTTCCTTTTCCTTTTCCTTTTCCCCCTCATAAAATAAGAAGAAAGACTATCTATAAATCACAAATACTAGTTTTTTAGTGAATGGATTAAGAATACGGCAGAATGAAAATGAATACCAATATTCTGAAATACCTGAAAACACACAACAGATCCATGCATTTGCCAAACTTAATATATATACATAATAATATATATATGATGATGATGATGATGATGATTAAAATAATAATATATATTATATAATAATATAATTATAATCATATAATTATATATAATAATTATAATAATTATATATAATAATATATAATAATATATATTATTATTACATGACAATTTAGCAAAATCTGACCATATTGTCATGGTAATAAGTAAAGGCATACTTGTAAGGTTACATCCAGATGGATATTAATATCATTAAGGTACTGAAGATTCTTACTTAAACAAACAAATATATTTTTAGCAAAGGCAGAATTACATAATTACTTTTTTTTTCCTCTCAACTTCTTTGTTTACTATTTTGTATGTCACACTTTGGAGGATTGATGTTTATCCTGAAAATAGTGTGTTCCAGTGAAAAGGAATTGTATAATAAAAGATACAGATAAATAACCAGATATATTTTATGTCCTTACTCTATTTTATGTACCCAATGCCCCATCAGAAAAAAAAAAAAAAAAAAAAAAAAAAAAAAAGGCTTTAACCTTTAAAGTGAGAGTCTTTGTCAATAAGAAAAATAAGAAAACATTTTCAAGAGTCCACGTAGCTATATACTTAGTCTTTTAGTTTTTCTTGGAAAAGAAAAAGGAAAGGAAAGGAAAGGAAAGGAAAGGAAAGGAAAGGAAAGGAAAGGAAAGGAAAGGAAAGGAAAGGAAAGGAAAGGAAAGGAAAGGAAAGGAAAGGAAAGGAAAGGAAAGGAAAGGAAAGGAAAGGAAAGGAAAGGAAAGGAAAGGAAAGGAAAGGAAAGGAAAGGAAAGGAAAGGAAAGAAGAGAAGAGAAGAGAAGAGAAGAGAAGAGAAGAGAAGAGAAGAGAAGAGAAGAGAAGAGAAGAGAAGAGAAGAGAAGAGAAGAGAAGAGAAGAGAAGAGAAGAGAAGAGAAGAGAAGAGAAGAGAAGAGAAGAGAAGAGAAGAGAAGAGAAGAGAAGAGAAGAGAAGAGAAGAGAAGAGAAGAGAAGAGAAGAGAAGAGAAGAGAAGAGAAGAGAAGAGAAGAGAAGAGAAGAGAAGAGAAGAGAAGAGAAGAGAAGAAAAGAGAAGAAAAGAGAAGAAAAGAAAAGAGAAGAAAAGAGAAGAAAAGAGAAGAAAAGAAAAGAGAAGAAAAGAAAAGAAAAGAAAAGAAAAGAAAAGAAAAGAAAAGAAAAGAAAAGAAAAGAAAAGAAAAGAAAAGAAAAGAAAAGAAAAGAAAAGAAAAGAAAAGAAAAGAAAAGAAAAGAAAAGAAAAGAAAAGAAAAGAAAAGAAAAGAAAAGAAAAGAAGAAAAAAATAAAAGAAAAGAGAAGGAAAGAAAAGGAGGGGAGGGGAGGGGAGGGGAGGGGAGGGGAGGGGAGGGGAGGGGAGGGGAGGGGAGGGGAGGGGAGGGGAGGGGAGGGGAGAGACTGACCCATTACTAGGTGCAAAAAATTACATTTGGATGATCAGTAGTATAATGTTCCTGCCCACTTTGAGTACTAGCTGCCAGAAACTGTGCCTGCAGTTTGTTACAGGTAAAACACATCTTGACACTTAATTTACAGCCTCATCGTTGGAGCTAGCACCAAGAGGTGTTACCAGTTTGCAGCATTCAGGTAACAGAATAGACTGATTGACTTCTCAACATTTTTTTTTTTTTTGCATTCAAAACTTTGTTATGGGCAGAAGCAGTACACTGTGTATACAGAGCCCAGTATTTATTATTAGACTAACTGGAGTCTTAACCCTCCGGTTAATCCAATAACGGATTAAGCTTAATCCATTATTAGCCAAAATGATGCACATAGAAATGTTCAAGCATCTTTCCCTTCTTGTCTGGTGTTAATCTTACCTCAGGGACCTAATGGGATGGCTTCTCTCTCCTTAGTAGAATTAGTTGTCAAAACCCTTCCCAGGGGCATATCTGTATGTCTGCCAGAATATTCTACACTTTTCTATTTTGGCACAGGTCCTGCGTACTGTGCTACATCACAGTTATTGTATAAGGTGAGTTGGATGCCTACATGTATATACTCTGAATAAATGTTCTGTGCTCTCTTTGGTGCTCCTAAATTTAGGTTTGCCCAGCTCTCAAGGTTGTATTACCCTGCTGACCACAGCTGACCACAGATCAGTTGCATAACTGATCAGGCCTGTGTATTGCTATAAGCAGAGGAAATGTTGTATTTTCTGAGCTACAAATCCAGAGACGTGAGCCATAGCTGACCATAGATCAAGAGTTCAGAATATAATAAGCAGCTACATAAGTGTGATAAGTGAAAGGATTATTCCTGTTTATGCGTCTTGTAGTGCTCTTTCCTTTTGCTTTACTTCTGAGGCTTGCTCAGGTGTTAAGTTCATTGAGAGAATAGAAAGAAGAGAAGGAGCTGGTTCAAAGTTTTCAAGGTTAAGTCAAAACAAAAACAAACAAACAAACAAACAAAAATAAACATAACAGGGATGTTCAGCAGCCAGTTCATGGAAAATAAAAAATAAACAAAACAAAACAAAATAAACAAACAAACAAAACAATCTATTAGAGCAAATAGAGACAACATGGATGAAGAAGCAGAGAATAGAATTGTGGTAGAATCTACGAGAATGAGTGCAGCAAACTCTGGTGTTCTGGAAACAATCTTATGAATAAAACATTTGGCCACCTCCAAAACCACCCAAATATGAACGAGATTGTGCAGTCTCCACTAAGCTATGCAAGAAGTTAGCAAGATAATTCCTTGCACCAAGAGTAAAGTGAATACTGAGCATGTACTTGACAACACAAACTGCAGATCAGCAGCTTTCTGTATTAACTGACTGTGAATCTGCCTGGCTGGAAGTCATCTCCGAACCATGTTTACATGGTTAAAATCTGTATTTATTTCTTGCCAGCCTTTCATTACAGCAATACATCCCTAATTACATAGAAAAAAACACAAACCATACATGGTATGGTTTTCATGTGGGAAAAGAATGAAGATAATGTCTTCCAATGACTATATTTTTACTTGAAGTTATATATGAACTATAAATATATATAGAATGAATCTCTCTAGAAATTTCTGAGAGTGTTTTCCATGTATTTTAGTAGTTTCAAATTATAATTTTTATTTATTTTTTTTTTTTTTTTTTTGTATCAGTAGTAAATATTCAAGCCTTGCTGTTTAACATTGGCTTCTTACATGGTCCTCACAGTTTGCCAATGACAATCAGTACAATTTTAATGTAGGGAATAAATTACTAACAGGTACAATCACCAATAAATTTTTAGCCGTGTAGTGCTCAGGGCTGGGATTGTTAACTACTAATATTAAGCTTGATCTTGCTGTAGGTGAAGTGGTTCTTAAAACAAAAGACCCATCCTCCAGAATCTGTTGTTATTATGGTTTACACTACCCTAAACATATAAAAGCAGTGTGGTTGACAATGTGACAGAAATTACAACTGTCTAAAAATTTCCTGAACATAGCTTGATGCTAGAAGTTTCCAGGTAGAAACTGCTTAGAGTTTCTTCAGCTAAACTTAAATTAAACTTAAGTTTAACTTGAAAGATTAGACTCAATTTAAATTTAAATATAAACTTAAACTTCTAAGTCAGGAACGAAGTGAAACCTTGTGCAACTGGTGATTTTTAATGATGATTCATTCAATTTTCAAGATGCCACACAATTATTTGGATAATGTTACAAGGAAAACTACAATCTACACAGAAACCTAAACTTATGTTGAAAAAAAATCTTTTTGTTTGTTTGTTTGTTTGTTTTCCACATGGGAGACAAATTTCTTCACTTTTAGGATAATTTAGCTAATAACAGTTTTTGCTGGGATTTGCATACTTTCATCTAACAAATCTATGTTCACCAGACATTCCTTTATTTAAAAAACATACATATATTTTTTTTTTCATAATAATGGTGTTATTTCGTGGACAGAAGCCCCCAGAGTCACTTCTTCTGTTTCCTTGTGAAATAAACTTGGCACCAATTAGTCTTCCTGGAAAGATATTTAGATAGAAGTCCTCTGTGAGCCTAATTAGTTTTGACAAAACCATCTATCTAAAGAAAGGAGTTGATGTGATTTTCTCTACAAAATGGGAATCTGCTTTACCTTTACTTGCAAGATAAGAAGCTGTTATGATTAAGACACCTCTTATTTCACAACAGTCATGAGTAATTTACCAAAATGATGAGTACATGTCATTGCAGGAAGATGTCAGTAAATTGCTTTTGTTTCTATTGTTCTTGCACAGTCTTCCTGCACAGTTTGTGCTCTATGATGATACCATTTCTGTGTAAGAAAGGTCTATGCTACACCGGGCCTGATGGCACCGGATGGGATGCGCCTCTCTCGGAGAGGGGTAAGGATCTTTGGTCAGGAGTTGGCAGGGCTGTTAGATAGGGCTTTAAACTAGAGTCGAAGGGGGAAGGGGCTAAAACCAGGCACGCCGGTGAAGACCTAAGGGATGGTACGCTAGAATCAGAGGGGCTGTGTGCCAGTGAGGTCCTTCGGTCAGATCCACAAGGTGCTGAGTGTAAGGAGACGCACCTGAAGTGCTTCTACACGAACGCACGCAGTATGAGGAATAAAATGGATGAGCTAGAAGTCCTGGCCCAGTCCCGCAACTACGACATCATCGGCATAAGCGAAACCTGGTGGGATGAGTCCTGTGACTGGGGTGTTGCGATAGATGGTTACAGGCTCTTCAGGAGGGACAGGCAGGGTAGGCGAGGTGGTGGGGTGGCGATGTATGTGAAGCAGGGGCTGGACTGTGTGGAACTTCAGGTCGGCAATGGCAAAGTTGAGAGCCTCTGGGTAAGGATCAAGGTGTGGTGTAAATGCCTGAAGTAACTAGGAAAATAAAACTAACATTCACATTTTTAAGGAAAAGGTACAGCATTGAAGAGGCTTTCAGGGTAGGGCATAACTGCATTATCTGAGCGTTCCCTAGGCTCCCAACCTTAGATGCTATCGCGCTGGGGAAACCTGGTGTGCTAGCTCTAAGGAACAGCACGGAGCATAGAGTGGAGTGGAGACACCACGGCTAGGCTCTGTAATCAGATGGGGCCTCGATTGTTCTTGTGCACAAAGCTGCACTTTTTGCCACCCTAAGCCAAAGACCTGTCATGTTTTGACAAATGCTGTACCCTAGTGTACTTTTTGCTCATTATAATATCATTATAACACCAAAACACACCTCCATCCCAAAAGCTACCTGCCTCCAAGGTGCGACCACCCCTCACTGAGCATGCGCTCTGAATTTCTCGGAGCCTATTACTTTAAACGGAGACGGGGAAACTTTACACCAATCATAACTAAGATATGCTTGACTAAAGCCACTCAAGCTCCACCTAAAAGATAGAAAATAATATAAATTGGCCCAAGAGAAAGGGGATGTTAGGGAAGATACCACCGTCAGGGGAGATACCATCCCGAGGACAACATCCTTAGGACCTCCTGACTCCTGGGATCAGTCGACGGGCTGAGCCTCTCTTCCCCCCGCATTGGGACGCCTTTGGGTGAGATCTGAATACTTGCTTATAAACCTCTATAGAGTCTTTGATCCTTTTAACGCGTTTATTTCTAGGCTGCACACCTGTGACACCTGTAAACACCTGTAACATCTGTAACACCTGCAACACCTATAACCTCTGTAACATCTGTAACATCTATAAACATCTGTAACACCTACAACACCTATAACACCTGTGTATTTTATGCATACTAGCTTGCTTTTGCAGACAGTCACTATCGTCGGCAATCCAAAAGAACCTGATTATCTGTTGCTGTAATAAACCATACTTGATTGCATTGTGATAACTCTCATTGAGTGCAACGAGGGTGAGGGTGGTTATCCGTGATAGTTCAGTGTTCTGAATCTAACCAGACCCCCAGGCGGTTAATGCGTTTTTGGTGAATGTCTGACTGGACCCCCAGACGGTTAATGTGTTTTTGGTGAATGTCCGACTAGTTCAGTATCCTGAATCTGACCGGGCCCGTAACGGTTAATCAGCTAAACCCCTTAACGCGACACAAGGGACGAACGAATAAAGGGGATGTCGTTGTGGGAGTCTATTACAGACCGCCTGGCCAGGACGATAGCGCCAATAAATTATTCTTTACAGAACTAAGAGAGGCCTCGAGATTAACTCCCCTTGTCCTTATGGGGGACTTCAACTTGCCAGACGTTAACTGGGAGTGCCACACGGCTGACACGAGCAAGTCCAGGAGGTTCATGAAGCACCTAGATGATAACTTCTTGGTGCAGGTGCTAACGGAGCCAACTAGGAAAGGTGCCCTCCTAGACCTGTTGCTAGAAAACAGAAAGGGTCTGGTGGGAGATGTGGTGATTGGTGGCCGCCTTGGTCATAGTGACCATGAAGTGGTTGAGTTCAAAATTTACAGTGACAGAAGGAAAAGTGCCACCAAAACCTCATCCCTAGATATGGGGAAAGCGGACTTCAGGCTGCTCAGGGAACTAGTCAGCAAGGTCGCCTGGGAAACTGCTCTTGAAGACCTCGATGTCCACCAGTGCTGGTCACTCTTTAAGCGATGCCTCCTAGAAGCACAAGATCAGGCAATTCCTAAATATCGCAAGTCAGGCAGGCGGGGCAGGAGGCTGGCGTGGCTGACCAGGAACGTTCTAATGGAGATTAGGCGGAAACAGAGAGTGTTTCGCTACTGGAAGGAGGGCCAGGTGTCATGGAAAGAATACAGGTATGTTGTTCGTGTTTGTAGGGAGAAAGTTCGTGTGGCCAAAGCACACCTAGAGTTGAAGCTGGCTGTGTCTGTGAAAGAAAATAAAAAGGGTTTTTTTTTAGATATGTGAATGGAAAAAGGAGAACTAAAGAATACATAGGGCCGCTCCTTGATAGGGAAGGTCTCCTCACAGACAATGACATAGGCAAAGCAGAGACGCTTAACGCCTTCTTTGCCTCTGTCTTCAATGCCGATGATGGGCTTCGGGACCCAGGGTGCCCTGAGCTGGAGGACCGGGACGGTGGAGATGACAAACTCCCAACCGACCCTGAACGTGTGCGGGATTTGCTACTCCACCTGGATCCCTACAAGTCCATGGGTCTGGATGGGATTCATCCCCGGGTGCTGAAAGAGCTGGCTGACGTCATCGCGGAACCTCTCTCAATTATTTTTCAACGATCCTGGGAATTTGGAGAGGTCCCGGTACACTGGAAGCTGGCAAATGTTGTGCCGATTTTCAAGAAGGGTCAGAAAGAAGACCCTAGCAATTACAGGCCTGTCAGTCTCACGTCAGTGCCTGGTAAAATCATGGAGAAGATGGTTCTCGAACTTATTGAGGCGCACCTGGGGGACAAAGCAGTCATTGGTCCCAGCCAGCATGGGTTTGTGAAGGGTAGGTCCTGCCTAACTAACCTGATTTCCTTTTATGATAAGATCACCCGTATGGTGGACCAAGGGAAACCAGCTGATGTGATTTTTTTGGACTTCAGCAAGGCTTTTGACACGGTTTCCCATAGGATCCTACTGGACAAAATGTCCACCATACAGCTAAATAAAAACATCATACGATGGGTGAGCAATTGGCTAACGGGCAGGGCCCAAAGGGTTATGGTAAATGGGGCTGTGTCAGGCTGGCGGGCGGTCACCAGTGGGGTCCCTCAAGGCTCCATTTTAGGGCCGGTACTTTTCAATATTTTTATAAACGATCTGGATGTAGGAATAGAGGGTATTTTGAGCAAGTTTGCTGATGACACCAAACTTGGAGGAGTTGTGGACTCAAATGAGGGCGTAAAGGCCTTACAGAGGGATATGGACAGGTTGGAGAGCTGGGTGATCACCAACCGCATGAAGTTCAATAAGAGCAAGTGCCGGGTCCTGCACCTGGGACGGGGAAACCCTGGCTGCATGTACAGACTGGGCGATGAGATGCTGGAGAGCAGTCTAGAAGAGAGGGATCTGGGGGTCGTGGTAGACAGCAAGTTGAATATGAGCCAGCAGTGTGCCCTGGCAGCCAGGAGGGCCAACCGTGTCCTGGGGTGCATCGAGCACGGCATCGCTAGTAGGTCAAGGGAGGTGATTGTCCCGCTCTACTCTGCGCTGGTGCGGCCTCACCTCGAGTACTGTGTGCAGTTCTGGGCACCACAGTATAAAAAGGACATGAAACTGTTGGAGAGTGTCCAGAGGAGGGCTACGAAGATGGTGAAAGGCCTGGAGGGGAAGACGTACGAAGAACAGCTGAGGTCACTGGGCCTGTTCAGCCTGGAGAAGAGGAGGCTGAGGGGAGACCTCATCACAGTCTACAACTTCATCGTAAGGGGGTGTCGAGAGGCAGGAGACCTTTTCTCCATTAACACCAGTGACAGGACCCACGGGAACGGGGTTAAGCTGAGGCAGGGGAAATTTAGGCTTGACGTCAGGAGGGGGTTCTTCACAGAGAGGGTGGTTGCACACTGGAACAGGCTCCCCAGGGAAGTGGTCACTGCACCGAGCCTGTCTGAATTTAAGAAGAGATTGGACTGTGCACTTAGTCACACGGTCTGAACTTTTGGGTAGACCTGTGCGGTGTCAAGAGTTGGACTTGATGATCCTTAAGGGTCCCTTCCAACTCAGGATATTCTATGATTCTATGATTTAATTTTATTTTATTTAAGGGCATGGATAGATTTTGTTTTGTACTAATTTAAATTTCCACCACTTTCTGTGATCTGAAACATTTCTCCTTTACTTCTTGGATGGTCTGCATCATTTTCTTTAAGGACTGCAGTGTTGCAGTAGGTCTACCCAGGTAAGCTATCAACAAAGTAAAAAAACTGAGCTCTGCAATCAGTTCTTCAGAGAACAGACAAGGAAAAAATAAAAATGAAAAATTTGTTAACCCTGTGTCACATTTACTTTGTAGTGTCTTGTCCTTCCTGTTCATTCTATGGATGAATTTTGGTTGGAATAAATGTTCCAAAATTATTTCCCCAAGCAAGCAGTCTTTTCATGTCTAAATAGGGAAAATAAATAATTAATTAAATAAGAAAGATTAGAAATATATATACTTTTAAAATATAGATACTTCTAAAGATGGATTCCAATCAAGCAGATAAATTATTTCCATGCACTGTTGTCCAGAATCTAATTCATAGAGTCATAGAACCATTAAGGTTGGAAAAGACCATCATGATCATCCGGTCCAACCATCCCCCTACCACCAGTATCATCCACAAAACTATGTCCCTAAGCACCAGGTCCAATGTCTCCTTAAACACTCCCAGGGATGGTGACTCCACTACCTGCCAGGGCAACCCATTCCAATCCCTGACAGCTCTTTCTGAGAAGAAATATCTCCAAATTTCCAACCTAAACCTCCCCTGGTGAAACATGAGGTCATTCCCTCTAGTCCTATCACTGTTTATCTGAGAGAAGATGCTGACTCCCACCTCCCTTAAACTTCCTTTCAGGTAGCTGTAGAGTGCAGTAAGGTCTGAGGTTCCCTTAGCCACTCCTCATAAGCCTTGTGTTCCAGACCCTTCACCAGTTCTTTAGCCATTCTCAGGACTCACTCCAGGGCTTCGATGTCCTTCTCGTACTGAGGGGCTGGTTTCAGTTAGAACAGAATTAATTTTCTTCCTAGTAGCTGGTGGAATAGCTGTGTTTTGGCTTAGGATGAGAAGAGTGCTGATAACACCCCGATGTTTTAATTGTTGCAGAGCAGTGCTTATACCAAGCCAAGGACATCTCAGCCTTTTGCTCTGTCCTGCCAACAGGCAGGCTGGGGGTGCAGTAAGAGCTGGGAGGGGACAGACCCAGGACAGGTGACCCAAACTAGCCAAAGGGGTATTCCATATCACCTGGGGTCATGCTAAACAATATATAGGGGTGGCTAGCCGGGGGGAGGGGGCCGGACTGCTCAGGGTTAGGCTGGGCATCGGTCAGCGGGTGGTGAGCAATTGCATTGTGCATCACTTGTTTGAACATATTATTATTAGTAGTACTATTATCACCATTGTATTATTCTTATTATTTATTATTTATTATTATTATTATTATTATTATTATTATTATTATTATTATTATTATTATTATTATTATTATTATTATTATTATTATTATTATTATTATTTTATTTTTTTATTATTATTATTTTATTATTATTTTCCTGTCTTATTAAACTGTCTTTATCTCAACTCACGAGCTTCAGTTTCCATTTCTCTCCCCCGTCCCAGAGAGGGAGGGGGAGGGTGAGCGAACGGCTGCTTGGTGTTTAGCTGCCGGCCGGGTTAAACCATGACAGGGGCCCAAAACTGAACACAGTACTCAAGGTGTGGCCTCATCAGAGCAGAGTACAGGGGGACAATCACCTTCCTGGTCCTGCTGGCTAAACTACTCCTGATACAAGTCAGGATGCCGTTGGCCTTCTTGGCCACCTGGGCACACTGCTGGCTCATGTTCAGGTGAGCATTGACTCCCAGATCGTTTTCCTCTGCACGGCTTTCCAGACACTCTGCCCCAAGCCAGTAGCGCTGTGTGGGGTTGTTGCAACCAAAGTGCAGGACCCAGCACTTAGCCATGTTGAATCTCATCCCATTGGCTTCTGCCCATCTATCCAACCTGTCCAGGTCCCTCTGCAGGGCCTTCCTACCCTCCGGCATATCAACACTTCCCCCCAGCTTGGTGTCATCTGTAAACTTACTGAGGGTGCACTCAATTCCCACTCCAAATCATCAATAAAATATTAAAGAGAACGGGCCCCAGCACTGACCCCTGGGGAACACCACTGGTGACCGGTCACCAGCTGGATTTCTCTCCATTCACCAGAACTTTCTGGGCCTGGCCATCCAGCTAGTTGTTAACCCAGCAAAGAGTGCACCTGTCCAAACCGTGGGCCTCCAGCTTCTGCAGGAGAATATTGTGGGAGACTGTGCGAAAGGCTTTGCTGAAGTCTAGGTAGACTACATCAACTGCCTTTCCCTCATCCATCAGGTGGGTCACCTGTCAAAGAAGGAAATGAGGTAAACCACAAAGCAACTTGTTGGTGAACTTAACAGTGACAATCCTGACCCAGTGGGGGTTTCAGCTTGAAACCAGGTTGCAAGTTACCTTTAAAAAAACACTTGGGAATCAGCCATCTAAGACTGTGGTATTCAGAAATTCATGGTGTGAGAGCTGGCAGTCAATATATTTTCATTGAGGCCAAAAGCAGAAGAAGTGAAAGAGATATAAAATTTAGCATGATGAACAAGTATTAGAAACAAAGCAAGTAAGAAGTGTAAGACATACTTGTAGCCCAGCTCCTCTCATAATTTAATCATGGCCACAATTTGAGCCGGCTCTAACAACAAAGCCATGAGCTGCCCCAAGCTCCAGCAGAGGATAAAATCTGAACCTCCTTCTTCCTTGCCACTGGGGACCAGTTTTCATTAGGCTTTTAGGCAAAATAGGCATGTGACTTTGCCAGTCAGTCAACTCCAACTATCTCAATATATATATGTGATTAATCTTGCAAAAATGCTGTTTTAAACCCTACTAGTCTTCCATAAGGCCTTTGTCATCCAGACAAAGGCAGTTCCTTATCAATTCACTACCAGAAAGAGACTGCAGTTAAGTCACAACTGAAAGAAAGGTCTTAAGAGATTGGTGTACATTTGTGCTTTTATTTAGACACCTTGTTCTGTGCCTTACTAGTTCCTTTGTGAATTTATCCCTTAATAAACTGCTCTGAACATTTGTCACCTTTGAACATGCACGTACACTTCTTAATTACTTATGTTCCTTTGGGACCTGTTCATTAGCTTTGGATAGAAAGTTATTAAATAAAAAGAATATGCAAAATTGGTTTCCTCATACATCACGCACAGTTCAGTGTCAGGGACCTACAAACAATTCCTGTGGAAAAAAAAATAAAAATTAAAATAAATCAAATGGCAGTGAATTTGAGCAGAGCAAGAGAAATAATTTAGAGATTTTGAAGTGATGCACTTTGAAGATCAAAGAGATATCCCTTTACAGTTTTTAATATAAGCAGCACAAAAAATGTTAATTTATTTTCAAAAAGTTGTTTTAAAATTATTATGCAAAGCTCTACCTGTGCAGGAAGTCTTTTTTATTTTCTTCTAGAAATAATAAAATATATTTTTAACCTTTTTTCGTCCCCCCCCCTTTTTTTTTTTCTTCTTTAAAAAACAAACAAACAAACAAATATTTTGAGCAAAGGGAAAATAAACTCTGCAGATAGCTAGGTGAAATTTAATATTTTCATTCTTATCTTTGAAATCATTGCCACATGACACCAGATGTATCTATTTCACTCAGTAAGAAATGTTCCCGAAGTTTGTTTAGCTTTAGCATTTTAGAGGGATGATATTTTATAATAGAGACAGCCATTAGCATTGCATTGTGTGCAAAACAGCAGCAACAGCAACAAAAACCACTGCACATGTTTCATGTTCAATTTAATGGGTACTACCAGGAAAGAAATCAATAATTTCAAAATAAATAAAAAAATACTTCAAAATAAATAAATAAATATTTTGTTATGGAAGCTATATGCAAAGATGTTAACTACTACTGTTTTCAAAACCACTGCATAGCCTCACTAACTGACTTAATTAAACTTCCCTTTTGAAATTTATAATCTCCACTCCAAATAGTATAGATTACTACAAGTTTATCCAGACCACAAGCTAAGTTAGATATTGTGTCATTAGAGATCTTACCAATTTTCTCAGTTTTGGGGCACTGGCTCTGATGCAGGTGAGAGACAGACCCAATGGTGTATGGCTGGCCTTTCTGAGGTCCTTCCTTTTACTCTCACAGTTTCCTCTTTTCTGCCCTAGGACATCTCATCTGCTGTGCAGGGGCACTTCAGGGACAAGCAGACTTCTCTTGCAGCTCAGAGCAGAGTCAGGTGTTCGCTCTGCCTTGTCCTCTGAGTCGTTGGGATGTGTTGGTTCAAGGCTGGAGGCAAGGTTACCTTCCCCTTACTCCAAAGGGAGCTCAGGGCAGAGCCTGTGGATGCTGGCAGCAATGGAGGGGAGGTGTTCCTGGCCCAAGGGCTGGGGTGCATGAGCCCCCTGTGAGGGTGGGGACAGGAGGCCAGGTGAGGTTCAGCTCCTGGGACAAGAAGAGCCACCAGCCCCTGGGCTTCGATCCCACCAGCAGAAACTGGAAATGACTTCCACCAAACGCTTCCTCAAGGGAACTCTGGTTTTAGCAAAGGTGGTGATCACTGGAAACCATGTCCCAGTGTGATCTGGGTATGTTAGAAGCACTTGGTGGGTGACCGTGAGCTGTGCTGAGGCCTGGCATGGATGCACTTGCAGTTGCAAAAGGGGTAGAGCAATGCTGCTCATGGATGTGGCCAGTGTTTCCCAATGTGTATTCAGCTCCAAGAAATGGCATTGCCATCAACACACTCTGCCTTCTGGTCTCTCCCAAGCCTTTTCAGGCATGTTTGCAGGGACATTGTTGTTGGGGAGAGATCTGCTGCTTGTTTCTCCCTTAAGTTTCTTTCCAAAACCAGAGCCTGCCACCAGGAACAACAAGCCCAGGGCTTGTTCAGACCTGGCAGCCAAAGCGATGGAGACTGAACGATGTCACCACCTGGTTTGATGGTGGTGTAGGAATGGCCTCTGAAGAAAAGCCAGCAAGGCAAAAGCAAAGAAGAGAGAGGTGAAAGAAAGTCAACCAAAAACTGTTCCATACAAGGCAGTCAGCCCCTTCTGGCAGGGCAAATGATCTAGCTGCTCTGGTGGCCTCCCTTGATTCCCTGTTTTTCAACATACCTCGGGGCCTGAGGTGAGACACAGGGCTCTGCCTTGGTGTAGCAGTGGCCTTGTGCATCTCTGTGTGCCTGTACAGAGTGCCACAAGGCTGGCCCTCCACTGGCATAAATCAGAAGGTGAGTGATCCTTTTCTAACAATCAGAAATCAGGTCATGTTGGAAGACATCCATCACTTTGAGGAGCACATTTACAGTATTACTGACAATCAGGACCAGTATTCATCAGCTGCAATTTCCCTAACTTATGCCTGGAGAAGTGACTGAGAGGTGACTTCATGGGAGCCTACAGTTTCCTCATAAAGGTAGCCAATGTTTACAAACTGAGCTCTTCTCTCTGGTGACCAGCAACAGAATGTGAATTAACAACGTGAAGCTGCATCAGGGGAGGTTCAGTTGGGTATCAAAAAAATGTTCTTCACTGAGAGGGAGGTTGGGCACCTGGACAACCTCTGCAAGGAAGTGGTCACAGTACCAGCATTCCAGAGCTCAAGAATTGTTTGGACAACCCTCTCAGATATATGTTTTCCTTTTGGGTGGTGTTTTGTGGAGACAGGATTTTAACTCAGTGATCCTTGTTGTCGATTCCAGTTCAGGATACTGTATGATTCTATGGTTCTATTTTATTTTATTTTATTTTATTTTATTTTATTTTATTTTATTTTATTTTATTTTATTTTATTTTATTTTATTTTATTTTATTTTATTTACTTATTTTGGAGTCCTCATTATTTCATAGACCTTGATTTCCCTCTCCCAGTGTCTCCTAGTTACTATGCTAGCTGGAACAAACCAATTTGTTTTGTTGCTAGCAATGCACAATTATCTTCCGTGGGCATGCATGTGAACATAGTGAAGCTACAAAAAGACTGGTAAATGAACCGTTTTTTGATAATGAGGTATATTGAAAGCTGGTACATTGGCTGCATTACAGATATGTTAATCAGAAAGCTTGAGCTGAACTTCATCAAGGTGTGTGGTAGGTCCTTCCTGAAAGATCATTTCTTTCTGTGCTAAGTACAATACTTTGCTAATTGTGATTTCCTGTGAGCAACATTTAAGACACCTTGAAAAGATTTTTGTTTACCTTACACTATTCTTTTTGGCACCGTTCAGGCCGTTGTCATAATTTAGCCTCTAAACCTGCCATTACAAAAGCAATGAAAGAATCATAGAATGGCTTGGGTTGGAAGGAACCAGAAAGATCACCTAGTTCCATGCCATGTCCAGTGTTACCACACACTAAATCAGGTTGTCTTAGGCCTTGTCCAGACAGATCTTGAACACCTCCATGGATAGGGCATCCATAACTTCTCTAGGCAACCTGTGCCAGTGCCTCACCATCCTCTGAGTAAAGAATTTCCTCATAACATCTAATCTAAATCTCTTCTCTTTTAGTTTAAAATAATTCTCCCTTGTTCTGTCTTTGTGTGCCCATGTAAAAGGTTTTTTCCATCTATTTTTTATAAGTCCTCTGCAATACTGAGGCCACAATGAGGTCTTCTGGGAGCCTTTTCTTCTCCAGCCTGATCAACTCCAAATCTCTAAATCTCTCAGTCTTTCTTCATAGGAGAGGTGCTCCAGCCCTCTGATCAATTTTGTGGCCCTCCTCTGGAGACTGTTCTAACAGGTGTTGTGCCAAAGACCCTAGACCTGGACTCAGTACTCCAAGAGGAGTCTCATGAGGGCAGAGTACAGGGGGATAATCACTTCCTTCGACCTACTGACCACTTCTCTGCTGATGCAGCTCAGGATGCAGTTTGCCTTCTGGGCTTCCAGCACACACCGCTGGTTCATGTCAAGCTTTTAATCCACCAGAACCCCCAAGTCCTTCTCTGTAGGGCCGCTCTCCATGAGTTATTCTCCCAGTCTGGATTCATGTCTGGGATTGTTCCAACCAGGTGCAGCACTTTGCACTTAGACTTGTTCAACCTCATTTGGTTCACATTGGCCCACTTATCTAGCTTGTCTCAGGTTTGTATGGCATCCCTTCCTTCTTTTGTAACAACAGCAGCAGCAGACTTGGTGTCACTGGCAAGCTTGCTGAGGGTACACTGAATTTTAGTGTCTATGTCATTGATAAACAATGACATATACTAAACAATGCCCAATCCAAGACAGACCCCTGAGGGACATGACTTGTCACTGTCCTGTACCTGGACATAGAGCCATTGACTGCAATTCTCTGGCTGAGTCCATCCAGACAATTCCTTATCCATCCTTCAAATCCATCTTTTTCCAATTTGCAGATAAAAATGTCATACGGGACCACATCAAAGGCTACCAAAGGCCTACCAGTCAAGGTAGGTGACATTGATCAGACTTCCCTTTTTTACTGATGCAGTCACTCCATCATAGAAGGACACCAGACTGGTCATTGGTTTGCCTGGTTAAGTAGTACTGGATGACTCTGATCACCTCCTTATCTTATGTATGAAATTTGTCTTCAGTAATCTGGAAGAGTAGCTGTGAAAGACTGTGATAGATTTCCCTTGAAGTCTGAAAGCTAAAACTGTAATTCTTTTCTGTAATCTTCGCTGGAGGTACTATGGAACTTTTCCAAGGATTTTCATGAATTAGCAGGAACACCGAGACTTATAGTATGGTCTTTTTCTGAGTTTGTCATTCTTTCATTGCCAATCCACAGAGAAGTGACCCTGTCATTTTGTGCGCAGACCAAGAGCTTCTGTTTTATATACAATGATGTAATTCGGTAGCAAAAAGGAAAACAGTGATGCATGTGGACACGTAATGAACTTTCTCTCTGACTAGTCAGTTTTAACATTTTGTCTTCATACACTGAGTGAAAAGAAGTGCAGATAAACTTATTTCTATCACCTGAAAGAAATTAGACAGGTCGTGACAGTTAAAAAAAAACAGATTATTAGAATTGTTCTGAGTATGAAAAAGATGAGGTAGGAAAAATACAGGAATAGGCTGACTCCACTGGAACTTTGAAAAAAAGTTTTAGTTCTTTTTAACATGAAAACTGTCAATCTTGCCTTCAGACTTGCAGATGGACTGAATGTCCACCGGAGATTCCTCCTTACTCATGATCCCACAATCTTACGTTCTCTATTTGGCTTCTTCTTTCTCCCATGAGTGAGGCCACCAGCCAGTCCCAAATGTTCTCGCTATCCAAGAGCAATGCAAGACTTCCCTGGCCTGCTACAGGGTGCAGACACTCCTTGCTGCACAGCCAGCAGTCACAGCACTTCCTTGTCAAGCCAATTGATCATGTCACCCAGGGACAGCCAAAATATCTTGTTTGTGCTATCCAATAGGTGGAGCATATTCTCTTGTGTCTTGCATAGCTTTTTCAGAACAGTCAAGCACTGAAGCTAGGTGTATGTCTACTGAGACACACCAGCTTAGGTGATTTTCTGGCTTGGAAAACCAAGATATGTGCAGAACTCCACAAATGATTACCCTTTGAGTCAGAAACGTACACTGTTGCATGAGCATCTATTTATTTATTTATTTTTATTAGACCTGAACATTAAACACATTTTCTGGAAATTGTCCTCCTATGCTAACATGATCTTGTTGCATATAAATCCCTTTTATGCATATGTATATATGTTTTACATACACATGTATGTAAAACGAATGTATTGTTTTAAATATATATTTTAGACATGTTTATCATATTTTTCCTAAAAATTACACCACTTTCATTGTATACCATAGTGATCTAAACAGAATTCCTGCCAGGAGAATTTTTTTTTTTTTTTTTTTTTTAACTTAATAAGGAAATAACTGTCCAAAGAACATGGAATTATGGATTTTGTCAAAATTTGTACCACTCACCTAATGAGTTCAGGGGTGGAATACAAAACAATGTTATTTTTTGCCATCAGATATACAGAGAAAGTTTCTTCTTTCCTGTTTTCAACATTGACCTTCAAACAACCTCATATATAACCACAGGGAATTGTCATTAGTGACTGCACCTTAATCTTTCAAATATTCTAATTGTGATAAGCTTCAGCATTGTAAAACTCTTGAAGGACTTAATGCAGCATTATTCCACTAACTGAATTAAAATCATACAATGAGCTACTTTAACCTTGGTAATCAAAGATGTATAAAGTTAAAATTGAAAATGAAGAGTAGGAGAGAATGTGAAAAGACCATTTGTACAAGAAAAAGAAAAAAGAAAAAAAAAAGAAAGAAAAAAAAGGAAAAAAAAAAAAAAAGAACAGTTTCTCTTTTCATTTTCATTTGGAATTATTCTACTCCATTTAGGTTTTAAATCAGACACTGGGTAGAGCTGCAAACTTGGCTGTCTGAAATACATTGAAAATATATATGTAAATACATTTAAATAAATAAAAATAACAGTAGACTGTAAGTACACTCATGCAAAAGAGCTATTAAGATACACGACACTTCCAGTTTTCATAAACCGTTGTTTGCATTGTCTGCATAACATTTTTGCACATGCACCCCGAAGAACAGATTTGGAACATAGCTTTGAAAAAAAGGATTTTCTATACTCCCAAACCTCATGTTTCCCCTCTGATAGTGGTATGAGAAACATCTCTAACTCTAGAGCTGTTATGGCTTGTTCACTCTGGAGTTGGCCTAAAAAGTCCATATTATTATTATTAATTATTATTATTATTAGTAGTAGTAGTAGTAGTGAGAAAAAATGACATGACTTAGACTCTTAACTTATAAATACAACTAAGCATTTCCATTGGAGTGAAGGAAAGTGTGTCTGGATATCTTTTAGCTTCGAGCATTCCCATATTCCTACAAAAGCACTTGCACATGACATCCTAATGTTACCATGGGTTATCAATACAGTGTGCCTTGCAGAGTCCCCATGCCCTGACCTTCTGGAACAGAGACTGCAGAAGTATCCAGGGGATTTCTTGCCATACCTGAGACGCAGCATACAACTCTGATGAACCAGTGTGCACCCAATCCCACAGTGTGGATACAGTTCTGAAAGCCATGACCCTGGTCCCAGATACATGGGAAGAAGTGGATGAGGAGCTGTACTTACTGCTGTAATTTTGGTCTGTCTACAAGGGTCTCCAAAGTGATGTTAGTTCAGAAAGTAGGAACAAAGAAAGGCAAGTCTGCTGGGCAGATAGTTATTTGTAATGATTGATAATAAAGTAAAACTTTCAAAGATCTGGTAAAAAAGAAACACTGGCATGGTAAGATTAACACTGGCATGATAAGATTAAAAAACTCTAGGAAAGAAAGCAGAAAGGGAAAGATAGCAGCTCAGAAAAGTAGAGATTTGGCACATAAAAATCAACAACAGAAGCTGACTTTTCCTTCCTTGGGTGATGTTCTCTCCTGCACAGATTTACTGGTAGAGTGCACTGAGGGTGGTAAGTGAATTGTAGCTTTATGTAAAAGAAGTTAGTGGCAGTTATCTTCTCAAGACCTTTCTCAGATAAAACACTTTCCATCTCAGAAGTTACAACTTTCAATGTACCTATATAAAAACACACCTGCCTCCAGAAAATCTCTGTCAGCCTCATGTAGCTAATATTGTAACAAGATACAAAGCATTTGTGCTCTCTCCCTCCCTGCTTCTAGAGAAAAAAAGTAAATAAACCTACAAAAAGTATGCAGATAGTAAAGGATCTGAACTTGAGAAGAGCATATGTGGAAGTATAAAATGCAACAAGATTTCAGTCTGGAAAAGAAGTGACAAAACTGGGACATGGCAGCGGTAACAAAAATGATGAATGGCATAGGGTAGGTCACTAAGAAACAGCTATTCTGTATTTCTCATGCTATAGCAGCCAGGGGTATCAAATAAAATGAGCAAGCAGATGTTTGTTTGTTTCTTACTTTCTTTTTAAAGAAGTTCTCAAAATGCACAGTTAAATTGGGGAGTTCATTGCCATGGGATGTTGTGGATGCCAATGGTATTAATGTCTTCAGAAAGCAATTAATATTATATTAATAAGGAAAATATGCATTAAAAGACACAACAAAAAATTGCATCCCACTCTGGCTACATAATTACTTTATCACAAACTCTTGAAAGGGACAAAGATGTATGTGGAAAAAAATACAATCTGTACTTACCCTTTTCAATGTAGCCATACTCAGTTTTTAATATTCTGTTTACATATTTTTAAATATGTCTTATGTTATCAGAAAATTAGACATTTTCCTATTGAATTTTACTTGGACAACCAACTTCAGAAATATTATTTAATATATATATATATTTATTGGTTTATTGACATGGATTTATTGACAAATACCTATCAATTCAGTGAAAAAGCTTCTTCATATCAGGAAGCAGCACTAAAATTATATTGATCAAAATTAAAAGAAAGAAAAGTATTGCCTTTCTATAGATATTCCGAGTGGCTCTCAACTGTGCTTGTTTTTGACAATCCAAAATTTAAGTGATGGAAAGAGAAAAATTCACAGGTGAAACAAAGGTAAGTATTTTTAATCTGTTTCACTGTATCTTTTCTGTCTCTGAGAGGGGAAATATTGAACAATTGATAAAGAAAAAGTTTGTTAGAATTCTAGATCTAGAAGTAGCTAACATTGTTTTCTATATGATTAAAGTACAAAACTTATTGCTTCTAAAGTATGTTGCTGTATGATATATAAGGTATAATGCACATTTTCATTGTGTTAAAAAGGTGGTCGTATAGTGAAGCATAGGATGAAAGACTGGGGGAATTATGAAATATTTTCTCTCTCTCCACTCTTCAGATGTGGAATAAGAGCTAGAAATTTCCCTAAATTTCTTCATGAATAACAGTATGTACTCCTTTCAGTTCCCTCTCCTCTCCATAGATGATCCAAGTTGCTCTTTTCTCACCAGCTGACACAACCCTTGTCCAGTCCAAGTATTGACCTTCCCATTCAAATTATGCTGTCCTGTCAGGAGAGATGGAAATGGGACAAAATGTCGTTGAAAAGTCTGTGTGTACATCCTAGGCTGATCATTTAAAATGTGACATAATATTGTTTTTATACCTTATAGAGTCACTCATGAGCTAGCAGAGAACTGGCATGACAATTGTCTTTATCCTATTCAATTTGTGTAATGAATAACAATTTTTATTATAATATATTCAGTCATGTAAAACTATAATGTACTTAATTCATTTTTTTTAAGGGCTATACTTCCTTTCCATTTGAATTGTGCCAATATTCAAGATGATGATTTTCTCTTCAATAATGTTGTTTATATCTTGCATCCTTGTTACCTATTCTCTTCCCTTGCAGTTGCTATTATAGTCATTAAAATCTGTAGCATGAATTATACTAAATGGATCTACATACAGGGTGTTATATACAACAGCATAATTGGCTACTGAAGAGAAAAAGAACCTGACAATAATGGTTTGCTTTTTCACTCTGGGGACCCTAGTTACGTGTGATACATCCATGCTTAGAGCTGGGAAGCTTACTGGATGCACATGCTTAATCTGAGTGGAGAGTGTAGATTAAATTAGACAGTTGAGCTGGTACTTATACGTGCAAAATTGTACATATTAAGTGAGTCAATCTGAGTATATAATGCCTTCTTTGCTTCAGTCTTCACTGATAAGGCTAGACCACACTCACTACCAAGCCTGGAAACAAGAGAAACCCTGGAGAAAGGAAGATTTTCCCCTGGTGGAAGAGTGCTGGGTTAGAGGTTATTTAGGCAAGCTAGACATGCAGAGATCTATGGGTCCTGATGGGATGCACTCGAGCATTTTCTCATAAAGCGTATAAAGTTTAAATTCTCATTACCATTTTTTCCCGGTGTTTATCAACAAAAATGTGAAAAAATGACACTATTTGAAGCAATTTCCACTGTGTGGAAACCTTTTGGTTATTTATATATGTGTATATATATATATATATATATAAATATACATATATAAAGTATTAGGGCATTAAAGTATTATTACAGCATTATAGGTATTAAAGTCATATTTTTATTTTTATTTTTATTTTTATTTTATTTTTTTTTTTACTGAATTTAATGCCTCTTTTCAAAGAAAGTAAAGCTGAAAGGCTGAAGGTGAGTTTTTCACATATTTTAAATTCTTACTTGTAATTAAAAAAAAAAAAAAAAGCAAAAAAACAAACAAAACAAAAAAGAAAACAAAAAACAAACAAACAAAAAAAAAACACCAAACTGAACCATAAAACAGATGGAGAACATCTATTAAAAATGGTTGTTTCATATTAGAACTCTTTCTAATTTATCACAAAATGAGATTAGGGTTGGAAAAGAAGACAGAGTATGAAAAAAGTCCTATTCCAATTGCTACTGTAACTGTGAGGGGGCCTTACCTTGTAACCCATTGATCAGAGGTAGTGGACATTTAAGAGGAGAAGCAGCTGTTGTTAAAAGAATATGGATGTTATTCATATATTGGAGAGAATGTAGCAATCGCTTTAAGCTGTTGGAAAAAAAAAAAAAAAAAAAAAAAAAAAAAAAAAAACCAAAAATTAATTATGTATCACTAATTAAAAAATATCTGGCCATACATTGAATGTATTTTTGCAGTAATAATGGCCACAAGATAGAGCACAGGAAGTTCTGCACCAACATGAGAAAGAACTTCTTCACGGTGAGGGTGACGGAGCACTGGAACAGGCTGCTCAGGGAAGTTGTGGAGTCCTCTGAAGATATTCAAGGCCTGTCTGGACACCTACCTCAGCAGCCTGCTCTGAGGAACCTGCTTTGGCGGGGGGGTTGGACCCAATGATCTTTTGAGGTTCCTTCCAACCCCTACAGTTCTGTGATTCTGTGGTTCCATGATTATGTCAGGTTTAAGGACAATTTAGAAAAAAAGCACGTATAACATGGAGAAGCTATAAAATCCATGTCAGACAAATATATTTATGTTAATCTTAAAATACTTTGTAGCAAATGAATCCAGGAATCCAGATTTTTTGATACTGAAGAACATATTGATTGCTCCATTTTTTTTAATTATTATTATTTTATTTTTATTTATGAGTGACACAATGACTTTGTTGTATTCCATACCTTACTGATGAGGACACAGAAAACAAGGGATTTCACTGAAATGAGTATGTACAGATGTGGTTAGTGGGAAAGACACCAGAACTTTTTTTACAAGAAGTAATTCTTAAAATAGTATTTTGGTTAATATTTTCTTCAAACAAAGCTTTAAGATTTCTAGGTATTGTGACTGGTCAAAAGTCAGGTAGATGGAATTAACTTTGTTTTAAATAGAAGTTGTTGACTAGACAAGTTGATTTCAGAATAAAATGAAAGTTTTAAAACTCAGATACTTGGATAAAAAATAGTTCATTTTTCAGTAATTGTCTATACAGGTAGTCTGTAGTGTTTGGTAAGACTAATTTTATGAGGAAGATATATAATTTTATATATCACAAAACTGAACTTTTAATAAATGTAAATTCAAGTCAACTGAAACACTCTCCAAAGTCTTGCTGGCAGCAAATATCTAACAAAGCAAATACAATGGTAGATAGTATTGTCTGCAATTCCTGCCTTTGTTATTTTGTTAGAAATTGTTAGAAATTGGATACATCTCTACATATTTTATATTTTTTTCTAGATTTTTGATCAGTATTTTTCAACTCCTAGACAATTATGTCTTTGTGGTTTTCCTATCAAAAATAACAAGGGTCTAATTTGAACGTTACACATTAAAATGCACACAGTTCATAAACTGCCTATTAGTATGATAATTGCAGTCCCCTGTACTCTTAGGCTGGGAAAGAACAGCTATTATTAGATACAAATCTAATGGTAGAATCACATAATACATACTAACTACCATACAAAAATACGTTATCTTACAATAATTACCTGAATTACTCTGAAAAGGTTCAGAGACTTTCTTTCTCCCCTGAAAACATGACACAGGCACAAAGACTTTTTTTTATTATTTATTTATTTATTTATTTATTTATTCAGTAGGAAAAACCTTAAATGTGTTAAACAGATTGTGTCAAAATAGAACATAAGCCTCAGGGATTGTTATCTTCTTTCATGCCCAATGCAAGAGCTATTAAAAGGCCACACTTACAAGGTATTACTCACATGTTCTCTATTCCTCTGTGAGGAACATTATGAATTAATTTTAAATGTTTAGTGGAAGGTCCTCAGGCACAAATATTCCTTCAGGTACTTGTCTCAAAACCTCAAGTAGGGTTCTGTGTAACACCACAGAGTGAGATTTCAATAGTAAGGAACCTCTCCCCGAGGCTGAAATATGATTTTCCCACTCTTTCTCAGCTTCTTCCACAGCTTTATTGCACTTTAGAGGCTTGGAGGATTGGTGAAGGGAGGATCCCTCTAGGTGATTTTTCCTGAAGTGCTGCACTGGGAATTCTGCTGCTTATTAGCAGATGGTGAATGACATACCGTGACCCTCCCAACCTAAATTTGGCCTGATCTGTTCAACAGATGCACTGCACACCAGTCCATGAATGTCCAAAGGTTAACATTCCTTCTTGTCCCATGCTCCAGTAGGGGCAGGGCTTAAAACTATCCTTTTCATTTTGGAGCTAATGCTATGGGAGGGAATAATTGCATTGCAGGTGAAACTGGGGAAAAAAAAAAAAAAAAAGTCCTAAAAAAAATCCTCAGTTGTAAAAGCCAATGACATAGTAAATTGTTGTTTAGCTGGAAAGAGTGGCAGAGATTGTGTATGCACAGTAGAGAAAGTCTTCAGGATCTAGAGGAAGCAGTGAGATTCTGAAAAGCACAGTGAGCGAATGAAGTGCAAATGATACTTTATGCAAACATGCTGCAATACTATTAAAATATTAAAATGCATCATTTTAATATTTGTAGACACTATGCTTCCAGGTATGGTGAACCTCAGGTCTTCTCAGAAATATTTGTTTCTATATTAGACTGTTCAAATGAGTAAATACTTTCTAACACAGAAAATATATTTGTAAATTGTCCACCAGGAAAAAAAAAAAAAAAAGCCTCCTTCACAAGGTAAATCAAATCAGCATATTATTAAATACAGGATCGTATTGCCTCATACATGAAATATAGTTGAAATACAGTTAATTATTGTTATGCTGTCTTGATTTTATGGAAATGTATGACATTAGTACTGATGATTTATTTGTAGAATTGGAGCATTAAAACTTCCGTGGGAATGTGTCTGTAAAGATCAAGGTTTAGTTTAGCCAATCTTAGTCTCATGCAGTTCAACTTAGATGACAATGCAAGAATTTAGGGAAAGTCATCCTCCTTTCCATTTTCAGTATCCTTGCTACCTTGGAAAATGCTTTAAAGGAACATGCTTTCTTACCCTAAGTATCATTTGTGGGCTTATCTTCAAAACTGCCTTTTCTCCTGGTGGTAAATCCATGTGTTGGATTCTGTAACAATTTAAATATGAATATATAAGCCTGCACTGCAAGAATGACAGCAAGAAGTCACCCAGTATGAGTGTCCAGAAAATTTGGCATTACATATCCGTATTCACATTATTTTAGGTGCTGTTGAATAAATATAATATCTTTCTGCCAATTGCCTTCAACAAATTCAAATGATCAATGTGTGTACTCCTGACACACCTGTGAAAGTTTTCTTTTACATTTTTAATACAGAGAATATATAATTATTGTTATAAAGGTATAGTTTATATTTCCTATTCTTTTTTTTTTTTTTTTCAGTAAAAAAATAGAAAAAAATGAACAAGCAAAATAATCAGAACAAAAGAAAACAGTACTGAATGAATAAATAAATAAATAAATAAATGGACAATAACAACAACAACAACAACAACAACAACAACAACAACAACAAAAAAAAAAAAAAAAAAAAAAAAAAAAAAAAAGAAGGCTTCCCTTTCCAGAGGACAGAATAGTCTTGGCTTGTCAGCTCTGATAATGTTTTTAAATCTTTTCTGAGATTCCTAAACTTTATGAATTTAAGAAAACAAATTGTTAACCCTCTAGAAAGTCTGTACATCTATCTATATCTATGTAAATAGATGTCCTTTACAAAGATTCATGGTCATTTACAGAATGATCAAATGGCGCTCATTTGAGCATGACCTGCAGAACTCAGTCATGTCTATAGCAAATGTGGTTCTGGGCTGAGAGTCTGTCAGATTGTGGAGCATATGGAGCTGTCTGGATTTATTTCATATTATGCAGGGCAGCTGAAGACCTGAATTCTGCAAATATTCTGCTTGTTTATGAAATTAAAGACTGAAGGCATATTCATGAGTTTGACTGCAAACAGTTATTTACCAGCCTGCCCAAGTTCTCAACTAACAGAATGCAATTAGAAGCAATTTATCTTCAACAGCAACCCTCAGATAATATATTCAGCCACTTGGCTGAGTTTGTTGGCAAGGGCACTCTGCTAGGTTAACAACAAATATATAGACCAGTGTTGGTATGGAAGACTCACACAGACTGTCTGCAGCCCACTGCATAGACACACTCAAGAGGACAAATGTCGTCTTGAACAAAGAACAAAGGCAATGAATTTGTTCCAAAAAATAATTACTGATTATAATTCTGCAGCCATGTAACAGGTCAAACTACAGGATAGCAGTCCTTTGTGACCTTCAAAATATGAATTAAATTACCACTTAGAAATACTGCATCTTTGATGGAAATTCTCCCATGAGGGAGAGTTAAAAGAAGGACGTAGCCTTCCGCTATGGGACCAGAATGTCACTTTAGTTCTTCGTTAATGAATTCTTGTAGCAAAAGTCAGAGACAAAATGAGAGAAAGATGTTTAAATGCATGGAAATGCAAGGGCATTAAGAAGATCATTTCCAGCTTTATTTTTGTTGGATTTAACTCTGTACAATAACTTGCAGAGCCAGCTGATCTCACTACATCTTAGCCAAACACTTAACTCAGACTTTTGATGAATACCTGACTTCTCAATCTGAACTGCTGACCTGACTTTGAATGAAGTATGAAATGGTTACACTTTTACTTATGCAAATTACATTTGACTTTGGTTTGTACCAAACTCTCACTTTTGCCAGAAAAGCCAAAGCTCAGATCCATAAGTGTCTGTAGTAGCAATTTAAAGTAATGTTTCTCTGGCTTTTTAGAAGGGAGCATTCTCCGTAGGACCTCAAAGTTTTAAGGAGCCTTGAAAAAGGGTGTCTGTTCACATACTACAGCTCTAGTGTAGTATCTTTATAAGCCATTTTACAGATTAATTTTACAAGCAAGAATTTCCCTAGTTATTATATTGCATACAATAATTAAAACAAATCAGATTTTTATAGTAAACAGAATTGCCTGCAGTCCTGATGAGCAAAAATATATCTGTTCTGTGTAACAATCCTCTGCTATAAATAGAATATTTTAGTTGTACACATTTCAGAATTACCATTCTCTTGTTAATCTTTTGTCACCATGGTTTTTAAAGTAAATGAAAACCTGGGGGCCAGATTTGTCAGAGTGAATAGCAACCAACAGCAATGCAAAGAATAGGATATAATAAAGTTCACACAGATTTATATAGGGATAATAAGAATAAATGAAATATTTGATTAAATACTAATTCAACCTGTAGAGTGCCTCACTCTATCCAAAAAGCATATCAGAAATGGATTTTCTTTCCATATACTCTCACAGACTCTCTTAAGAGAGACAGAAACCAGACAGTGCTAGGCTCAGATTGTAATTTTCTCTTGACTATTTGAATAAGCTTGGTACTAGAACAAATGTGGGTATGACAGTTTAAATATTTAAGTAATTTAATTTAATGGTATAAACATTAGCTTAAGTACTATTGGATAAATATAAGAGGCAAAGAAGAGCAAGCTGAAAATCACTGTATTACTCATGCATGAAGAATGGTTCAGGGAAGGCAGGAGCAATACATTTTATGGATTTATTTTTTTCTTAACCATAAATCAAATATATAGTGGCCTTATCACATCCCCAAAACTGCCATGCAAACTCCTCTAGACTACATAGGCTACTACTGCACAATGGCCCAAGATTCTTACCATGGCCCTGCTATGAAAATAAGCAGTTAAAGACCTGATGATACACATGGCTGCTGAGGTTTGTGTATCATGAGGTCTTTAACAGTCTACATAGTTTACGGCTCATCTAAGCTATCAAAAATATCTGGCAAGATCAAATATCCATTAACGGAAAAGTACACATGTAGACATGCTTCACATATCATGAGATACAGAGGACTCTAATGCAGAAAGTATGACTTAAATAAATTTGTCAGAAATCTGGGGCAAATGGACAAGTCTAAATGTACTGGCTACTGGAAGCTGCTAAATTTCCTAAGAATTTTGAGACAAAAATGCAGGTTGGAAAGGTACTTAGAAAATGATAAAATGTACCAAGTGAAGGAAGTGACGAAAGTACTTTCCATTCTGCTTGTATGAGGATGAGTATCCTCTTTCATTTAATGTTTAAGTCATTATTTTTGGGTAGAAGTGAAAATTAAGCCAAGAGGTGTTATTTAGTGCAGACTCAAGCAACCCTATGTTCATGACACTGTCTTGTGACAGGTCCTTCCAGATAGTATATCTGGACACATACCTATCCTCTTCATGTTCCTCAGAGTGTCAGAGTCTATTGTTAGGCTCTCATCTATGTTTAAACAAGAGACAGACTCAATTCAGTGTGTTTGAAATGTATATGAAAGCCAACATTTTCACACTTGCTTGTAGTAGCAAGTAGTCTGGTGAAATCAGGTTTCAAATGCAAAGTGTTTTATTAAAGGCTGATCCTCAGTGCTGTTTAACATACAGACACCCAGCACACTAAAAGAAAGGCTAAAACCAATCACAGAATTATAGAATCACAGAATGGTTTGGGTTGAAAGGAACCCTAAAGACCACCCAGTTCCACCCCCTCCTGCTATGGGCAGGGACACCTCCCACCAGACCAGGTTGCTCAAAGCCCCATCCAGCCTGGCCTTCCAGGGATGGGGCAGCCACAGTGTCTCTGGGCAGCTTCACCACCCTCTAAATGGAGAAAATCTTCCTAAATATAAAATCTTTCAGTTTAAAACTGTTATCCCTCTCCCTGTCACTATGCTCTGAGAGTCCCTCCCATCTTTCCTGTAGTCCTCCCACAATTGTGTCAGTTAAAGAGAACAAAACTTCCACTGTGCACTCAGTTATTCCAGTCCAAGAGCTATATTTCACTCTTCTGGAACATGTCTTTGGGCTCCATACTTTTTCTGAGTAATATGAAGATATTGAAGGCTTTTCTAAGAATATATGATGTGTGAAAACTCCAAGATCCTGGGCCTATCACTGTAGAAAAGAGAAATCTGCTGAAATTTGCTCTGATCCCATCTGGGCTACACACATAGGTTTCCTCGTCTTGGAAAACAGGCTACATTCCTGGGTTGTGGAGCAGTAAAACAGTTGCATGGCATCCAGGGTGGAATCAGGACATGGGATCTTGTGCCTGGCTGGGAATCAAGCCAAAGACACCACAATTTGGCTGTGTGAGGTGGGATTATGTGACTCAGAGACCATCACATGCATCTTCAGTGCCCTTGTCAGTTATGAATTTAGATGTTTGCCATCCTTGGGACCAGGCTGCACTGTACCTAAATTATTAATAATTTCTGCAATTATATCTGCCTGAAAAGTGGAGTCTTATAGTAAGCAATGGAGGAATTACTGACAGCACCAGACTATGTCCTGTGTGAAATGATCCATTCTTCACCAGTTCCCATCTTCAGCTTCAAGGAAAGCCCTGTTTAATTGGTTAAAAAGGAAAGCAATATTACAGAACTAATTGTATGTTTTCCACACAAATGTCTATTAAAGCTTACAATTATATAAACCATACTTGTAAACACTGTCTCTCCACTCTATTTCTGTTTTAATGCTGTTAATGCTACATTTTTAGTTTTATTTTTGTGCTTTTATATTCTCAATTCACACAATTGACTTTCTATGCTTTATTTTGTTTCTGAAAGCCTGGATAATTGTCTGTTCAAAGGGTGAAGACAAATTTCTGGGTTGTCTAATTATTCTTCTCAACCATCATAAAGTTTAACTCATTGTTAAGTGATGTAGTTAGATAAATGACTACAACCTCAAACTCTTCCTCCTCGTGTTATACCCACTAACAATTGTCCTTACAGGAAAAAGTAGTTAATTTCATGCAATTGGAAGTGCAGGTAGGGGACACAATGAGGGGGTATCACCCTCTATGTCAATTAGCAGCTGGAGTGAATGGAGCTCTTCCTGGGGATAGATGAGGAACTGACCAAGAGCTTGTGGGTCTGGATTAAGGACAGGGCAGGGTCAGGTGATGTTATAGTTATGAGCTGCAGACCACTAGAAGAACAAAGAGATGAGGCCCTCCATAAACAGATAGAAGCAGCATCGTTTTCACAAGCCCTAGTCCTCATGGGGGACTTCAATCACCCTGACATCTGCTAGAAGGACAGCACAGCAGGGCATAGGCAATCCAGGAGGTTCCTGGAATGCCGTTATGACAATTTCCTTCTTGAATTGATAGAGGAAACAACAAGGAGAGGTGCTGTGCTGGACCTCATTCTCACCAAGGGGGCACTGATGGGTAATGTGAAGCTCAAGGGCAGCCTTGGCTGCAGCAACCATGAAATGGTGAAGTTTGGGATCCAGAGGACTACAAGGATGGAGGACAGCAAGCTCATTGTCCTGGACTTTGGGAGAGCAGACTTTACCCTCTTCAGGGATCTGCTTGGTAGAGTACCATGGGACACCCCACCCACTATCTTCCACTTTCTCCCCCAAAACGACACAGGGGAATGGGGAATGGGGGCTACAGTCAGACCCTGATGCTTCGTCTTCGCTACTCCTTCATGGTCCCTCTCTGCCCTTGCTCCCCGTGGGGTCCCTCCCACGGGATGCCGTCCTTCCCGAACTGAGCCTGCGGGGGCTGCCCACAGGCAGCAGCTCTTCAGGAACTGCTCCCACATGGCCCATCCATCCCCCAGGAGCAAACTGCTCCAGCATGGGTCCCCCACGGGTGGGCAGCAGCTCCCCCCAGACCCCCTGCTCCTGCGGGGGCTCCTCTCCACAGGCTGCAGCTCCGGCCCGGGGCCTGCTCCTGTGGGGGCTCTCCATGGGCCGCAGCCTCCTCCAGGCCACATCCACCTGCTCCACCTGGGGCTCCTCCACCCATGGGGGGGCTGCAGTGTGGAGATCTGCTCCATGTGGGACCCATGGGCTGCAGGGGGACAGCCTGCTCCACCAGGGGCCTCTCCCTGCACAGGCTGCAGGGGAACTGCAGCTGCCTGCCTGGAGCACCTCCTGCCCTCCTGCTGCACTCACCTGGGGGCTGCAGGGCTGCTTTGCACTCCTCACTCTCCCAGCTGCTGTTGTGCAGAAGTTATTTTTCTTCTGTCTGCTCTCCCAGAGGCCCAACCAGCACTGCTCATGGCCCAGCTCTGGCCCGCAGCAGGTCCCTTTTGGAGCACCTGGAGCTGGCTCTTCTCTAACATGGGGCAGCTGCTGGGCTTCAAAAAGGCCAAACCTGCAGCCCCCTGCTACCAAAACCTTGACACGTAAACCCAATACAGGAGATCAGTAATGAGTGATATTCTTCAGGGGGTCAGTACTGGGGCTGATGCTGTTTAGCATCTTTGTTGGTGACATGGACTGAGAGCACCCTCAGCAAGTTTGCTGATGACGCTGAGCTGTGTGGTGCAGTTGACACACTGGAGGGAAAGAATGGATGCCATCCAGAGGGACTTGGTCAGGCCTAAGAGGTGGGCCTGTGTGAACCTCATGGAGTTCAACAAGGCCAAGTGCAAGGCCCTGCACCTGGGCTGGGGAAATCCCAAGACCAAATACAAGCTGAGGGGAGAATGAATTGAGAGCAGCCCTGAGGAGCAAGATGTGGGAGATTTGGTGGGTGAGAAGACTGACATGAGTCAGCAATGAGCATTTGCAGCCCAGAAAGCTACCCGTATCCTGGGCTGCACCAACAGCAGCGTGGTCAGCAGGGCGAGGGAGGGGATTGTTCCCCTCTGCTCTGCTCTCATGAGACCCCACCTGGAGCCTGTGCTCAGCTCTGGGGTCCCAGCACAAGAAGGACAGTGACCTGTTAGAGCAAGTCCAGAGGAGGGTCATGAAGATGATCAAGGTGCTGGAGTACCTATCATATGAAGACTGCCTGAGGGAGTTGAGGTTGTTCAGCCTGGAGAAGAAAAGGCTCTGCAGAGAACTTATAACTACTTTCCAATACCTAAAGGAGGCCTACAGGAAATCTGGGGAGGGACTCTGTCAGGGAGTGAAGGGGTAGGACAAGGCGGAATGGTTTTAAATTTAAAAAGGTTAGATTTAGATAAGACACTAGGAAGGTGTTTTTCTGTTTTGTTTGTTTGTTTGTTTGTTTTTGTTTGTTTGTTTGTTTTGTTTTGTTTTGTTTTCTTTTGTTTTGTTTTTCACTCTGAGGGTGGTGGGGCACTGGAACAGGTTGCCCAGAGAAGCTTCTATTGTTATTTGGTCAAACAATTTTTTATGTAAATATATGTCAAAGAGGCTTTCCTTAGTTTTAGAACAAGCAGGAGGCTTTCTGTTATTTTGCCTTTTCATTTCTTATAACATCACCAATTTAGACTAGATGGTGTATAAAAGACCTTGAGACCTGCAAAAACTGAATAGCCCTCTACTGACATTTACAGAAAATGTTAAATTACTGGGACGTTGTACATTGCAACAACTCTCAATTACTGATTTGTAGGAAAGCACACAGTACAGGAAAATCTGTATTGGAACTGCCTGAGGCCCTCTGAATGTATAAGAATGCAAGAACATTTTGGTTTTTAGCTTTTCAGCTTTGGAGGCAAAAATATCTTTTAAAGGTCATGCAGTTTTTGTTTTGCTTTGTTTTGTTTTTTTTTTTTCCTACCCCTGAAAAATCTTTTATTTTAATTACATTTTCTTGTTTTGCACGTCATATATTAAGGAAACAATATAAGCAAAGGAAAGTTTACATAAACAAAGGAAAAAGAAAAAAAAAATGATGAAATGGCCTAATTCCAATGTCTGAATTAGTTGCAGATTCTTTCTCAGTTTCATATGCAGTGCTAGAATTTTCTCTTACTAATACTTATGGAAGCCAGTGCTTTTCAAGAAGTGAGGTGTCCACTGCTAAACAGATAGTCCTCTTCCTTCTTTGAAAGGCAATTTTATAATTTTGCAGTTCCCAGGTAGAATTAATTAGTATCCCACCTAACTTCATTGTTGTAAGAAAAAAAAAAAATGAGAAAAAGGAAAAAAAATGCATGCTATCTCTGCTGGACAACCTTCAACAAGTTTGCAGATGACACCAAGCTGAGAGGTGCAGTTGATACAACAGAAGGAAGGGAAGCAATCCAAAGGGACTGGGACAAGCTAGACAAGTGGGCCCAAGTAAACCTAAAGAGATTCAACAAGTCCAAGAACAAGATACTGCACCAGGGTTGGAGCAATTCCAGACTGGGAGAAGAACTGATTGAGAGATGCCCAGTGGAGAAGGACATGGGGGTCCTGGTGGATGAAATGTTTGACATGAAGCAGCAGTGTGTGCTTGCAACCCAGACTTCTGCAAGGAGGGGAGGAGGGCTGATTGTCCCCCTCTACTTGGCCCCATGAAGTCCCACTTGTAGTACTGTATCCAGATGTGGGGGCCCCACCACAAGAAAGACATGGACATATTAGAGCAGGTCCAAGGAAGAGACACAAAGATGATTTGAGGGCTGGAGCTGGGTTTGTTCAGCCTGAAGAAAAGGCTCTAAGGAGACCTTGTTGTGGCCTTTCAGTACTGAAAGAAGGCTTATAAAAAAGATGGAGAACAACTTTTACATGGGCACATAATGACAGGACAAGGCGGAATGATTTTAAACTAAAAAAAAAAAAAAAAAAGATTTAGATTAGATGTTAGAATGAAATTCTTCACTCAGAGAGAGGTGAGGCACTGGAACAGGTTGCCTAGAGAAATTGTGGATGCTCCACCCGTTGAGGTGTTCAACGACAGGCTGGATGGGGCCTTGGCCAGCCTGATCTAGTGGGTGGCATCCCTGCCTATGGCAGGGGGGCTGCAACTAGACGGCGTTTCCTGCTCCTTCCAACTGATGACATTCTATGGTTCTCTGACATTGGTGTAGCATAAATGACTTTCAGAGACTGTTTATTCTGTTAGATTTGGTAGTCACTACCACTTAATATATTTATTAAGAACTAATATATTTACATCTGAACATTATTTGCAGCAAAATACAGTAGAAGTATGTGCTTGTCTAATATGGAAGGTATCCAGGTTTAAAGCAACAGGGATTGGATCCACAGAATTACTGAGGTGCAAAGAAACATCTAAATTCAAGATTTATATTGACAAATCCCTTCTTCTTTGCCATCTTAACCTTGGAAACACCTAATCTCAAGCACTGATATATTTTCCAGGACTTGCCATCTAAGATGCTTCTATTATCAGGAGCAATTGTTGTGCCAGGAAGCCAACATGCTCATTCCCTCAAGGCATGTGGCATAGATTGGATCTCATCACAATGGACTGGAGCTTACCTCTGAGCTTCTAAGCCCAACTGCCACTTATCTCACTTCAGGTGTTTCATGTCAGGAGATCATGAACATCGAAGGGACAGTGCTTCCTTGTTAAACTGGGAGGAGAAAAAAAAAAAAAAAAAAGGTTCCAAAACTCTTGTTAATGCCTAAATTTTTGTCTGCCTTAGGACTGGTATCATATGTCCTAAGCATGTCCCACTGGCTGGTGAAACAGATGAATGTTCAGACTTTCATATCAGCCTTTTTAGGTAGTAATTCCTCCCATATACAGCACAGGTACATGTAAGTTGTCATTAACAAACTCTACAGTGAATTCTGTCAAGAATAAAGCTTTCTTAAAGTCAGGTATTATAATTCTTGATTGCTATAACACTAATTAATACATATGACAGCTAAGATACAAAACAACATTTCAGCCTTACTAAGAAAATCTGAACACATAATCAGCTTTAGGGTTCTAGTGGGCTGTTGGGTGCAGGTAATAGATTTTGTGTAACTTAATGTAGTTGATTATTAGAGCCATATGTGCACTGTCCATACAGGTTCATACAGAGCTACAAAATTTTCTTTCTAATGGGACATCGTTTATGACTTTTTTCAAATAAATGCAACTAAATGACAAGTTCAATACATAGGGTGAAGAAAAATAAATAAGATATCAGGGCACAAACAAAAGAAAATCAAGATTGCCAGTATGTGTAGGGGAAAAGGAATAGAGGAAAATAAGTGTCAGTTTCCATCTCCAAACAGAATGTGTATTTTAGCCATGCCTAAATCTAATGTGAATATCAAGTGCTACTCCTCTCTTTGTTGCACAGGCACCTTTTTTCCTCATTGTGTGCCTTGATCAAGAAAGAATGCATAATGTTCTTGCTTGTTTTGTTATGCTTAGTTTCAAATCTTAGCCTTCCAAAACAAACATGAACATTTTCTTAGAGCTGTGATTTCAAGGTACAGAAGTCAGAAATGCATGCTCAGCTGAGTTTGTATTTGATTTACATCTCAAAGGCTTTGCTCACAAGCAAGGTCCTCAAGCATTATGTTGTTTTAATATAAAATTTAGATTCCGCCACCAGACAAATGGTTTGACAAGTTGTGGCCAGTCAGCCTAAATTAAACTGCTGCCCTACAGCAGAAACGTACACGTTTTGTTTATAACTATAGTTAACATAACCTTAGTTAAAATAGCCTTGTAACAGAGTTCAATGTCTAAACCACGAATACCAGTGTATTTTAGATGACCTTTGAAAGATGCCTTTCTCAATGCTAACTTGACAAATAGCCAGCACTAATTTTCTTCATTATTTCAATTTATTTATTTATTTATTTATTTATTTATTTATTTATTTATTTTATAATGGATAATATTAAACTGTAGTTTATCCCTGCTATTGTGCTGTTTTGCTTAGGATGGCAATCATTCAATCACTCAAAATCACACAAGCCAGTCCTTTTGTAGGAGCAATAGACTCTGACCTTTGGTTTAGAAAGAGAGTATTGGTTCAGTGTTGGTTTGTTCCTATCAGTAGAAGACTTCCTTGTTTGAATTAGATGGATATTGGAAGTGTCCTACCTTTGACTTTAAATCAGTGGCACAGACATCTGTTAGATTAGCTTGTTTGGCTTCTTCCCAAATGAGAACTGCAGGGGTGGAAAACAACATGACTTGAGATTATTTGCCTCAGAGAATCGTTGTTTTCAATTTTTCTCTCTGTCAGTTCCAAGCTGTGTTTTATGTGCAGTACACTCTTCTCCAATCCTTTGATATACTACTGTTTGTGTTGCTCTGAAACTGTGTTTAAAGACTCTGCTTAAGAGGTTATCAAGAAGCAGACAGCTAAGGTATTTGGGAGTTTTCCTAAAAGAACTACTGTCCCCTCAAGAGTTTCAAACCAGAAGACTGGTAATTGCCACTACTGGTAATTACTTTTGCAGGTGAAAGATACAAATTTTATATGATATGATATGATATGATATGATTAATTTGTTGACTAAGAAACAGATAACTAATACTTTTTTTGCTATTCTGATTATTTCTGTTTGTCTGGTTGGTGGTTTTATGCCTGCTCTTATCTGCAGTTCTCTTAGTAGGGGTTCATGTGACTTTTTAAAAATGCATTTGAAGTCATTCTTTACCAGATAAAATCGTAGCAACTCTGATACATTTTCAAGGGCAAAAAGGTATATTTTATGGCAACAACAACAACAACAAAACCCTGCTGGCCAGAGATTCTGCCACTTGGGAGAATGGTAGAGGTCTATTTTCATTTTCTAATATATAAGACCACTGCCCTAGACCTTTGTTCATTTTAGCCTTTGTGAATATGCTACAGAACGAGACATAATCCTGTTTTATGCAACTAAATGTTCACTGTGTACAAGTATGTTATCTAGAGAACTTTCTAGGTGATTATCTCTAGCATCCCCATGACTATTCACCACAATGAAAGTGGTATAGATTTTACTGCAAAGGAAGAAACTGTGTGGATAGATCTTCCCCCCCACACCCCTTTTTATTATTGTTGTAATACATTCAGCTACAGTTTTGTGCCAAATCAACTTTTAAATGTTGCCTCTGACATTCATGTAAAGGCACACATCTTTCCAATTTCTCAGTTTCTCTACTTTTCAAATAGACTCCTCAATATGGTTTCAGGTTGACTGACTTCAGCTGGTTAAACATAGCCAGGCACAATCTGGAAGCTTATGGTGCTTGCAACTTATATCAGCTGTGATATTCCATAAAACTTTTCTATATTTAGTTCAATTTTTCAGCTATGAAGTGAATATCAATCAAATCTTACTGTATCAGATCTTCCTTGTCATAGTAGTCTAATACAATATCCCAAAAGCTCAATTCCATTATGTTAAAGCCCACATTCCCTTCCCTTCCCTTCCCTTCCCTTCCCTTCCCTTCCCTTCCCTTCCCTTCCCTTCCCTTCCCTTCCCTTCCCTTCCCTTCCCTTCCCTTCCCTTCCCTTCCCTTCCCTTCCCTTCCCTTCCCTTCCCTTCCCTTCCCTTCCCTTCCCTTCCCTTCCCTTCCCTTCCCTTCCCTTCCCTTCCCTTCCCTTCCCTTCCCTTCCCTTCCCTTCCCTTCCCTTCCTTTCCCTTCCCTTCCCTTCCCTTCCCTTCCCTTCCCTTCCCTTCCCTTCCCTTCCCTTCCCTTCCCTTCCCTTCCCTTCCCTTCCCTTCCCTTCCCTTCCCTTCCCTTCCCTTCCCTTCCCTTCCCTTCCCTTCCCTTCCCTTCCCTTCCCTTCCCTTCCCTTCCCTTCCCTTCCCTTCCCTTCCCTTCCCTTCCCTTCCCTTCCCTTCCCTTCCCTTCCCTTCCCTTCCCTTCCCTTCCCTTCCCTTCCCTTCCCTTCCCTTCCCTTCCCTTCCCTTCCCTTCCCTTCCCTTCCCTTCCCTTCCCTTCCCTTCCCTTCCCCTCCCTTCCCTTCCCTTCCCTCCCCATAAAAATCAAGAGGCAGAAGTTAAGAAGAAAAGATTCTTCACAGTTTTGCAGCTGACATGAAATCTTCCACAGCAAGTGGAAGGCAGTGTAGGACTTGAACTTCTGTTCTAAGCAGAATCTGGCAAAGTTTGAAATCCCATATTCAGGTCGTTTCCTCTGCCACAGAATTTCAAACCAACTCATTCAGCTCCAGTTCGGTAACAGCAGGCCTGTACTGTTGCTTTAGTTCACTTTTAGTCAGTTTACCTAAGGCAAGAAAAATCTTCATGTGAAATCCAAGCTGAAAACACTTATATTAGGGAAGGCTTGTCTTAGTGTAAGTGTTTCCTGTCGTGATATTAAATATAGAATCATAGAATCATAGAATATCCTGAGTTGGAAGGAATCCTAAAAGATCACAGAATCACAGAATCACAGAATTTCTAGGTTGGAAGAGACCTCAAGGTCATCGAGTCCAACCTCTGACCTAACGCTAGCAGTCCCCACTAAACCATATCCCTAAGCTCTACATCTAAACGTCTTTTGAAGACTTCCAGGGATGGTGACTCCACCACTTCCCTGGGCAGCCTGTTCCAATGCCTCACAACCCTTTCAGTAAAGAAGTTCTTCCTAACATCTAACCTAAAACTCCCCTGGCTCAACTTAAGCCCATTCCCCCTCGTCCTGTCACCAGGCACGTGGGAGAACAGGCCAACCCCCACCTCACTACAGCCTCCTTTAATGTACTTATAAAGAGCGATAAGGTCGCCCCTGAGCCTCCTTTTCTCCAGGATGAACAAGCCCAGCTCCCTCAGCCGCTCCTCGTAGGACTTGTTCTCCAGGCCCCTCACCAGCTTCGTCGCCCTTCTCTGCACCCGCTCAAGCACCTCCATGTCCTTCTTGTAGTGAGGGGCCCAAAACTGAACACAGTACTCGAGGTGCGGCCTCACCAGAGCTGAGTACAGGGGGACGATCACCTCCCTAGCCCTGCTGGTCACACTGTTCCTGATACAAGCCAGGATGCTGTTGGCCTTCTTGGCCACCTGAGCACACTGCTGGCTCATATTCAGCCGACTATCAACCATCACTCCCAGGTCCTTCTCTGCCTGGCAGCTCTCCAACCATTCCTCTCCCAGCCGGTAGCTCTGCTTGGGGTTATTACGCACCAGGTGCAGGACCCGGCACTTGGCCTTGTTGAACTTCATGCAGTTGACCTCAGCCCATCGGTCCAGCCTATCCAGATCCTCCTGCAGAGCTTTCCTACCCTCAAGCAGATCGACACACACACCTAACTTGGTGTCATCTGCGAACTTACGAGGGTGCACTTGATGCCCTCGTCCAGATCATCGATGAAGATATTAAAGAGGACCGGCCCCAGCACCGAGCCCTGGGGGATGCCACTAGTGACTGGCCTCCAACTGGACTTGACTCCATTCACCACGACTCTTTGGGCCCGGCTATCCAGCCAGTTTCTAACCCAACAAAGCGTGCGCCAGTCCAAGCCAAGAGCAGCCAGTTTCTTGAGGAGAATGCTGTCGGAGATGGTGTCAAAAGCCTTGCTGAAGTCAAGGTAGACCACATCCGCAGCCTTTCCCTCATCCACCCAGCGTGTCACTTTGTCATAGAAGGAGATCAGGTTTGTCAAGCAGGATCTGCCTTTCAAAAACCCATGCTGACTAGGCCTGATCGCCTGCTTGCCCTGCAAGTGCTGCATGATGACTCTCAGGAGGATCTGTTCCATGAGCTTCCCTGGCACTGAGGGCAAACTGACAGGCCTGTAGTTTCCCGGGTCTGCCCTCCGGCCCTTCTTGTAGATGGGCGTCACATTTGTTAGCCGCCAGTCAACTGCGACTTCCCCCGATCGCCAGGACTGATGATAAATGATGGACAGTGGCTTGGCCAGCTCCTCTGCCAGTTCTCTCAGTACCCTTGGGTGGATCCCATCCAGCCCCATCGACTTGTGCACATCCAAGTGCCGTAGCAGGTCACCAACCAGTTCTTCGTGGATAGTGAGGGCCACCTCCTGCTCCCCATCCCCTTCCGCCAGCTCAGGGTACTGAGTATCCAGAGAACAACCGGTATTGCCGCTAAAGACTGAGACAAAGAAGGCATTGAGCACCTCCGCCTTTTCCTCATCTCTTGTAACTAAGTTTCCCCCCGCATCCAGTAAAAGATGGAGATTCTCCTTAGTCCTCCTTTTTGTGTTGATGTATTTATAAAAACGTTTTTTGTTATCTTTAACGGCAGTAGCCAGATTGAGCTCCAGATGAGCTTTGGCCTTCCTAATTTTGTCCCTGCACAGCCTCGCTACATCCTTAAAGTCCTCCCTAGTGGCCTGCCCACTTTTCCAGAGATTAGAAACCCTCTTTTTTCTCCTATGCTCAAGCCACAATTCTCTGTTGAGCCAGGCTGGTCTTCTTCCCCGCCAGCTCGTCTTTGGGCACGTGGGGACAGACCGTTCCTGCGCCATTAAGATTTCCCTCTTGAAGAGCGCCCAGCCTTCCTGGACCCCTCTGCCCTTCAGAACCGCCTCCCAAGGGACTCCACCAACTAGTGTCCTGAGCAGCTCAAAGTCAGCCCTCTGAAAGTCCAATACAGCAGTTTTACTGGTCCCCTTCCTGGCCTCGCCAAGAATAGTGAACTCCACCATTTCGTGGTCACTCTGCCCAAGACAGCTCCCGACAATCACATCTTCCACCAGTCCTTCTCTGTTTGTAAAGAGAAGGTCTAGCGGGACATCACACCTAGTAGGTTCACTAACCAGCTGCGTCAGGAAGCTACCTTCCACGCTCTCCAGAAACCTCCTAGACTGCTTTCTCTGGGCTGTGTTGTGCTTCCAGGATACGTCAGGGAAGTTGAAGTCCCCCACGAGTACAAGAGCTGACGATTTCGCAACTTCTGTCAGCTGCCTGTAGAACTCGTCATCCGTCTCCTCATCTCTGTTCGGCGGTCTATAGCAGACCCCGACCAGGACACCAGCCTTGTTGTCCCTGCCGATCCTAACCCAAAGGGACTTGACCTTGTCGTTCCCAGCCTCGAGTTCTACAACCTCGAAAGACTCTCTAATATAGAAAGCCACACCACCACCCCTTCTGTGCTGCCTGTCCCTTCTAAAGAGCTTATAGCCAGGCATTTCAGTACTCCAGTCATGAGACTGGTCCCACCACGTCTCCGTGATGGCAACCAAGTCGTAGCCTGCCTGCTGCACGATGGCTTCCAGCTCCTCCTGTTTGTTACCCATGCTGCGTGCATTGGTGTAGATGCACTTCAGCTGGGCCATTGCCTTATCCTCCGGCCTTGCCATTGTTCCCCCTGGCACAGCCCTAACAATCCTAGCTTCAGACCCATCCCCCTTCCTACCTAGTTTAAAGCCCTCTCAATGAGCCCTGCCAGCTCCTGGCCCAGGATCCTTTTTCCCCTAAAAGATAGGGACCCGTCTGCGGCCATCAGGCCAGGTGCTGAGTAAAGTGCCCCATGATCGAAAAACCCAAGATTGCTGCGTTGGCACCAGCCCCGAAGCCACCTGTTTAACAGGTGGGCTTTCCGTGTCCTCTCTGTACCCCTCCCTGCCACCGTAGGGATGGACGAAAACACCACCTGCACTCCCGCTCCATCCACTAACCGACCCAGCCCCCTAAAGTGTCTTTTGATAGTCTTCAAGCTTCTGTCTTCAATGTTGTCACTGCCCGCCTGGACTATCAAAAGAGGGTAATAGTCAGAGGGGCGTACCAGGTTGAGAAGCTTCCTGGCAACGTCCCTGACCCTGGCCCCAGGGAGACAGCAGACTTCCCTACGGGTAGGGTCAGGCCGACAAATAGGGCCCTCTGTTCCCCTAAGAATCGAGTCTCCAACAACAATAACCCTCCTGTCTTTCTTGGTGGAGGCAGTCCTGAGGCGTGGAGTCGACCTCCTCGCCCTAGGCATCCTCCTGGGAACACTTGCTACCTCTTCCTCAGCTACTGGTCTGTCGAGCTCCAGGGCCTCGAACCTGTTGCGTAAGGGCACCTGTGAATGCGGGGCCGGAAGGGGAGGGCGTCGCCTGCGATGTCGAGCAGGGACCTGTCTCCATTCCTCCTGAACTCCCAGATCCCCTCCCTCTGCCCGACGGCTACAGGGCAGGGGGTCCACCCCCATTTGAGGAGTCTCACCTCAGTACCTCCCCTTGAGGCCCTGCAGGGAGTTACTTCACAAGTCTATCTCTCGCTCACACTCCCTGATGGCCCTCAACCTCTCCACCTCCTCCTTGAGATCCGCCACCATGCGGACCAGGTCATCCACCTGCTCGCACCTCACGCACGCAGTTTCTCTGCCTCCCGCCGATGGCAGCAACAGGCTCAGACACTCCCTGCATCCGGTGACCTGAACTGCGGCATTTTTTAACGGATCATCAAGTCCAACTCTTGACACCGCACAGGTCTACCCAAAAGTTCAGACCATGTGACTAAGTGCACAGTCCAATCTCTTCTTAAATTCAGACAGGCTCGGTGCAGTGACCACTTCCCTGGGGAGCCTGTTCCAGTGTGCAACCACCCTCTCTGTGAAGAACCCCCTCCTGATGTCAAGCCTAAATTTCCCCTGCCTCAGCTTAACCCCGTTCCCGTGGGTCCTGTCACTGGTGTTAATGGAGAAAAGGTCTCCTGCCTCTCGACACCCCCTTACGATGAAGTTGTAGACTGTGATGAGGTCTCCCCTCAGCCTCCTCTTCTCCAGGCTGAACAGGCCCAGTGACCTCAGCTGTTCTTCGTACGTCTTCCCCTCCAGGCCTTTCACCATCTTCGTAGCCCTCCTCTGGACACTCTCCAACAGTTTCATGTCCTTTTTATACTGTGGTGCCCAGAACTGCACACAGTACTCGAGGTGAGGCCGCACCAGCGCAGAGTAGAGCGGGACAATCACCTCCCTTGACCTACTAGCGATGCCGTGCTTGATGCACCCCAGGACACGGTTGGCCCTCCTGGCTGCCAGGGCACACTGCTGGCTCATATTCAACTTGCTGTCTACCATGACCCCCAGATCACAAGTATGCTTGCCTGATCCTTTGAAAAAGAGCAGAAAAGCTCTTAGCCTTGAAAGTGAGGACTAATGGTTCCCTCCTTAACCAGACCCACAGTAGAGAATCGTAACTCCACAGGAAACAACTTTTTTCACAAACCTGTCTTACCCCAGAAGACTGTATCAGTTCAAGCAGTTTCACCAGTCACAATAGGGCAGCCATAGATGTTATGGACAGAAATAGACTTTATTTCTGAAGTCATCCAAGCATGTAGTTTCCCTGTTCTGTTCCTTAGAATCACAGAATCATTGAGGTTGGAAAAGACCCCTAAGATCTCCTAGTCCAACCTTTAATCTAGTACAAAAGCCCACCACTAAACCATGCTACTACGTTCAACATCTGCATGTTTTTTGAAGAACTCCAGGGACAGTGACTCAACTAGTTCCACAGACAGACTATTCTAATGCCACACAACCCTTTCAGTAAAAAAAAAAAAAGAAAAAAAAAAAAAAGTCACAATATCCAACCTAAACTTCCCCGGGTGTAATTTGAGGCCATTTCCCCTTGTCTTATTACTCAGTGTTTGGGAGAAGTGCACGATCCCCACTTTGATACAACCTCCTTTAAGGTAATTGTAAAATACAATAAAGTCTCCTCTGAACCTCCTTTTCTCCAGGCTAAAAACACCCAGCTCCCTCAGCCACTCCTCCCAAGACTTGTTCTCTTGACCCTCGCACCAGCTCCATTGTCCTTCTCTGGACATGCTACAGCACCCCAATGTCCTTCTTGTAGTGAGAGGCCCAAAACTGAACACAGTGTTTGAGGTGAAGCCTCTTGAGAGCCTAGTACAGGGGGACAACCACTTCCCTAGTCCTGTTAACCATGCTATTTCAGATACAAGACAGGATGCTGTTAGCACCCTTGGCCACCTGAGCACACCACTGGCTCATATTCATCCAGCTATTGACCAATACCCCCAGGTCCCTTTCTACTGGGAAGCTTTCCAGCCACTCTCCCCCCATCCTGTACTGCTGTATGGGGTTGTGCCTGGAGTGCAGGACCCAGCACTTAGCCTTGTTGAACTTCATACAATTGGCCTGAGCCCATGTATGAACCCTATTCAGATCTATCTATCATTCATGTCCTTATTTATTTATTTATTTATTTTCCATAAGACATGAGCGAATGAAGTGGAGCAAATTTCCTGTGCTGAATTTGCATGATGAAATCTTGAAAAAAATTATGGTAATTTCCAGGTATGTACAGTCATGACCGTGACAATACTAAAGATGCTTTTCTGGTTATGAAGAATATAATTTCATATAGAAAGATGAGCAAAGGATAACTTACAAACAACATCTCAAAAAGAAAAAAATAGGAAACACAATATATGCACTATGCTCCTAACCTGCAACTCATATTAGGAAAAATATCTATATACTAGTGCCTAACCAAAGCATTTGGTAGCTTTTAACTCATTTGTCTTTATCTGTAAATCCAGTTATCTTGATCTCCAAAATACTTCGATTTTGGTAGATGGCACTGAGTTTTATGAAACTGATTACTGACTATCCTCAAGAAAAGTAAGCTCAGAGAGGAATGTGTCACTGTGTATCAGTACCTGAAGGAAGGACGTAAAGAAGACAGAGTCAGATTCTTATCACTATTACCAGTGATAGACCAAGTGACAATGGGCTACCATTGAAACAGAAGTTTATTTTAAACGTAAGTAAAGGCTTTGTTTTTACTCTGAAGGTGGTTGAACAGAAAAGCATGCTGCCCAGAGAAGTTATGGAGTCTCTGTCCCTTGAGATATTCAGAATGCAACTAGGCAAGGTCTTCAAATGCTCTCCGTCTCCAGACATCTCTTCCAGCTTCAGCTGTTCTGCAGACTCCTTCTTCTGAGTGCAAGTTCAAAGTGTCAATACTACTGCTATTCTTCCAGTTTGCCTTTTCTGAGATCCAGTTCAGACAACTTTCCTGAAAATAAAGATCTTCTAAGAATAAAGTAACAAACGAACCATCAATTCTTTATTTTAGCAAGATAAAGTCTGCAGTGAAAACACTGTGTTCCATTTCAACAGTAACATTGTGGAAGAAATCATTTCACCTAGTTTAGAAATGTCTATGGCTTAGGAATTAGAAAAGTCAGAAAGCCTGAAATTGAAGTTATGTAACACAATGAAAAAGTATGATTATATTCTTCTCACACTATTATCTTTGAAAAACCGCAATTTGGGAGCTAAATGTCAGTTCAGGAGGGCTATTAATGTTGGAAATAAATGTATATGAGTAGATTTTTCAAAGCGCACAAACACTCTCATAATACTGAAAGAAACCTGTGGTGCACTGAAAGGATTTCAGCAAGAAGCTGTCATTCTGTAGTCTCCTGCTTGCCAAGGCAATTTGGATTTGGAATGGCAAAAGTTTCTAAACTGCCAAGAATAAATTTACAAAGAATGATGCCTTTAATGTTCAACAGTGCCTACATAAACAACTTTATTTTTTTCAGAAGTTCTGGACACATCCTGTTTGAAAGACCCTAATATTTGTTCTCTGGGCCCTGTTCAAAGCCAATGCTAAGAGTTGAAATCTTTCCTTTTATACTCAACGTATTTGTACATTGAAAGTGTTAGACCAACAGCAAACTTAGAAGTCCAAATAATTACAGCAGAGTAAGCAGACTTGTCTTTCTGAGTTCAACAGTTTTTCTTTCTTTTTTCCTTTTTATTTTCTTTTTATAACAAATATCTATCTTTATGATCTTAATTTTAAAGTATAGCAGGGAAATGCGAAATTACCCTCATGTTGCCACAAACTAATCAAAATGTGTTTTTACCATTGCCTCTTCAATTAGTTCACAAGAAGATCTAAGTCAGATATTAGAAGTATAGAATTATTAATTATATATATATATAATATAGTATTATATATATAATGTATAGTTTTATATAATATATATACATACCCTTCTTTTTTTTTTTTTTTTTTGGATCAAGGAAGCTTGAACCTTGAAACTGATGAGGACTCTCATTGCTGGATTCCAGCACACTCTGCCAGTCTCCCCATTTTTGCTGCATTTTATAATACCGGTATTAGTGCCAAGAGATTGGTCATGACTGTATGATATTTTTTCAACTCTTTTTATATTCTGAGTCTTTCTAGAACCATAAAGTAGACAAAGATAGCCGAGGTAGAAGAATCTTGGCTCTAGTTTCTTATTCTTAAATAAATTTATGTGAATGTGTATTTTAACTTTATTTCCCAGAAAGACTTCAGTTTTCTAAGACTTCTGTACTAAGGTAGCAGATACACATTGTTCTCATCACCCATTTCCTTGTGAGTCTAAAAATGGGAAACTGGCAATCATTTACTTTCTTCTCTAGTATTGTTGTTTTCCTCTTAATTGTTCAATAAATAAATAAATAAATAAATACTCTACACCTGTCTGGATTTTTGTGAAGTTCCCTCCTTCAAAAACTGTGCAGTTGTAGAGCAAAATCTAAACCACTTAAAACACATAAGGCTGAAACTTTTGCTTTCTTCAACATTTCTTCAACTTCATAAAATATTTTTAAAGTTCTTTCTGTTCTTAACAAAACAGTATGCATGCAGTCCCTAGAAAAGAAGTATAAAATATCTTTCAGCTGTCTATTTAGGAATGTGGTGGTTTTACTCAGGTGGGCAGCTGGGCTTCACCACAACCACTCTCTCACTCCCCATCCTCAAAAGGAAACAAGAACATATGATGGAAAGGGCTTAAGGGTTGAGATAGGGGCAGAAAGATCCTATAACAATTCATGATATGGGCAAAACAGACAGGATAGGGAGATTAATGTTGTTTATTGCCTGTCACTAGCAGACTAAAGCTGTGAGAAACTAAGAGCAAATTAAAACCACCTTCACCCCACCCACTCTCTTCCACTTTCTCCCCCAAAATGATGCAGAGGAATGGGGAATGGGGGCTGCGGTCAGACCCCGATGCTTCGTCTCCGCTGCTCCTTCATGGTCCCTCTCTGCCCTTGCTCCCCATGGGGTCCTTCCCACGGGATGCCTTCCTGAACTGAACTGAGCCTGCGGGGGCTGCCCACAGGCAGCAGCTCTTCAGGAACTGCTCCCACACGGCTCCATCCCACAGGGTCCATCCATCCCCCAGGAGCAAACTGCTCCAGCACGGGTCCCCCACGGGTGGGCAGCAGCTCCCCCAAGGCCCCCTGCTCCTGCGGGGGCTCCTCTCCACAGGCTGCAGCTCTGGCCCGGGGCCTGCTCCTGTGGGGGCTCTCCATGGGCTGCAGCCTCTTCCAGGCCACATCCACCTGCTCCACCGGGGGCTCCTCCACCCATGGGGGGGCTGCAGCGTGGAGATCTGCTCCATGTGGGACCCATGGGCTGCAGGGGGACAGCCTGCTCCACCAGGGGCCTCTCCCTGCACAACCCGCAGGGGAACTGCTGCTGCCTGCCTGCAGCACCTCCTGCCCTCCTGCTGCACTCACCTGGGGGCTGCAGGGCTGCTTCGCACTCCTCACTCTCCCAGCTGCTGTTGTGCAGAAGTTATTTTTCTTCCATCTGCTCTCCCAGAGGCCCAACCAGCACTGCTCATGGTCAAGCTCTGGCCAGCAGCAGGTCCCCTTCGGAGCCGATGGAGCTGGCTCTTATCTGGCATGGGGCAGCTGCTGGGCTCTGCTCAGAGACCACTCCTGCAGCTCCCCTGCTGCAAAAACCTTGCCATGTAAATTCAATACAATAACTCCCCAAGCATGACTTGTTATAACTAACATGGTGACTACACTGCCTCCTACTGTCCACCTAAGACTTTGCAGGTTGTTTTGATTGGAAAGTACCAGGAACTTTACTTGTCATCAAAAGGCAACATCACAATTATGTCTCTGTTCCCTCAACCCACTTTTGCTTAGTTTAGTTGTTTAGATAACTATGTAATTATTTTGGTTCAGAAAGACTAGGATTACATCCTAGATTTGCACATTAAAATATGAAGTAGTGAATTAATCACACTTCCATTATGAGAAATGCTTGCATTCATGAAAGACAAAACAATCTATTTTATAAAATAAGTGTTGTAAATAAATTTGATACTTGAAGAACATTAAACATTCAAAATACAACTTAAATGTAAGAGTCTTCTTTCACTGTCTTTTTAACATATATGGAGATATTGCAATTAACATCCCACATTTTTTCTTGGTACCATATTCTGGAATACACAACCAAGAAAACCATGACTATTCTTTGCATTCCACTGTTTTCAGGAACATCTGACATCTCATTAACAATGCAAGTTAGGCACCTCTCCCTCTTCTCTCTCTCTTTCTCTCTTTTTGTTTGTTTGTTTGTTTGTTTGTTTGTTTTTTCCCCACTGCTTTGTGCGCATCACTGACGGCTATCCTACAACACAAAATGTTTTTCCTTGATGCAGTTGAAAACAGTTTTACTTCGTCATTTTGTTCATTGGAATGCACTAACCTACTGCTCAGACGAACACTTGTCTACATGACTAAACAATGTAAGTATTCTAAGGATAACTTTTGAAAGTGAGTCATGTAAATTAGCCACATATAAATGTTAGCCACATTAACATTAACCACATGTTAAGAATATTCTAAGAAGTAAATAAATGGATTAATTTACAGAGCTTTTCAGAAGTTCATACAAAAATTATATGTGATGGGTGCTATTCTCTTTTGCCCATTCGCATTTAAGCTTTCCCCAGGGAGGGGTGTGGGATTGAACAAAATGAAAGTTGTCATTTCAATTACTTTTCCACTTAAAAAAAAAAAAAAAAAAAAAAAAAAAAAAGCAGGAGACAATAAATCCTAGAATCCTAAGCAATTCGTAAAATTATAATAATGGATGTGGCAATATTCATGAAATCCACGAACAGAAATATAATGTGTGTTCCTCAGATGTAACTCACAGAACCATATTATTCAGCTCTGGTACACAACTGCATAGCTAAAAAATTATTTCTTCGTTAGCACTGGTAAGTGACTGTGGCAAAACTGACCAAAGGCTAGAATATCATTTATCCAGGAGAATGTAGCTCCTAGAACAAGGCATGTCATTAGAGAGCAAATTCTGAGAACTACTTTACGCAGCGAATACTGGTTGGTTCACATTGGTTACCATTGGTTCACACCGGGTTACTTAAATACAAGCCAGTGCATTCCCCCATAAGTGGTGTCTCATATCTCATATGCCTGGTATTAACTCTCAGCTTATCCAGCTATGGTTTATTTTGTAGGCATTAAACTGCTCCCCAGGAGGAATGGTAGTGCATTAAGTCAGGCAACCCAGTATCCATTTTCCTGCTACTCCAACTATTTTGTTTAGCTTTTTAAAATGTACAGCATGTTTATTTCCAGAAATTATACTCTCTTGTCTTCAAAATGACATTGACTGCAATATTCTTGTGAAGTCAGCAGAGCCAGATGTTTAATTTGCCACAAAAACCTAAGAAATTCCTCAGTGGGTGCATATCATCATTAAAGTTGTAACAGACAGATAACAAATAAAAAAGATAGAATAAAATTTGTGGGAGGAGAAGCTACATTTTGGGATGAGTATGTGAACTCCTCGCACTACTGTATTGTTCTCAATGTACTGAATAGTATGCACAAGTTTAAACTACTATATAGAGAATGATCATTTATATTTAAAAGCAATTCCTGACTTCACAGTTTTCCAGAATAAATAAAATAAAAAGTAAAGTAAAGTAAAGTAAAGTAAAGTAAAGTAAAGTAAAGTAAAGTAAAGTAAAATAAAATAAAATAAAATAAAATAAAATAAAATAAAATAAAATAAAATAAAATAAAATAAAATAAAATAAAATAAAACAAAGTAAAATAAAGTAAAATAAAATAAAATAAAATAAAATGATTTATCAATTAGTCTCACAGACTGATTTGTTTCATCAAGACTGTATGTACCTATATTCGTATCTACAAGTAGTGTCAAGGTAAAGCAACATTCAATAATTACATTGCCCTTGTCCCTCTAGAAATTAAAACACAATGCACCTTATGCCTGTCACAGTGGAAATGAGAAAATAGGGTTGCAGGGTTGCAGTGTACCTTGATAATTATATTTATCCAATAACATAGGTAAGGTTGCAGTGTACCTTGATAATTATATTTATCCAATAGCATAGATATACCATATGAATTGGAATTGGAAATGTACATTATAAAACAACCACTGATGACAACCACACTATATTGGAAGACAGTAGCATATATTGCACATACAATTTTTTTAGTGCTTTGGCTACTGTGCAAAGCTGCCAATAAGGTTTGAAATATGTAAATGTTAAGCTAAGGTCTTGGAAACATAAAATACTGCATGCAGAAACAGAAAGAAGATACAAATCACAGACATTTTGTGAAGATAGAAGGTAAGACATTTCCATGTTCTGTATATGTAGTTGGTTTAGCACACCATAGTATATATCTTCAGACAGCTCAGGTGTTCTGCCACAAATCTGCCCTTATTTTTTCAGCTTAAAACCATGCATTTTCAAAGAAATCGTATTAACACCAGTGTTCAAAAAGAAGAAAATAAAGCAGCTTCTTTTTGCAGAAAATTATGTCTTTTGTAAAGGTGTTGCTGAGGAAAGCATTCGATGCGTCATTTGGGAAGGGACGATTTAGGAAATCTTTGTTAATCTGTTATATCAGAAAAGACCTTATAAATAACTTATGCTTAAAATGACATTAATCATCTTTCTTTTACTCTCTAAGGTAATAATAATATAATAATAATAATAAAAAAAAAACCTCTAGTACTTTGTTGAGTGGTCCTCTTCCTTTTTTTTTTTTTACATTTTTTTATAGCCATAAAAATACAATAGCCTAGAAAAGTATATAATCACTATTATTACGAAAAGTAATTTCTGTAATCCATTATATTTTTTTCTACTTTAGCTCTCCTGTTGACACACTTTCTTAAACCTTAAAAACAACTTTTTTATTTTTTTATTTTTATTTTTATTTTTCCCCTTTTCATTCAATACTAGGTTATCTTGATAGAGAAAGTACTGTCCTGTTAGTTTATGCTCTTGGATAATTACATATTATCTCATATACAGCATGATATTTAAATGGATCCCTAGATGTTCCTATTTATTGAGCTGGTTGTCAAGCATGATAAATAGCATGATAAATAAGTCTGCTTTTACTGCACTCAGATATTGTGGCTGTCTGTAAGGCCTGTACAGTGTGTGATTCATAGGTAGTTCTCTTTCAATTCCCTTTTTTTCCCTTATGTGGGGAAAAAAAATCCTTTTGAGTCAAAATCATAGCAAATTTTAAAATGCTTCCTTTTAGAAACCTCTAGGATGTTTCATCTATCAACAATTCTGAACTGATATGTAATTTCTTAAAAATTTGCTTATGAATTCTGTTGTTAAAAACAATATATTTCAGGTGGCATGTTTGTCTTGGCATGGTTTCGTTATGGTAAAAAATGTCTCGAAGGCAATTGAGATAAGCTAAAACTCTTTTTGAATAATCTAAGAACACATATAACCAATTAAATTAAAATATAGAAATAAAGTTTGAAAACTTTAGCATGTGCTCTGTAGTATCTTGGTCTTTCATCTAATGTCAGATTAGGTGACTTGCAGATAACTGAGTATAAATATTAACAATTACACAATTTGCCCTTATATCTATAAGAACAAGTAAGACATTATACTTTATTTTACTTTCTTATTTCTTTTTTTTTTTTTTTAATTATTTTTCACATAAGGTGGTTTAAACTCCATTTCCAGTACCTTTCCTTCTATAAGATCCCAAACCTTCAAGTTGCGTTTTCAGGTTTCTCTAGCATTTGCCTTGGTTTGCAAAATGTTCCACTTGCCTTAATAGGTATTATACTAAGACATGAAGGTGTTCATTAGCTTCAAAAGCTTGTGAAAAATTTTAGGTGACTGAAAACACCAATAGTGACCATGGTCTAAAAAATAATCTTCCCATTCACCAGGTAACATGACTTATGTGGGGAGTTGATCAACAGATCAACATTAGCCAGCAATGTGTGCTTGTAGCCCAGAAAGCCATCCGTACCCTGGGCTGCACCAACAGCAGCATGGGCAGCAGGGCAAGGGAGGGGATTGTCCCCCTCTGCTCTGCTCTGGGAGACCCCACGTGGAGCCCTGCACTCAGCTCTGGGGCCCCCAGCATGAGGCCATGGATGTATTACACTGATTGCAGAGAAGGGCCACAGAGATGATCAGAGGACTGGACCACCTCTCCTATGAAGACAGTTGGAAGTTTTCAACCTGGAGAAGAGAAGGCTCTGGGGAGACCTTACAGTGGACTTCCATTGCCTACAGGGGGATGCAGGAAAGCTGGTGAGAGACTCTTTTTCAGGGAGTGAAGGGATAGGACAAGGGAGAATGGCTGCCCAGAGAAGCTGCGGATGCTCCATCTCTGGAAGTGTTCAAGGCCAAGCTGGATGAGGCTTTGAGCAACCTGGTCCAGTGGGAATTGTCTCTGCTAATGGCAGGGGTATTAGAATTCAATGATCCTTATTGGTCCCTTCCAACACAAACCATTCTATAATTATGTAATTTGCCTATAAATAGTAACTTTTTAAAATTTGTATATATTCTAAAAATAAACATTTTAAACTTGGTGATTGGAGATTTGAGAAAATGTAGGAAGTCTTAAAAAGGACAAGCTACATGGTGAACAGCTTGATTTTATTTATGTAATTTTTCATTTTTCCCTATCTACAGTTGCTAGTTCAGAGTATTTCCAAACAGAATATGGCCATCCTTTTTCATCCTCCATCTTACATTCTATCATGTATATTCCCAATATCTGTTGAATTCAGCCACTACTTGTGTTATTGTCATACGTAGCAACTCCACTCTTAAATCACAGTGACCTACTAGGAGTACATCAAAATTCTGTTTTGTTTGTTTGTTTGTTTTTGTTTGTTTGTTTGTTTTGTTTTGTTTTGTTTGTTTGTTTGTTTGTTTGTTTTGGGGGGTGGTCTAGTTGACCTTGAGATCACTCGGTAGTGTTGCTCTTTCCTAAATCTTTATGTTACCTCCTCTACTAGAGACCTTCTAGCATTCAGTTCTTTGTATTTCCCGTGTGAAATCGTTCTGTGCTATTGCCGTTTCCCCTATTGTAAAACTGCCAGTTTGTAATGCTTTGTTATCAGATTAGTCAAAGTGTGGTTGGCAAAACAGAACCATCACTGACCTTTTGTTGGTCAGTATCCAGAGTGATTCTACCTCCTCTAAACAACATTTTTCATATCCATGCTTGTTTCTACTCTGAATCAAATTATAAATCTTCTGTTTTGCCCAGGAAAGGCAGAGGAGCTATTATTTACAATAGGTACATTTTCGTTCATATCTGGAATGGTAATCTAAAAACTGGTTAAGAAAACTCACTTAGAGGAGGATTTCATGAGTGTCTTTCACCTCTGGTGGTATTTAGTGAAGTAAAAGTGGTGCTTCTAACTAATACTGGCAGGGTATTGCCAGGAACATGGATTTGCCTCTTCCCCCCTTTAACTTTAAATGTGTTAAAAACAATTTTTAACACATTTATGACACATACTTATGGGAATTATGCAAAAGGAAGTAGAAGAATAGTTCACTCTATTTTATCACTTTACAAAAGAATAACACTATTAATGGATAACAACATGAAATGCAGCTTTACAATGCAGGTGCCTTAACAGATAATAAATAAGATATATGAAGTTATTGGGAGCTGCAGGGCTCCACAGTAGTTTTTATTGAGTGCACCTTTGTAGGGAAGAGGGAGCAAGTAGCAAATAAACTATTTCATGAAGAACATATAGTACTGAACACCAATGAGACATAACACACAGTGCTTTTGTTTTGACAAACAAAAACAAAAATAAAAAAACGTATTGGCATAGGAACAGGCATCAGCTCAAAGTTAGAAGTCACTCACAGTGAATTTCTTTATAAACTTAAAGATGTGCTTCATTTGTGAACAGATGGCCCCAGTCCTTCAAGCTTCTTTCTTTCAGATGAGGCAGGGGGAAGGTTAATTGGTGCATTCAACCTATTAGAGGTCTGAACAGACCACACTTAATGTGACAGCAAACTAAAATATTTCTCCAAGTCAGTTTTCCTCACCAGTGTGTTTTCTTCTAATTTCAGCAGGCATTTTCTAATGATAGTTTCATCATACACAGTGTTCCTCAAATTGTTAGAAAGAGACACAAATTTTCATCATCCATTCAAACAGCTTCATAGATATTTTCTTTCTTCTTTTTCTAGTTAAGGATGATTTTGGTGAGTAAGGTTGTTGGATATTTGCATTTTACTTGATATTTTAAGTGTCGTAGGCATTAAAGTGAGCAGGTAAATACCTCTTTGTATAATCCAAATCAAAGACAATGCAAGTGCAATAAAAACTGAGAATATTGTTCACATTCAATAAGAAAGCATGTTATAGGATCAGTATTATTGCAATTTAAACCTATGTTTAGAAGCATTGATAAAATAAAAGGAACAATTAAAAATACAGTTAATAACGTCTACATTATTTCAAAAATACTTCTGAGCGTCTAGATTAGGGTACTTGTATAGGGTATGGCAAACTAAGTCTAGGCTCTCAATTTCATTCTATGGTGTTATATAGTGAAAACTAGAAAAATTAGAAATTTCTTTTTCTTTTTCTTTTTTCTGTAATAAAGTTCAAGGTTTTATTTAATGACTAAAATGTTGTACAATGGAAGCAGGCATAAACATTTCAAAATGAATGCAAATGTAATACACCATGAAACTTATTCATATCCCTGAAAGAAGAAAATGTGGACGGCAAAAGTGAAAAAGTGACTGAATTTACTTGTGGAACACAAATACACTTAGCAGCTGTGTTGTATAACAGCTGACTGTTCTCACATCCTCCTTCTGATATCTGCCATCACCTTCTGGAGAGTTGATGCTGGGCTGGATGGACTTTCATTCTAGCATAATATAATGATACCACGCTTCTCTGCTTCTTAAAATTGTAACATGTACATAGACAGATATCTGGAAATGAGTCACTGCCACCCTCTGCCTATTGTGGTGTTACATGAAAGCTTTGCTTATTCAGAGTATTTCACAAGTTCCCATTTACTGACGCATGAGAGCACATGGGCCATATCCCCATCCGGAGTTCTAGTTTCAATATGCAGCACTCTGGCAGGCTTTGATGGCCTTTATGTTTCCAAACAAAAATGTCAATGCTCAGTCCTTTGAGAATGATGATCTGGGCATTGCATCCAGTTAGGATGTTTCTCTAAGACAGCTGGCCCAGACTGACATAAAATTCATCAGTTGAGCCTGGAACACAACTTATGTATCTTGGCAGCTAAAGTTTTGGCAACGTAGTTGTGATAAGCTGTAAACCAGTCTGTATTTGGCAATCAGCCTCTGCTAGTGTTCATATTTGTTCCAGTTTTTTAAAGCCAATTTGTTTTGTTTTGTTTTGATTTTCAAGATAACCTGTGCAGACCAACCAATGTGCAGATCTGTGGCAAAATTTCTTACAGCTGCAAGAGAAGAGACAAGCAATTTGTAGAGAGCAGGTCTTCAAAGGTGTGGTTTTATAGTTGAGTGAAGCTTTCTCAAAATTAAAGGAAAATGTTTTTGTCTTGTTTTATTTTCATAATGTAGTTACAAATTTGGGTAAGTTGTTGGAATTTCTTTTAAGGGTGACTGAAACCTCCTCAGAAAGTAATGTTTTTGTTTTAAAAATAATATTGTCATTTCCTTAGTTTTTGTTTCACTTCAAAAATAAAATCAAGACATAAACAGTGGTGTGAAGCAAGTCGTCTTATATATAAATTTATCTGAGCCCATGAAATGATGCTACTTGTTACTCATGCACACACAATTTCCAGCCACAGAGAATACTTTTCATCTAGATGTGGTCTTAAATTGCTGTAATACCACCTGTTTGTTTGTTGTTGTTGTTGTTGTTGTTTTTGTTTGTTTGTTTGTTTGTTTTGTTTTCCAGATTTCTTAGAAAGCAATATAATCAATGAAAGTTAGCATAAAATAATTGCCTTTTGTTTTACTTTGTTTTCCTTTTATCATAACCACCAGAATTGCACCTTGAAAATTACGCCTTTACCATACTGATACTGAGTCTAGAATACTACATTAGATATACTTATCCAAGTTAAAGATATCTGCAATTATTTGCTGTAGACACTTGTCAAGGTAACTTCACAAAAACATCTGAAGTGGAAGTATATTGAAGTTTACACTGGTAGATGTTTGAAAAGAAAATTAATTATTTTTATTGTGCTTGAGAATTACCTACGGCCACATTAAGAGGCTCTTCATTTTTTATTTAGGGTAACCAGTGTTCATGATGTTAAAAAATCTTTGCACTCTTAAAACTCAAGATGACCATGTAGTTTTATTTTTGACTTTATTGTTGTTATTATTATTAAATTTATAGAATATTAAGTTTTATTTTTATGAATAGAATTAAAACAAACAGGAGGCCATTTCCACAAATGCCAACACTGGGAAGTATTAAGCCATCTCACATCACCGCTCCATTTCACTTGGTACTATTGCACATATGCTGTGCACTTAACTTGTATGGATTAGCCATTCTTCCAGTATCTCCATCTGGACAGTCAGATGTCCAGATATGGTAGACTGCCATCAAAAACAACAGAATTGGTAAGTCTACGTTTGCTTGGTGCAGAAACTTCCAATTTTGGTTTGGTAAACTCTTGTATTAAACGATTATTTTGGCTCAGTCTGCATGCTGCTCTTAAAACTTTTTAGCTGATTTGTCTGCCTGGCACTGGTTGTGTGAAAATGGAGGCAAATGTAGACTGTGACATAAAATATACAACCATATCAATGATAAAGCCAAACCTGACTGCATGTTAACCATGGCAATGCTTAGATCTAGTAAAAAAGCTACTTGGAAAGAGCCTTGAACACACATTAAATTTTATAATGTCTGTGATTGTCCTTGTAGAAAAGATGCATTTAGTAGCAGCCATTGACAGATTACCACAGAACAGAGTTCAGATTAAAAAGTGAAAAATTAGTGTGTAAAAGAAAGCCCACAAAGCAAGTAGAACTTCAAAAAAACATCTTTCAGCTAGTTGGCAAGTATCAGAATTGTCTTTACAGGCACCATATATAGTGTCTGGATTTGAAAAGAATGAGCTAAGAACAGCTGGTTGACTAGAATAGCTGGAAAATATCAGTGCTACAGTATGGATATCTAAATCTTTACTTTATCCCATAAAACTGGTGAACCAAACTCAGAATTTGAGTAACAGAGAACACCACAACTAATACATTTTGTCTGAAAGTATTCTAAGTTGGAAATTTGCAATTCTGTATCATAAGGGTTGTATTGTACACCACATCACTAAGAACCTCCAAAGAAGTAGGGAATTTTCAAGCCAATTTATGAACACACTGAATTTCTAACGAGGCCCCTTATAAGTCGTTTTGTACAATTACAGAATTTTGATTAGCTTGGTTTAGGGATCAGTTTTTTCTGAGTGAAGCTGAAGTACATGCAATTATCTTGAATGAATATTGTCTGGGGAGATATAAAATAATTTTGTGTCCAGTGCAGGCCAGACTTCTAATACCAATTTCATAAGTGTAAATATTCTAATCCCAGAAGTGCAGGACTGACCTTTCATATTGATTTTGTGCACTTTGCCAGGATTTTGAGAAAATATGAACCATGAAGTTTGAAATACTGTGTTACATTTCTCCACTTTAAAAGCAGTATCAGTCACTTTTAACATGTAAAGCTCTCCTGGGACAAAAACTCTCCACTTATGACAAATTTTCTTTTTGTTTCTTTACTTTTTTTTCTCTCCCTTTTTAAAAGAAGCCATTTAAACATTTTCCGTCTCTCTATGGAAAATGCAGGTAATAAGAAGGCAATGTTAGCCTTTAAAAATATAGGAAAAAAATGGTGGTAACAACAGTGTGGGAAATTATCTGTGTTTTCCACCCTTTCCATAGACTGAGAAGAACATCTGAAGTGCATCAATTATACAAAGAGAGCATCTCTGGAGAGGTCTTTGATGGCACTTAGTCTTAATTGGAAACTGATTTTCATTTCTTTTGAAAGCATCATTCTACAGAATATATTTCTTTACAGGTAGAAATCATAAATGTTGTTTTACAAAGCACTTTAAAACATGACAGATAAAAATGTAATATAAAAGAGTCTCAACTTCCTATTCCACCTGGTCCAGGTTAAGCAAATGACACCTCATATGCTTCCCAGTCTTTATTTTCTTGTATTGCATATTGTTTTTTATATGTAAAATTTTTTCATTATTTTTAGCACAAAGTGGTACCTTAATATTCTATTTAAAATCTTTTAAGGGCCATACAAGCTTATATTCTATTTAAATGTACTGAGTACATACCAGTATTTAGAAAATATGCAGCTTTCACAGTTCTTTTTGGGTTAGGTTTACAAGGTTTATTAATACTGATGTAGTGTGATGTAGTTGGTTTTTTTTTGTTTGTTTTTTGTTTTTCTGCAGAAGAGCCAGTTTTCATTGTCATCAAATACACATACTCACTACACAGCTATTTATTATCATCCCCTGTTTGCCTCCAGACTGTTGCCCTTTACTCCATAATCTCAACATCCTTCATACTTCTCTTTACAGGAACAAATGTTTTACTGAGTCACAGGAAGGAAAAAAAAAAAAAAAAAAAAAAAGCTTTGAATGACTTTGCAACAAAATTTACCAGAACTTAATTTTATTACATGAGACAAACAACTTAAAAATCCTTTGGATCTGATAGTAAAATATCCATTACATGAAATGGCGATTCATAAAACAAATGCCTAGAAACTATGTAGACAGCTGTTTGACATAATGTCTCAATAAAAACAGAGTTTCAGTTCAAAAATATCCTGTTTATTTCCAGCCTTTGAATACTTTTGACTCAAAGTCTTCTTCATTAGCAAAGACATTGTCTTAAGGCTGACATATAAATATTTGCAATTTAGGATTGTTTAATGTATCAAACATTTAAGTGAGAGTGTTATATTTGAAACAGAATAGGGCTGTTAATATGCACACATTTCAATACATTATTGTCAGCTAATGAATGCTGTGAAATAAAATCTAAAAAACAAATGAAAAAAAAAACATTTTGATGTAATGGTATTTCCGTTAATGAGATAATTGTATTGTATTGACATCACTTTCTGGGTTCATAAGGTCACACAGTTCACAGATTATAACTTCTTAAAATTTACAAGTTAGGCAAAAGGAGAAAAAGATTTACTTATTAATGGACTAAGTTACATAACGAATGCAGTTAAAAGCCAAACCTACATCGGCATAAGCAAAGCCTGGTGAGATGAGCCCTGTGCTGCAGTAGATGGTTACAGTCTCCTCAGGAGGGAAACGCAGGGCAGGCAAGGTGGGGAGGGAAGGGGGGGGTGATGTATGTGAAGGAAAGGCTGGACTGTGTGGAACTTGAAGTTGGAGATGGCAAAGTTGAGAACCTCTGGGTAAGGCTTAAGGGACAAACAAGTAAAGGGGATGTCTTTGCGGAAGTCTATTACAGACCACCTGGCCAGGATGATGACACTGATGAATTCTTCTTTGAGGAACTAAGATATACCTCAAGATCAACTGCACTTGTCCTTACAGGGGACTTCAACTTGCCAGATGTAAACAGGGATTACCACACAGCTGACATAAGCAGGTCCAGAAGGTTCCTAAAGCACCTTGATGATAACTTCTTGGTGCAGTTTCTCAGGGAACCAACGAGGAAAGGTGCTCTCCCTGATCTGTTACTGGAGAACAGAGAGGGTCTCATGGGGGATGTGGCAGTTGGTGTCTGTCTTGGTCATAGTGACCATGATATGTTTGAGTTTGAAATTTTTGTTGACAGGAGGAAAACTGCCACCAAAACTTCAGCCCTGGATATGGGGAGAGCAAACTTGAGTCTGCTCAGGGGACTAGTTAGCAAGGTCCTCTGGGAACCTGCTTTTGAAGGCATTGGCGTCCATCAGTGCAGGTCAGTCTTTAAGCACTGCCTTCTAAAAGCACAGGATCAGGCAATTCCAAAATACTGGAAATCAAGCAGGTGGGGCGGAAGGCTGGCTTGGCTAGCCAGGGTTCTTCTTCTGGAGCTTAGGCAGAAAAAGAAAGTGTACGGCTGCTGGAAGCAGGGTCAGGTAATGTGGAAGGACTACAGGATTTGTAGGGAGAAAATTCATGTGTCCAAAGCCCAATTAGAGTTGAAGCTGGCCAGGTCTGTGGGAGACATGAAAAGGGCATTTTTAAATATGTGAATAGAAAAAGGAGAACTAGAGAAAACATAGGTCCATTACTTGATGGGGAAGGTCACTTCACAAACAAGGGTGTAGGCAAAACAAAGATGTTTAATGCCTTCTTTGCCTCTGTCTTCAATGCTGATGGTGGGCTTTGGGACCACAGGTGCCCAGAGCTGGAGGACCATGACGGTGGGAATGACAAACTCCCAACCGACCCTGAATGTGTGCAGGATTTGCTTCTTCACGATACAAGTCCATGGGTCTGGATGGAAATCATCCCAGTGGGCTTAGAGAGCTGGCTGACGTCATCACGGGACCTCTCTCAATTATTTAAAAGAGATACATGGAAACATTTAGGGCATTTTAAAGCATTTCTTCCTTTGCTGTGCAGTACCCTTGAAGAAGGAGAATTATTTTTTAGTCTCTGAATTATAAAAAAAAAAAGTGATTTTTTTTTTTTCATGAGAAGAGATGATGAATTAAGAGCTGAGATTGTCTACAGCAAACTTATATCAGCATCTGTAGATCTTAAGGGAGCACTCAGTTCTCAGTATCACCCCAGTTTTAACTTGAAGACATAAACACATATCATTCTTCAGGAATATTTGACACATTTGTCATAGCAAGAAAGCATGGAAATTCATGGTGAAAATTACTTTGTGGCTACTGTAGCATGGTCAAGCACTGGAACAGGTTGCCCAGGGAAGTGGTAGAGTCACCGGCCCTAAAGGTGTTTAAGGAAAGGTTGGACAAGGTTTAGTGGGTGACGTTCGTAGTAAGGTGATGGCTGGACCAGATGATCTCGGAGGTCTTTTCCAACCTTAATGATTCTATGATAGTCATATTGAAAAAGACTAGTGGACAGATCTTTAAAAGAGCACAGTTCCTTTGATTTCAATGAATGAAGGACAGCTGAGAACTGATTGCCTTCAACTTACATATCACACCTGACTTGCAAAAAATTTTGCAGTCTAAAGTGTTGTACAATGCTTCTTAGGGAATGTTTAGAATAGCAATGTATTGATAATTGCTTTTGGGAAGAAGACCAATGGCACGCGTTTCTTTACAGTCATGCATATTTAAAGACAATAATTTTTCCTTCTGTTCTCAGGTAATTCTTGTGTCACATGGTAACAGTGCCATTGCTACCACTGAATTTATAACAGTTTACCAAAATCAATTAAATAAATATTTTGCTGAACCTATGAGGTGAAGAGCAATACAAACACAGCTTAAAAATATTTAAGTAGTCAATGCATGTAAATATTGACACAAATACCAGAAGCAGAAATTAAAACAAATAACAATTCCTCTCCACCTTATTATCAGTACTTCATTATCTGTTTCAGTCATTTTAACACTATATTTTGTAGCTGAAGCAAAATATTTTTGTTGTTTGTTTGTTTGTTTGTTTTCAAAATGTAGATGTTCTCATTTTTCTTTGAAAAAAATGTAATTTCCAATTGTCAGGAAAAAAAGTAATTCTAATACAAGGAACTAAAATTATTTTTTCTGTAAATAAAAGTATTGCTTTAGGAGGGATGTTGATGTTATTTCTTGGGCCATAGAGTCTTGAATTCTATATTTTTGATTAAAAAAAAAAAAAAAAAAAAGTTTTGCACTTGCCACTCGCAGATTCTCTAGTTCATGTCCTCAAAAACAGCAAGAGCATGCTCTGGAGTATGTGGAGACTCCAGTCTCCGTGAGTGACTTCAGTCTCCACTAAATTATATTTTATGTTTTGCTAGGGAGTTTTGTCTAGTTTAGTCTTCATAGACTTCAACTGTCCCAAGTAACAAAATGTTCATCACAAACCACTCTAAGCCTCTTTGTGATTTTATTTTTCCTTTTTATTTTATTTTATTTTTCTTGAGCAAAAATGGGAAAATAATATTGTATACTAAAACAAGGATTTATTATGAGGATTTGTTTTCAGGAGGACAGAATTGGGTGTCAGGTAGGCTGTAGGGTTTTTTGTTTGAAATAGAAAAATATTAATTATATAAATAAATTCATTTTATTGCTCACTCGATCACTTTTTGAGTTTATCCGTTCAATGCATGAAGCTATATCTGACAATTATTTTATCCACGTAAATTTTATGACTCACATTATATCCCAGAATTTCAGTCATCCATTTTCCTTATGTTGTTTGTAGAGAATAGAGAATGTAGAATAGAGAAATAGGACATGGAAGGCAAAGACAGAGAAGTGTAATAATTTAAAACAGATTACTCATGGACATATCAGAACTTTCATATTTGCATGGGGATAGTGTCCCACAGAAAAGCAGGGCTCAATACTGATGACTTACAGGTAAAACTATAATACAAGTAGATGAAAATAATTATAATAATCATCAAGAACAAGGGAAGTAAAATTTATCAAAAAATATTATGAAAACTATGAAGTTGAATGTCCTTGAAGTTCAGAATGTCCTTGATTACAGGACAGTCTGAAATTATATGACAGCTAGGGCAACATCTTCTTTCCACTAAAAATATAAATTTTCTCACTCTACATGGTGAAAAAAGACACTGTATAATTTATGGAGATAATATAGTATTCTTAAGTATTGTTAATCTTACATGGTTTCTCCCCGTAATGGATGATTGCTTATTTTTGTATCTTAGTTTTCATCCTTACAACTATGCAGGGACAACTTTTTGTATTTCCTGCATATTCATTTATTTATTTATTTGGAAGCTGTGGGATAAAAACGGATATTAGAATTAATATTAGAAGAGAATATTAAAGCCAATTCTATTTTCTTTTTCTGTTTTCCAAATTACCCTATTAGAATTATGGAAATACTGATCTTTTCTTTGAACTTGCATAACTATGGAAGTATTCACACAGCAGGGATGCTACTCAAGTCTGTATTTTAGAGGTGGAAAAGGGGAGGAGTAAGAATATTTACTTTCAAATCAGCTTCATCAGCTCTAAAGTGAAGAAATAACCAAGAAATTCCTCACATTAACCATTGTATTCAGCTAATACTAGTAATAACAGTCCTTTTGTTAAACATATAATGACACGGTTCTCAGAGGTATGAAATCTTAGTTATATTCACATAGCTTGTTCAAAGAATACTCTGGTTTTATTAGTGCTGCTTAAACAAACTGACAGAGGAAGACGATGATTTCAGGCTTTATAGTCTTTCATTGCAATAATAAACAGCAGGAACAAGGCTCAAAAACCAGAAAACTCCAGGCACTTCTCTCTGCCACAGCCAGCAGAGCACTGCAAAACTTTTGGAAGTTATCCAAGAGGCAACCAAGGATTCTTTTGATATATGAAAATTCCATGGATAGACAATGTCAGTAATACATCTCCATGGTTTTGAAGGAATTAGTTCGTGAAGAAGATAAGTAACCTGGACTCCATATTTCTTTAGGAAAAAAAGACTTCCAATCCATTTCACAATTGCTTGTCCTAAACTTGTCCTAAAGCTTGTCCTTTACAATCCTAAAACTTGTCCTTTACAATCACAATTCTAAATTAGGTAGATCTCTAAATCATCCATGTCTCAAAAAGGAGAGGAAAAGGACATTAACATATCAACATCTGTCCTTTCCCTCTATTTTTTTACCTAAAAGCAGCTATTATTTAGGATTCCTTAGTCTCTTTCAACATAACAAAATAAATATTTCTAATCAACTAATCTAAATGGTGACATGAAATAGATTAAAATGAAAGAGCTTTATCATAGGACACCCTGATCATACCCAATATATGAGAACAAATATAAAAAGAATCTTATTTTCATGTGTAAGCATCTTGCTTTGATATAAAATGCAATCAGTACATACTTTCATAGTTTCTCTCATATTCTGTGTTTTGAATAAGTTAACTGTATTTGACAGTGGCTGTGACAAAGAGATACTGATTTTTATTAAAAAAAAAAAAAAAAAAAGTGAGTTGATTTTTTTCTTTCTTATAAAGTTACAGAATATTATCTTACTATGCATGGTATTACTTAAAGCTACTAGCAAAGAATGCCAGAGTAATTTTGAATATATGCTAATTTAATGAAAGCAGAACAAGAAAGTATGGTGTGTTCCTCTGGGCTTTCTACCCAATGTTATGAAAACTCAGGGAAGCAGAGAAACCAACCGGCTCTTTTTCCTGTGGAGACTCAGTTTTGCTTATGACTACAGTGATGAGAGGTCCTCAGCCACTCCCCACTTACTTTGGTATCTCCCCAGCAATACTTTCAAAAAGCTTTCTTTCCCTCTCCTGAAGTCCATTGTAAATAACCCTCACTACTTTTGGGGATTTTTCTTCCCCGATTTACCAGGAGCAGGTTTTCGTAACAGCAAGACAATTCCTTCCCATCATTTCTTTCAACTACAAGGTCTTATTTCATTTAATTTGGTCCACTCCTGCTTGAGTGAGGTGTCCAGAACAGGACACCACACTCCAGTACAAGCAGGCCAAGTCCACTAGGTCCTTTTCTCCTGTCTAGCAGTCTCTGATCCTTTATCTGTCACATGGTAATTTCATTTCTGATTAGTTTAATGGCATGAAAAGGTTGACTGTTCTCCTGAATGCAAGTCATTATAATGTAAATTTTATTATTATTATTGTTATTGTTGTTATTATTATTATTCTATAGATCTTCTACTAGTCAGATGTTGAGCATTCTTTATTTCTGCAGTTTTTAACTGTAATACCTTTCATGTGGAATTGTAGATTTAAATGCCAATTGGTTGCATATGCCAAGGCATATGAGACCTTTTATATATATGTTAAAAATGAGAGAGAAATAAACATAGATAGATAGATACATACATACATACATAACATTGGCTGCTGTAGAACTTGAGAAAGTTTTAGACATTTAAATGCATAATGTCCTATACTTGTTCCTAAAACATTTACTACAAACTTGTCCCTAAAACATTTACTACAGTGACATGCATGTAAGTGATTGAACTCAAAAATTTCACATTAGATGTCAGCTCTATTTTACCGCATATTCTGTATTCATGTCTCCAGACTTCTCTCACCTTTCCCCATAATGCATCGATGGCAAGTTGTTCTGATGGTATCTTAAAAGCAGAAGGAATGAAATATATACAACATTATCTATTTATTTTTTATTTAATTAACAAGGACTTAAAATGGATCTGCAACATTGTTCCAGAACATAAATTTACTTGGTGTGAAACTGTGACATTTCTGAGTACTTCTATATACCTGTGAGAAAATGACTGATATAAGTGAAAATAAAGAGCTCAAATGTTAGAATCAAGATGTTAATAAGATACAGACCTTTATTTTTGGATAAAAACTGTTTCTTGAGAAACCTTTAAGGTCTGAAAGTGAGTTAAACAATCCAAGGAGATGGAGTCAAAGCTGTTTTGAAGATATCTTGAAATTTGAAATGGTACTTTTCAATATTTTTATAAACGATCTGGATGTAGGAATAGAAGGTATTTTGAGCAAGTTTGCTGATGACACCAAACTTGGAGGAGTTGTGGACTCGAATGAGGGTGGAAAGGCCTTGCAGAGGGATCTGGATAGGTTGGAGAGCTGGGCGATCACCAACCGCATGAAGTTCAATAAGAGCAAGTGCCGGGTCCTGCACTTGGGACGGGGAAACCCTGGCTGCACGTACAGACTGGGCGATGAGACGCTGGAGAGCAGCCTAGAAGAGAGGGATCTGGGGGTCGTGGTAGACAGCAAGTTGAATATGAGCCAGCAGTGTGCCCTGGCAGCCAGGAGGGCCAACCGTGTCCTGGGGTGCATCAAGCACGGCATCGCTAGTAGGTCAAGGGAGGTGATTGTCCCGCTCTACTCTGCGCTGGTGCGGCCTCACCTCGAGTACTGTGTGCAGTTCTGGGCACCACAGTATAAAAAGGACATGAAACTGTTGGAGAGTGTCCAGAGGAGGGCTACGAAGATGGTGAAAGGCCTGGAGGGGAAGACGTACGAAGAACAGCTGAGGTCACTGGGCCTGTTCAGCCTGGAGAAGAGGAGGCTGAGGGGAGACCTCATCACAGTCTACAACTTCATCGTAAGGGGGTGTCGAGAGGCAGGAGACCTTTTCTCCATTAACACCAGTGACAGGACCTGCGGGAACGGGGTTAAGCTGAGGCAGAGGAAATTTGGGCTTGACATCAGGAGGGGGTTCTTCACAGAGAGGGTGGTTGCACACTGGAACAGGCTCCCCAGGGAAGTGGTCACTGCACCGAGCCTGTCCGAGTTTAAGAAGAGATTGGACTGTGCACTTAGTCACATGGTCTGAACTTTTGGGTAGACCTGTGCGGTGTCAAGAGTTGGACTTGATGATCCTTAAGGGTCCCTTCCAACTCAGGATATTCTATGATTCTATGATTCTATGATCTGTTCACAGTACAAGATCTATTCCCATTTACCTTCTTTTCAAATTGAGCTGATAACAGAGGCATATATTGAAGCTGCAAAATCCCTCATAATTAACAAAAAGAAGAGAGATTAGTTGCAGTTGACATGACCTTATAAATCCTATTAATTCTTGCCTGGGTTTTCTTGAAGTACAACCACGTATTTATTCTATGTAAATTCTAAATTCTATGTAAATTCTCATCCTTGTAAGTGTCTGATCCTAGACTGAGTTTCTCTGAACACTTGCATTTACTATTTTCATACCATAATGAGTTAAACATTTAAAAATGTATAAAATATAATTTCTTTCAACATTTTCATATTTATTGCAGCTTAATTTTGCTAATGGTCTCTTCAGGTAAGTGCTAGTGTTATGGTAAGGTTAAAGCCCAAATGTCTTCTTCCCTCCTAATTTCTGGTTGACTATATGTCTAATGAGGCTTTTCTGTTCAGTTCAGTATGATATTATGCTTAATGTGCAGAAAGCATTGATTTGAGACGGAGATAGAACTAATATACACACAATAATCATTTTATAAAAATTAAGAGATAAGGATTTGTTATGGGTTTGGCTGGGAAAGAGTTAATTTTCTTTGTAGAGGCTTGTATGGTGCTGTATTCTGAATTTAGGAAGAGAATAATGTTGATAACATGCTGATGTTTTAATTGTTGCTGAGCAGTGCTTACACTAAGCCAAGAACATTTCAGCATATCACTCTGCTCTGCCAGCAAGGAGGCTGGGGGTGCACAAGGAGCCAGGAGGTGACAGAAATAGGACAGCTGACACAAAATGGGTAAAGGGATGTCCCATACTATATGACATCATGCTCAGCAATAAAAGTCAATAAAAGTTGAGTTTAAAGGAGGAAGGGGTGGACATTGGGAGTGATGGCATTTGTCTACCCAAGAAACTGTTATGCATGATGAGCCCTGTTTCCTGGAAGTGGCTGAAGGGGAGTAGCAAATGAATTCCTTGTTTTGCTTTGCTTGTGTGTGCAGCTTTGCTTTACAAAGTAAACTGTCTTTATCTTAACCCATGAGATCTTGCACTTTAACCTTTCCAATTGTCTCCCACACCCCATCTGAGGAGAGGGAGCAAGCACCTGTGTGGCACTTAGCGGCCTGATGGGGTTAAAGCACAAGACTGTAGTATGAAACTAAATGCTTGAACAACATTTTAGAAGGGGAATACTTGTCAGCGTGTGTTTGTACTCTCCTGCAGAGTCTAATAGCTGCATTTATATCAGGAGGGGATTTTCCAATACTATATTCTAGTCTCATGGTTAATTTTGGTTCACTTGTACAAAACAGCAGACCTGAATAATCAATTAGCCTTGGTACAGTAAACCCAATGCTTGGTTTACTTGTTCAAAATTTAATATTGTATATTAATTAAAATTAACCATGTTAATAAACTACTCACTTAAGTATTCAAAACATGAATCTGGAGCAAAAGTCATCAGATGTGTCTTGATTTCTGGTAAGAATCTAGGAGGAATACTGCATCAAGATTTCATTGCAAATCTGTCAGATAATTATTTACATTTGCTGACAACATAATAACAGATATGAATGTCCATAATTTTACCCATGAATGTCTAAGATGAAATAACAGTGCCACAAAATCCATACAAGTTTTGGATTACAATTTCACAGTTCGATAGCTTGAGCTTGTAGCAGCCTTGCAGACTCAAAAGCAAAGAGACTGTTCCTTTAATCACATACATCCCACTCTACTCTGTGCTGGTGCAGCCTCACTTCAAGTTCTGCATGCAGTTTGTGGTACCACAACATAAGAAGGACACAAGACTATTAGACAGTGTCTAAAGGAGGTTTATAGGGCTGATGAAGGATCTGGAGAGAAAGACCTATGAGGCTCTTGGACCCCCTGAGTCAGAGGACTGTGACTGTGGGAGCAATAAACTCCTAGACAAGCCTGAACTTGTGCAGGACATGTTGCTCCACTGGATGCATGGAAGTTTATGGTCCAAAGAAATTCATCTGAGGGATGAGAGGCTGGAAAGAAGCCCTGCAGAAAGGCATCTGGGGGTTTTAGTTGATGGCATGTTGAATGTGAGTCAACCGCGGGCACTGGCAGCCAGGAGGGGCAACCACATCCTGGGGTGCCTCCAGCACAGCATCGCTAGCCGGTCAAGGGAAGGGATTGCTGTGCTTTGCGCTCTTTCAGCATCACCTCGAGTCCTGTGTGCACTTTTGGGCACCACAATATCAGAAGGACATAAAACTATTGGAGAGTGTCCAAAGGAGGGCTTCAAAGTGGTGAAGGGTCTGGAGGGCAAGACGGATGAAGAGCAGCTGAGGTTCCTGCATTTGTTCAGCCTGTAGAAGACTGAGGAGAGGCCTCATGGTGGCCTGCAGCTTCCTCATGAGGGGAGCAGAGGGGCTGGCTCTGAGCTCTGCTCTCTGGGGACAGCAACAAAACTCAAGGGAATGGCATGGAGCTGTGACAAGGGAAGTTTGGACTGAACGTAAAGAAGACATTCTTCACAGGGAGGGTGGTTGGGCACTGGCACAGGCTCCCCTGGGAAGTGGTCACAACACCTATCCTGCCAGAGTACAAGAAGTGTTTGGACAACACTCAGACATACAGTCTGATTTTTGGGTGGTCCAGGAGTTGGACTCAAGGATCTGCATAGGTCCCTCCAACTCAGGATAGTCTATGACTCCGTAATTCTCTAATATGCTATAGACATGTTATTTGACATAGATCATGAGTTGAGCCCAGAACTGTTTTTGATTACTTTAATGAATTCTGAAAATCAAAGATGAAAACCATTCATTTTTTCCACTGACACTCAGCACTGTGTGAAGTCAGGAATCTGAGGTCCTTCTGAAGAACCTAAGGTCCTTCTGTTCTTTGTTGGAAACAAATAAACCTGGGATTTACTTGAAAGTGGTAAATAAATTTAATAATGAAAAACATGTCTTATTGATTTCTCTTTTATTCATTGTCTGTAGTTACTACAACTTTGTCTTTTGCTTTGACTTAATTTTGCTGCTGAAACCACCGATAAGACCTTATATTTTAAATGCCTTTAAAAATTGAAGTCATGCTGTATATCTGTGTTTGTGATGACATGAGATATAAAGACCGGGTAATCACAGGACTTAGGGGATTTTGCCATGGATTTCACAATAGTACACCACATTCCCAGGCCGCTTTTCTGTAGCTGTGGCAAAGACCAATGAGGCAAAAAAAAAAAAAAACATTCTTGCTTTCTACTGCTAGGGCAAATTTTCCATGGTATTTATGGATAGCGAAAGCAATTAGCCCACTTTTAAAACTTTGTTTTAATTGTTGAGCTTAAAGTTGTGCTTTAGATAAGTACTGCTTGGAGGAGGAAATGGCTGTGCAATCCACAGTCTCTGACTGTGCCTATTGATTTTGCTAGCAAACAAGCAAGATTCTTTACACATACATAACTATCCACAGCAGCAGACCATGAGTAAGTAGGACAAAAGTTTATTGTAACATTTCTACAGACTCAGAACACATCAGAAGAACTCACTTTTGTCTATTACAACAAGTTGTAAGACTAGGTGGCAAGATAAATCCACTGTTTTTTTAAACTGCTGTGCCTAATATTTTTGGAATTTTAGAAATTTTCTGTCAAATAAAATACCTGAGCCAAACCTTTAACAGTACATGCACTCTCTACGTTCATAAATGATAATGTGCCTAATTCAGAAATTGCAGGTCCCATGCAACTGTACAGATATGACCTGATTGGTATCACGGAAACATGGTGGGATGGATTACAAAACTTGAAAATTAGAATAGAATAGCCTGTAGATGAGACTTTCTGGCTTCCACTACAATAAGCATCATGCTCACATGCTCTCATCCTAATGGGGGACTTCAACCACCCAGATGTCACCTGGGAAAACGACACAGCAGGCAAGCAATCCAGGAGATTCCTAGAGTGTGTTGAGTGTATCTTTCTGGTCCAGGTACTAGATGAACCAACTGGACCTGGTGCTCACCAATGCGGACAAACTCAGCAAAGAGGTCAAGACTGGAGGCGGTCTGGGTTGCAGTGAACATGCCCTGGTTGAATTTATTATCTCAATGGATATGGGCCTGGCAAAGCACAAAGTCAGGAACCTGAAGTTCCAAGCAAACTTCAAGCTCTTTAAGGACCTAGTAGATTAGATTACCTGGAACACTTTTCTTAGGGACAAAGGAGCTGAGAAGAGCTGGAAACTCTTTGAGAATGTTTTTCTTTAGAGCACAAGAACTCTCCATCCCCCTGCATAAAAAAAGTGGACAAGGAGGACAGAAAACCATGTTGGCTGAGTAAGGACCTGCTGGTCAAACTGAGGCACAAAAAGGAAATGCACAGGCAGTTGAAGCAGGGACATGTGGCCTGGGAAGAGGAATGCAGAGGAATACAACCTGAATGTGCAGGGAAGGAATAAGGAAATCCAAGGCATGTATGGAACTGAGCTTGTCAAGGGATGAAAATAATAAGAAGAGGTTCTGTAGGCACAATGGCTGCAAAGGAAAGACTAATGAGAGTGTACCAACTCTGACAAATGAAGATGGAGAACTGGTAATGACAGACATGGAGAAGGCTGAGGTACTCAGCTACTTCTTTGCTTTGGTCTTCAGTGATAGTCAGGATTCCCAAGTCTTTCATTTCACTGAACCTGTAGGTGAAAGCTGCCAGAGCAAAGTCTCACTCACTGTAAGTGAAGATCAGGTTCGAGACCACCTGATGAAATTGAACAGGTACAAGCCTATGGGGCCCATGCATCCCAGAGTGCTGAAGGAATTGGTTGATGTAGTCTCCAAGCCTCTCTCAATCACATTTGAGAAGTCCTGACAGTCAGGCAAAGTCCCCAGTGACTGGAAAAAGGGAAACATCACTCCCCCCCCCCCCCCCTTTTTTTTTTTTAAATGGTAGAAAGGAGGACCTGGGGAATCACCTGAGGACCTGGGGAATCACCTGGGTCCTCACCTAAGGACCAGTGAGCCTCACCTTTGTGCCTTGCAAGATCATGGAACAGATCCTCCTGGAAGCAATGTCAAGGCACATGCAAGACAAAGAGGTGATCCAAGACAGCTCGCATGGCTTCACCAAAAGCAAATCTTGCATGACCAATCTGGTGGCCTTCTAGAATGGAGTGACTGCATCAGTTGACAAAGACTGATTGATGTCACCTACATAGTCTTCTGCAAGGCCTTTGGCATGGTCCCACATGACATCCTTGTCTCCAAATTGGAGAGAGATGGATTTGACGGTTAGACCATTCCGTGGATAAGGAGTTGGCTTGAAGGTCGCACACAGAGAGTGCTGGTCAATGGCTTTATGTCCAAGGGGAGGCCAGTGATGAGCATCGTACCTCAGGGGCCTGTCCTGGGACTGGTACCATTTAATATCTTTATCAGTGACATAGAAAGTGGGATTGAATGCACCCTCAGCAAGTTTGCAGATGACACCAATCTGAGTGGTGTAGCTGATACAGGAGAAGAAGGAGAAGCCAACCAAAGGCACCTGGGCAAACTTGAGAATTAGGCCCATGTGAACCGAATGAGGTTCAACAAATCCAAGTGCACGGTGCTCTACCTGGGTTGGGACAATCCCAGGCATGAATCCAGATGGGGAGAAGTACTCATAGATAGCAGCCCTGCAGAGAAAGACTTGGGGGTTCTGGTGGACGAAAAGCTCGACATGAGCCAGCAGTGTGTGTTTGCAGTCCAGAAGGCCAACTGCATTGTGGGCTGCATCAACAGAAGCGTGGGCAGCAGGGCGAGGGAGGGGGTTGCGCCCCTCTGCTCAGCCCTGGTGAGACACCACTTGGAGTCCTGCACCCAGGTCTGGAGCCTCAGCACAAGAAGGATGTGGACCTGTTAGAGCTGTCCAGAGGAGGGCCACAAAAATGATCAAGGGACTGGAGCACCTCTCCTGTGAATGAAGGCTGAGACAGCTGGGGCTGTTCAGCCTAAAGAAGAGAAGGCTCTGAGGTGACCTTATTGCAGCTTTTCAATGTTTAAAGGGAGCTTATAATAAAGAAGAACTTTTTGCTCAGTCAGATAATGACAAGACAAAGGGGAACGGTTTTAAACTAAAAGAGGGGAGATTTGGACTGGAGATTAGGAGGAAATTCTTCACTCAGAGGGTAGCGAGGCACTGGAAAAGGTTGCCCGGAGAGGTTTGTGATGCCCCATCCCTGGAGGTGTTCAATATCAGGTTGAATGAGCAACCTGATCTAGTGGGTGACGTCTCTGCCTATAGCAGGGGAGGGGTTGGAACTGGGTGATCTTTGAAGTCCCTTCCAACCCAAGCCATTCTCTGATTCTATGATACACAGTTTTAAATGGGTATTTGTCTGCAACAGTATCATGAAGTTCAAAAATGGAAAGTCCTGTATCTGGGCCAGGACAATCCCAAGCACAAATACAGGCTGGGGAGAATGGATTGATAGCAGCCCTGAGAAGGACCTGGGAGTATGGATTCATGAGAATCTCAACATGAGCCAGCAATGTGCACTTGCAGCTCATAAAGCCAACCAAAAAGCTGCACCAAAAGCAGCATGGCCAGCAGGCCGAAGGAAGGGATTCTTCCCCTCCACTCTGCTCTTATGAGACCCCACCTACAGTGCTGCGTTCAGATTTAGGGTCCCCAGCACAAGAAGGTCATATTAGTATTAGGCTGATTCCAGAGGAAGACCACAAAAATGATCAGAGGGCTGGAGCACCTCTGCTATGAAGACAGGCAGAGGGATTTGGGTGTTTTCAACCTGGAGAAGAGAAGGCTCCAGGGACACTTTATGGTGGCCTTCTAATACCTAAAGGTGGCTACATGAAAGCTGGTAAGGGAGCAAAGGGATAGGACAAGAGGGATTGGCTTTAAACTAAAATGTTAGGTTTAGATTAGATATTAATAAGAATGTCTTCACTATGAGTGTGGTAAAGCACTACAACAGATTGTCCAGAGAAGGTGTGGATTCTCCATCTCTGGAAGTGTTCAGGGCCAGGCTGGATGGGGCTTTCAGCAACCAAGTCTAGTGGAAGGTGTCCATGCCCATGGCAGGAGTGTTGGAATTAGATGATTTTTAAGGTTCCTTCCAACTCAAACCACTCTATGATCTCTATGATTCTATAATTCATAAAATACATAATTCAGAAATGCATTTTGGATCTGAAAAAATATCAGATGTACAGTACCTGCAAGGAAATTCACAAAAACCCAATGAAGTGAACAGATGTTTAAAAAATCATATGAAAAGTTGTGGTTTCAGACCACTGCAGAGTTTCAGTTAGCCAGAGCTCTTCTGTTTAGAAAACAACAGATATCTAGGTTTATGTACGCAACAGCAGGAAAGCAGACGGACACCAATTAAATCCTGGCTGCTGCAGGCAGAAGGAATACAGTTCTGCCTCAGGCTCCAGGGCACAGTCATCTCTAGCAGCTGCAATTCAGTTTAGCTAAAATTCCCTTCTGAGGAGAGATGACCAACCAAACAGAAGTTATTCATGTAAGAGAGACTTATATCTTAGCTGTAGTATCCTTGCAATTACAGTGCTGCAGGTAACTGTATTGTCACTAGAAGAGCTGGGATGTGAGAATAAGTATATAAGAGAAATTTACATGCTCTCAGTCATGTGGGGAGAAACAGAACTTAATGCTCACTTTATTTCTCAGATTTTAATCCAATGGTTGCCTCATATTAAATTATTAAGATATCCTTCTGGAAGAGCTTACTTTTGCACTTCCCTGATCTTATAAAGGCTTATAAAGTCTGGATGTAACTCCTGGATTTCTTAATTTCCAGCTCTGAGTCACCCAGTACTGCATATCATAGAATCAGAGAATGGCATGGGTTGGAAGGGACTTCAAAGATCACCCAGTTCCAACCTCTAGATGCCACCCACTAGATCAGGTTGCTTGGGGCCTCATCCAACCTGGTCTTGAACATCTCCAGGGATGGGGCATCACAAATCTCTCTGACCAACCTGTTTGAATGCCTCACCACACTCAGAGTGAAGAATTTCCTCATAACTTCCAATCCAAATCTCCCCTCTTTTAGTTAAAAATCAGCCCTCTCTGTCTTCTCATTGTCTGATTGAGAAAAGACTCGCTCTCCATCTTTTTTTATAAGCCCCCTTCAGGTACTAAAAAGTTACAATGAGGTCACCCCAGAGTTTTCTCTTATGTAGGCTGAACAGCCCCAGCTGTCTCAGCCTTTATTCACAAGAGAGGTGCTCCAGTCCCTTAATCATCTTTATGGTCCTCCTCTGGACCAGCTCTAACAGGTCCACATCCTTCTTGTGCTGAGGGCTCCAGATCTAGACACAGAGGTTGCTCTACATCCAGAGCCTGGCCCATAATTGAAGGTTTTGACCTATAAGCACAAATGTAACATGAAAGAAAGTAGAAGTATCTTCAGGTCAAATCTTTCAGTCTTTGAGGGACTTCTCTAACTAGCATGGTATTATGACCAACAATACCTTCAGCTCTGACCCCATAGTTTGAGCAAAAATGTGTAAATATCCTCCTTAATGTCTTGCCAACAGTGGGTATCTATCTAGTTCCAAGTACACTACTTTGCTGCCCACAGGCAACTTATTCAGGCTGCTGTCCTATCATTTCAGTTTGCCAAAGAAAAACATAATAAAAGATTTTTGATTTCTGGCTACACAGATTTTTTTCTCATTTCTCTATTAGTCAGAGCTCTGAGATATCTCCATTGCTGTCATATTTTTGAACAGGAGGAACTCAATTATTCAAAAGCTTCATGTAAGAATTGAGAATTACAGCATCATTTAAGTGAAACTATTTCAAGTATCAGAAGAACTACACAGGAACAGCAAAGATGTCTATTTTGGTGTATAACAAAAATGTCAGGTCTGAGAAAGGTGATTGAGAATATCCAGTCTGAGACCTTTGATCTCTAAGGGCAAGCTCATACCACTTTTTCTTTTCAAGTCTTACTCATGCTTTTCTGATCTGAATGACAGAAGGGTGAGGTTTGATTGCTTGTTTTACAGCTTTAGGAGTAGGAAAGGGCAAGGAGAATCTTACCATTGCTAAGCTAAGAATGAGAGAGCTGCAGGGAAAAGTCACTGAAAAAAAAAAAATAAAATAATCGTAGAGGAAACTGTTCAAATGAGAGAGCAATCATGACAGTTTGAGTACAACAGAGATCGCAACAAGGAAAGAAGCAGAACATTGCTTGAAGAAAACAAACAAACAAAAAAAACAAATTGCCTTATATACCTGTTGGAATTAACAGGCATAATTCAGCCACCATTGAAAAAACAAGGTGACTATCTCTGGACCTGTAATTATGAATGCAAAATATAAATAGTCTAATTACTAGAATCTCACAGAAAGACAGATGTCACATGTGGTATCACTGTTGTATATAGTTTCTCTGAAGATGAGCATCGCAACGCCAAACTTAATTAAGAAGCTGAGATACAGTAAGGACATTTATCAAGCCCTAAATATGCTTTTAACTTCCTGGGTTTAACAATCCAAGTGTAAACCAGGGATTACTGAGTATTAGAAGAAACCCTACTTGAGCATGGCAGAAGAGTTTACAAGGTGATAAATATTCTAGCTGAGTATTCATGGTGAGCAGTATCTTCTTCAAGTATGTGCACAGCCTGTGAATTGTTTATCTCCACCTAATGTTCTTCTTTAGGGCTTCTATTTGGCCATAAAGTGGCAAACAGTCGATCAGAATCAAGGATTTTGTAACAGATGAAAGCAGATGTCTAGCTGGGAGATCTGGCGCATGAAGTTGTTAAACAAAATAGCTAACAGACGTCTACCTATTTTATCACCAAAATGCATTCTACTCAAGAAGCAAGGAGTCAGCTTGCTGACTCGTACATTTTATGAAAGATAATTTTTTTTGCAACAGCTCAGTCATTCAGTAAGAAGCTTTCCAGTGGCAGATGTATTAAGTCAGTACATGTCTGGCAAAATCAGTCTTGAGGGTAGGAGAGACCATACTGAAACGGATTACCATGTGAGGCTGACATGTCATTTTATTCTCACCTCCCAAACTCCATCCTTATATCCCAGAGGAAAGACTGTAAAATACAGTAGTTTTAGAAGTGCTATATGTTACATAGATGCACTGCGGCTGGCTCATGATCTGCAAAACTGGGAGCAATAATTGTATGCCAGCACTGAAATCATTGGTTTATTTTTGTCTTCCGTCAGTACCTAGAGCTTGCCTGGTTTTCACCAAGATACTGCTACTTCGTACTTCTTAACATGCTCACGTCTGAAGAAAGCCCAAAACCACTGAAATTCCAATCTGAAGCCCTAATACATAATTCAGGAGGGAGCAGTTCCTGCACATTAAGGGTCAAATTAACAACATATTTTCATGCTGATATTAGGCATTGAAATGATTAAAAAAGTGTGTTAAAATTCTTGTTGTACCTATGCTCACTAAAAGTAGTTGAAGAGAAACAAGATTTCTTACAGTAAACTATTATGCTACCACTGTTTTTTTTTTCATAGATTAATTTAAAGATTTTTTTTTTTTTTTAAACAGGAATTTTATTATTTACTTTTTAAATTATTCTTATTACACTAAATAAATCACTGCTGTACAATAAGTAACACTATTTTGAGGAGGAGACGATAGATTATAGGGTATGAAGGGAAAACCTCAAACTGCTTGTTACTGAAACCTAAGAAAGCCTAAAACATTGGAAAAAAATATATGTATTTATTCATTATTTCTTCATATTTTAAATTCCTTAGCTTTAATCTAGAATTATTTAGTGCAGAACAGATTTCAGCAATGTACTGTAATGAAAGAAGCATTTTGCTCTATAACTCCTTTTTAGAAGTTGATCTGTATAATATTTGTAGTCTAATTGCACTTCTCTGGGAATTTATTTTATCATGTTATCTGGAATACTTCAAAGACATCTTTGATGACACACAATTCAAGTCCAATTGCACAATAATGCAGTATTGATGAACTAAGGAATGCCAATAAATAAACATATTCTATGGTGGGTTTAAACTGATTTTTATTGTTGTTATTTTGATCTTATTTTCTTCTCTATATATCTTTATTTAGATTTTTAATGCAAAAGTAAGCCAGACATTTATGTATGATTCCCATAAGAATGTACACATTTCCTCACACACTTCAACATAATAATTTATCTCTCTCTTAAATGCAGTTTCTTGTACAAGTTTGTTGACTAGGAAGGGAAGAAAATCTTATTGATGCTACACCAAGTAGGGTAGATCTGGAATTGTAGTTAACAAGAACATATTGTCGGATAAAAAATGTTCTTGAATAACAACAAAGCATAGGAAAAATAGATCTTCCCAGAGGTGATTTTGTTTTTATTCTTTTGTTTGATAAGTGGGATTAAAGCAGACCACATACTTGTAAAAGTGCAAGAGGGCTCCAAACATCATTCATCATCACAGTGTAGCTGGCAGCAGCAAAGATTCTGACTACCATTTGTGTAGTACATCTCCCCCAAGCAAATACAATGTTGTTTTCATTATATCTTAACCACCTGCCTTTAAAGAGGACTAAGGAGAGGGAGTGGGCCTTCTGAAGGCAGAACAGTGTCTTGCTTGACCTACTTCCCCATTTCATCACATCAGCAAATGTCAGGTAGACTGCACCTGAAGCTGGGGTGCGGGGAGGCCTCTGTGGACCCCAAGAAATTTCCAAGACCCATTTCTCAAATGCACATGCCTGTGGAACGGTTGCCTATGACTCCCTGATCTACCCAAAAAGGCAGGAGTAAGCTTTAAAACCTCAGTGCTGGGTGTGCACCACCACCTGAGAGCCTGATAAGGACAAGACAATGAGGCATACACAGGTGGTAATACCCTTTTTCTCTGTTTCCATCTCCTTACCATTTTTCTCTATCCCTATACTTTTTTTGGTTTATTTAGAATGGATGTCCTTTTGCTAAGCCTCTAGAAATTCCTCAGTAAATTATCAGTAAAAGTTTAACTTTGTTGAGACCCTGAAAGACACTTCATGCTTTCAGACCCAAAGTCTTATCAACTCACCTGCTGAGTGGGTTGAGACACCATTTTACACAGATGAAGGATAGCTACATTTGTGTTTCCACTGACACTGATGGAGGAGTGCTGCTGTGAATTTAAGGAAATGTAAAACAAGAGGAGCAGATTAACCACATACTCTGCAGCCAGGTCCCACCTTCATCTGCTAAAACCTTGGGAAAGAGTGACTCACAAAAGCAAATGTCTTCTTTTTATGGACTCTAGAGTGCTCTTCCAGGCTTAGGTGAAGCCTTCTGCATACACCAACTGCTGTTCCCATTAAAGTATGATTTTATTAAAATATCAAGTCATTAGCCTGAAGAGTTTGTAGGAAACTCCCAAAATGATGTTCTAACCCATATCCAAAGGCAATATTGTCTTCACTGCTATCTCTCAACAGGATGTTAATGTTGCAGTCACAACAGGGACAACAAATCCAGCTCTGACAGTTATTTCAGTAAATGATCAGTGTTGTGGAAACATCCAGCAATTTGGGGTTTACAGAAAGTCTCTAATCTCATTACTTGCAGGGATATTTCTCCTCACAGAAGTTTCTTTCTTTCATTCATTTGTTCATTTATTATTTTATTTTCAAAAGAACAAGCAAATCACCCTCTACAGATCAAATACCAAAGGCCTTCAGGGAGCCAATGTGACTAACACAATCAAGATCTTATTTGTTGTAGCCTTCAACTTTACACTAATCATAATGCCAGCAAAGACCTTCAGAACAAAGCTCCACTGAAGTCACTTCTACATATTACATATTTCAGCTGTACATATATATTTACTTATACAGGTATATTGTCCTTGTACATGGCAATGTAGAATTGGTACTTCCAAAATACTTCTGCAAAATTTTATTTTGAATGTACTTTTTTACAGTGATCAATAAACAAACCATGTATAACTATGAGAAATTATTCTTCACCCAACAGCAAAAATATGTAAAGAATCGCATAACAAATTTCAGAAAAATCTACTTTGGAATGAAAAACAGCTTATCTTCCAATGGGAAATGCTTTTAGTCATCTCATGCAGTCATCTTTATTCTTCCCCAAAAGAATTTCTGAGGAAAAGTAGTTCTAGAGCAGCTGCCTAATCTTTTATTTCTGTGGCTTATAATATGTGCTTAATTTATCCAGAGGCACACTCCAGGTACTTCATGATGATGAATATAAAAGAACATGCATTATTCGGTACATTGACCTATCTGCAAATAATAGAGTACAAACATTTTAACCTATAATTATTCTTCCATATATCACCATGCAGTGCATAACTGCTAAAACATAGGACATTATATGGGACTTCATTAATTTGCTTTGAGTTGTTTTTTTGATACAATACAATCTAGTGGATCAAGCTGTGGTCTAAGAATTAGAAACTCTGGATTTGTAATCCTGGCTTTGGCCTTGGACTAGGAGAAAATCAAAGCCCTTTTAAGTTTAGCTTTCCTTTACTTTTTAGTACAGTACATAATGCTAATATATGGTATTTTTTAAAGTATTTGTTAGTGCACAAATTGTTAAACAAAGCATTCTTTGAACAGCAGGATAGAAATAAGGACAAACTAGAGCTATTATTTTCTATTTAATTAAATATGGAAAATTTCAGGACCCTCCACAGAACTTTGCTAAGAGTACATATAAAAAAGGTTTATTTGTTTGTTTGTTTTTTTTCTTCATCATTCATTGTTTGTTTATGAGTTAGTCAATAGGAATCTATTGTGTTTATCCAAATTCTTATGGCAGATTGATTGAGGGGACCTACTTATTTTTTAACTGATATAAACCTTTTTGTCTAACAGGTTGTGTAGAATTTTCTTTAACAAAACACATGTTTTAAAATATGCCAGGAAGCCTTCCCTGTCCTCATAACAAGTTGAAAAATATAGGTAGTCATGTTATACAACATTGAGCACAATTATATTCTGAAGGTCAGAGAAGTATATATAGTGCTTCAACTTCAGCAGAAAATACATCTGGTGATACATCTCTCTTAGTCTCTTTCATCTCAATAAACCTTACCCTACTAAGATGTTAGAAAGTCATAGGCAACTGCAGAGATTGAATCATCCTTTCTCACACAAGTTCAAAATCTATACTTAAGGAAACAAAACAAACTAGAGATCTACGACATCATGTCTGTGGCAAAATGGGGAAATAGATTAACTAGTTTGGGTTAACTTTTAGGGTGTTTTTTTTTGTTGTTGTTGTTGTTTTTGTTGTTTGTTTGTTTGTTTTTCCCCTGAGATTATCAGCTGCAATGAACATTACTTATTTTGAAAAGTATTCCCAAGCATTTTCAAAACATCACCTAGTTGAGCAATGTAAACTAAAAGAAAATAACTGGAGTGCAGAAGGCTGCTTGGCTTATACACAAACAAGAACTAAATATGAGAAAGACATTTCAGGAGCCTGGATGATGTCTGGACATGTGTATACTTAGAAGAATGCACTCTAATATTCTGGTGCATGAACATGGCAGCAGGATGATAGCTGCTAAAAGAAAATAATAGTTAGAGAAGAGGATGTGACAGGCCTGTTAAGGGTCCCTTGCAAAATGGCAACAGCAATGTCTCAAAGTTCTGTTTGCTTTCTGCCTTATTCTACATTAATGAGAGTTGCAGCTGTCAGCTCCTTTTAGGAGCAGGTCTCAAATTAGCAGCAGCCTCACTTCTAGGTAGAAAACCAGGACCCGTGAGGACTTGTGCTGTTGGCATGCAATGAAGAGAAGTAAAACTGACTCAGGAGTAAGAGATTGTGATCTTTATTGTATCAAAGGCAGGGTGATAAAAGGAATATTGTTGCTTTAAAAGTCCTCCCCAGAAGCTGGAAGAAGAGTGGCAGGAACTGGAATCAGTTTTTCCAAGCCTACAGATCTCAAATAATTTATTTGCCCTGCTCTTATGAGAGCAAATATTTGAGAGAGAGGGAGAGAGAGAGAGTGATGTAACCTTACTGTAACCTCTTTGTGACAACTGTCAGTGCATGTGTTTTTTTAGGACAGACCTATAGTTCCATATTGAGAAATAAACATAGGATAAAATGTCTGATAAGAAATACACCTGCGGAGAGGGAAGAAAAGGCCTTTATCTAGGCCTTATATTATATTCCTTGTAAACTGTCTTTCTTTTTGTGTGTTTTTATCTGTTTTGCCTCTTTTTACCCATGTAGCTTTCCAGAACATAACACCATAGCTAGTCTTAGTTATTTTCAGGTAATATCTTCCTTGGTATTTACAGAAATATATACATTTAAAAAAAAAAAAAAAATCCAAATTCCAAAAGTATTAGAACACTGCTAAAGTAGAACATCTAGACAAATACTACAGTTTAGTATTTACTGAAAGTTGGATTTGCTAAATTGTATTTTTGTTTACAGTTGTGTCTCTGCCGTTTGCTGTTGCGTGAGATCTCAGTCAGCCACAAAAACACTGTCTGTTATTTTGTTCAGTTCCTGGTATGACCTCCTCACTCCAGTCTACACACTTCAAGGTAGGGACTGATGTTCCATACAACAAGGCAAATATTTTGATGCACAAACACATAATGCTTCATCTGGCATTTTTTAAAAGTTTATAAATACTGTGACACTTGTCCCTAAAGAAAATCAGCTCTGGAGCATTGTTATTGCCATAAGCGCCCTTGTTACAAAACCATTTGTCCATGTCTGCACTTTTTTGTGTGTGTCTGGGTTTTTTCTTCCAGGCAATATATGGATTGTTACCACTTATGTTTAATAAATTATCATCTACCAGCAAGCTTCTGGTTTTCTGCTGCTTCTTGCAACTTAAAAGGGAACAAGCAAATTTATACTCCAGACGTAATATGGCATAGATGTTATGCTTTTTATATGGGTTTTAGTTTATTTTTATAATACTGAAATAAACATCTCTTCAGATCAGAAGGAAAAATCTGTAGCCTTGTTGCTCGGGGACAGTAAATATTAAGATTCTTATATAAGAGAGAAAAGGATTCAAGATTGAAAATGCCTCCAGAAACTGCTGTTCTGCTTACAAATTCAGCACCTGCACTGCAGTTTGCTAATGAAAAATAATAAATTTTGTAGGCACTTCTACCTCCGACAAAAATCCCTGATGGAAAAGAAACAAATAGCAACACAGTCTTTCCTGTTGCCTGTGTGTTTAAGTGAACACTATTCACCTGCTGCAAGGTTCTCACAGGTCTTTGGTATTCACTGAGATAAACCACCTTGCTCCCCAAAGCCCCAAACTACTAGTTTGTTCATTTCAGACCCTGACTTGTAAAGCTTAAAGCATGAGCTGGACATTGCAGCTGCTTCTCTTCTACCTTACAACTGAAGGAAGTCCAAAGTAGCACAGACCTTTTTCAGTTTCTCTTAAACAATTACATGTTCCCAGCTTTCAGTATGATCAAGGATGTCAGCCATGGTAATTGCATGCTTTTTCCCCTTTCACTAGTCTTAAGTGCTTTGCATCACTGAGATGTTTGCTATGCTATGAAAACCAAAAGTGGAAAAAAGTTAACACAGCTCACAGTCTATATATTTGTCATTCAACAGATGAAACTTGTGAACATCAGTCACACAGCTTTGTTGTTTTCTGAGACATTTAGTATAATGCCTGTTTGAACTTAGCTGCACATACACCTTTTAAAGAAAACACTTTTTGAAAATAGACACTTTTTATAGAAATGTACAACATTGGTTACAGAGCAAGTAGTTACTTTTGCAAAATTTGATCATGAATTAGTGAAACTATTTCTGAGCAGAAAACCTCAAAGCACTGGAAGTTCAGATAGCATGGGAATACAAGTTCCAGGTGCCTACTCAAATCTCACTTCATGCATTGCTCAGCAAGCCCAACAAGGTAAATACATTTTACAACAAATAAATTGTGAAATAATAAATATCCAGTTCTATCAACGTCTACTATCTGGAATTTAAAATATATAGAGTATACATACACATGTACATGAAATAGATTGAACAGGCAAAGACAGGTTTACACTCAGTAAAAATCAGAGAATTAAGGCTTTGAGGAAAATTGACAGAAGGTTTGATTATTCAGTGGATGATCTTTACAAATTCAAAAATTAACTGAATATTTGCAGGCTCCTTCTGGATGAGCTTTCCAGTTCTGTTCGTATGCCACTATTTTGGGTTTGTGTGTCAAGGTTTTGGTAGCAGATGGGCTGGAGGGGTGGCCTCTGTGAGCAGAGCCCAGCAGCTGCCCCATGTTAGAGAGGAGCCAGATCCAGATGCTCCAATAGGGACCTGCTGCTGGCCAGAGCTGGGCTTTGAGCAACTCTGGTTGGGCCTCTGGATGAGCAAATTGAAGAAAGGGGAAAACAAAACTTCTGTGCTATGGCCGCTGGGAGAGAGGGGTGTGGTGGTTTTACAGTGCTAGGCAACTAAACATCACAACCACTCTCTCACTCCCCCTCCTTAGATGATGAGGGGAAGAAGTAAAGTAAAGAACAACTCATGGGTTGAGATAATGATAATTTAATTAAAGGGAAATATAATAATCATAAATATTATTATTAAGGAAAGATTATTATTAACTAAACAATTTAACTAAGGGGAAAAACAAGGAGAGGGGGAAAGGGAGGAGGAAATGGAAAAACAAACAAACAAAACAAATAAAGGGTATGTAGAAATGCAGAGGAAAGAAATTACTCTCTAATTCCCACAAATAAGCAATGCTTGACCACGTCCTTGAAGCAGGGCCTCAATGCACGTAGCCGGTGTTTGGGAGGAGGAATGACGTTTTCGCAGTTAGAACCCACCCCTCAACTCTTCTTCCTGTTTCCACCTTTCATTGTTGAGTGTGACATCATATGGTATGGAATATCCCTTTGGTTGGTTTAGGTCGGCTGCCCTAGTGATGTTTCTTTTCTCACTTTTTTGCCCACCCCCTAGGAGGGTAAGAGAGAGTCCTGATGCTATGCCAGCATTGCTCAGCAGCAGACACAACACTGCTGTGATACCACTGCTGTTCCAGCTACAAGTGCAGAGCAGAGCACTGTATGGGCTGCTGCAGAGAAAGTTAACATCCCAGCCAGAACCAGTACAAGGGGTGAGAGCCAGCACTGCAGCCCCCAGGTGAGTGCAGCAGGAGGGCAGGAGGTGCTCCAGGCAGGCAGCTGCAGTTCCCCTGCAGCCTGAGCAGGGAGAGGCCCCTGGTGGAGCAGGCTGTCCCCCTGCAGCCCATGGGTCCCACATGGAGCAGATCTCCACACTGCAGCCCCCCCATGGGTGGAGGAGCCCCCGGTGGAGCAGGTGGATGTGGCCTGGAAGAGGCTGCAGCCCATGGAGAGCCCCCGCAGGAGCAGGCCCCGGGCCGGAGCTGTAGCCTGTGGAGAGGAGCACCCGCAGGAGCAGGGGGTCTGGGGAGAGCTGCCGCCCACCCGTGGGGGACCCATGCTGGAGCAGTTTGCTCCTGGGGGATGGACCACATGTTATGGATCCATATTAGAGCAGTTCTTGAAGAGCTGCTGCCTGTGGGATGCCTACATGGGATTAGTTTAGGAAGGATAACATTCCATGGGAGAAACACAGTGCTGGAGCAGAAGAGGAGACGCCCACTGTAATAGAAGGTCAGGCTCAAGACCAGCTAAGGAACCTAAAGGTGCACAAGTCTATGAAACCTGGTGAGACACATCTGCTGGTCCTGAGAGAACTTGTGGACGTAGTTGCTAAGCCACTATCCATCCTATCTGAAGAAGTCATGGAAGTCTTGTGAAGTTCCCACTAACTGAAGGGCCATTTTTGAACAAGGAGAAAAGTTAGACCCAGGGAACTACAGTCTGTCTCAGTTCTGTGCCTAACAAAAGCATGGAGCATTTCCTCCTGGAAACTGTGCTAAGGCACATGGCTAATAAGGAGGTGATTGATGACAGCCAACATGACTTCACTAAGCACAAAGCGAGTCTGACAATACTGGTGGCCTTCTCAAATGGGGTTACAACATTGGTAGATATGGGAAGAGCAACTGCTGTCATCTATCTGGACTTTTGCAAAATATTTTACACCGTCCCCATGATATATTTTCTCTAAATTGGAGAGATGTAGATATGATGAATGTGCCACTTGGTGGAATTGGCTGGAAGGTGACACTCAAAGAGTTGCAGGCAATGGCTTAATGTCCAGGTGGAGATCAGTAATGAGTGGTGTTCCTCAGGGGACAATGTTGGAATGGGCTCTGATGAGCTGAAAGGGAAGAAGGCTGGCATGGCTGAATGAGGAACTTTTGCTGAGTGTCCAGCAAAAAAAGGCCAATGACATCCTGGCTTGTATCAGTAACAGTGTAGCGAGCAGGGCCAGGGAGGTGATTGTCCCCTTGTACTCTGCTCTGGTGAGACCATACCTTGAGCACTGTGTTCAGTTTTGGGCTCCTTAGTACAAGAAGGACTTCGAGTCCCTGGAACATGCCCAGAGGAGCAGGTGAAGGGCCATGAAGCTGGTGAAGGGCCTGGAACACAAGTTGTGTGAGGAGCAGCTGAGGGAACTAGGGTTGTTTAGTCGGAGAAGAGGAGGCTCAGGGAAGACCTTATTGCTTTCTGCAGCTCCCTGAAAGGAAGGTGTGGGGAGCTGAAGGTTAGCCTCTTCTTGCAGGTAACTAGTGATAGGACTAGAGGGAATAGCCTCAAGTTGCGCCAGGGGAGGTTTAGATTAGTAATTAGGAGACATTTCTTCTCAGAAAGAGTAGTTTAATATTGGAATGTAATGCCCAGGGTGGTGGTGGAGTCACCTTCCCTGGGGATATTCAAGGAAAGATTGGATGTGGTGCTTAGGGATATGGTTCCGTGGGTGATGGTTGGACCAGATGATCTTAAAGGTCTTTTCCAACTGTAATGATCTATGATTCTATGATCTTTCTTGGTGACACAGTCAGAGGGATCAAGTGCACCCTCTGCAAATTTGATGATGACACCAAGCCATGTGGTGTGGTCTACACATTGGAGGGAAGTGATGCCATCCAGAGGGACCTGGATAGTCTTGAGAGGTGGGTCTGTGCAAGACTCATGAAGTCAACAAGGCCAAGTGCAAGGTCCTGCACTTGGGCAGGGGCAGTCCCAAACCTAAATATGAGTTGGGCAGAGAATGGATGGAGAGCAGACCTGAGGTGCAGGGCATGAGGGATTTGGTTGACCAGAAGTTCGACATGAGCCAGCAATATTCACTTATAACCCAGAAAGCCAACCGTACTTGGGGCTGCGTCAAAAGCAGCATGCCCAGCAGGGCGAGGGAGGTGATTCTCCCCCTCTACTCTGCTCTTGTGAGACCCCAGGTGGAGCCCTGCACTCAGCTCTGGGGCCCCCAACATAAGAAAGATATGTATCTGCTAGAGCAAATCCAGAGGAGGGCCACAAAGATGATCAAGAGAGCACCTCACCTATGGAGGAAGACTAGGTGAGCTGGAGTTCTTTAGTCTGGAGGAAAGAAGGCTAGAGGGGAACCTAACAGGCAGTGTTCCAATACCTAAAGGGTACATGAAAGCTGGGGAGAGACTCTTTGTCAGGGAATGAAAGGATAGGAAAAAGAATATTGGTTTTAAAAACTAAGAAAGAGTAGATTTAGTTTAGATATTTGGTATAAATATTTACTCAGTGGGTGGTGAGTCACTGGTACAAGTTGCCCAAAGATGCTGTGGATCTTCCATCTCTGGAAGTGTTCAGGGCCTTGTTGGATGGGTTTGGGCCACCTGGTCTAGTGGAAGGTGTCCCTGACCATGGCAGGGCCATTGGAATTAGATGATTTTTAGGGTCCCTTTCAACCCAAACCATTCTATGACTGTGATTCTATTAGAGAATGTCTGTGAAGGAGAGATGGAGACAAAGTGTTATGGACTGACCACAGCCCCATTCCCTGTTTGCCTGCTCCACCTGGGAGAAAGAGGTGGAAGAGGTTGGATTGTGGGGAAGTGTTTTTAGTTTGCTTTGCTGCACCACTGCACCATTGCACCATTGGTGAGACTGAGTCCACTGCTGAGTGCTCCAGTACAAGAGGGACATTGGCATACTAGGAAAAGTCTAATGGAGGATCACAAAGATCATGGAAGGACTGGAGCACATCTACCATGAAGAACTGAAAGAACTCTAGTTCCTCCTCTATTTCCCTATACTCATTCTCTGTGCACAGCTCAAAAACTTCATGGGTTTATTCAACAGAACTCATAACTCTGGCACATGGGTTAGGGAATCATTTTGTCTTTTTAATTATATTCATGAAAATCATGTGAACAGAAACAGAAATTAAACAACTGTTTGACAGAGACTTGTACTTTTGACCTTTAAAAGTCAACCAATTTTAAAAATATATTAAATTATTTCTCTGACAATACTTAGCTTTGCTTAAACTAAGCAGACTTCCTCAGATGGCTTGTCTGATTTTGGTACAGATAGGAGAGGTAGGAGTGGAGGAAATAGGAACTTGTAAGCCATACCTTCCCCCCTTATCTCATGATGATGTTACTTAAAGCAAATCATCTGACCAAAGTGTTGGTTACTTAGTACAAAGAGTACCATATGCTTAGTACTAGCCCTAACACCTGGCATAATCTATTTTCAGACTGTTCAAAGGAAGAATACAGCTCTAAACTGTCCACACCACCCAAAGAATCTTATGCCTCCAATGAAAAAGCAGGCTGCCCTGACTCCATTCCTCCATTCTCTCTAGCTGAAAGTAGAGAACAGGCATTTTATTTTATTTTATTTTATTTTATTTTATTTTATTTTATTTTATTTTATTTTATTTTATTTTATTTTATTTTATTTTATTTTATTTTATTTTATTTTATTTTATTTTATTTTATTTTATTTTATTTTATTTTATTTTTCTTACTGGAAATAAATGATGTTGTGCAACAAACAAATATATTGAAAGAAGGTGGAAAGTTTGAACATATTCACCAAATATCACATCATAAGGTACAAATTGCTTTGGGAGACACTGTTTTTCTAATAGATCTCAAGTTACATGCCCGGAATGGTTCCTCTTCTGTGACCTACAAGAGGTGAAGTTTACAAAACAGAGAACATACTGGGAAGAAAATCAGTAGGAAAAATATTGCTAAAACAAAGTGCAAAATCTTCAAGAAAAGTTTCTACTAGAAATAGAAAACTTACTGTTTCTTTAATAGATAAACTTACTGTTTCTTTCCATAGGGAAGTCTGCTGCCTCCCTGGGGCCAGGGTCAGGGACTTTGCCAGGAAGCTTCCCAACCTGGTACGCCCCCCTGATTATTATCCTCTTTTAATAGTCCAGGCAGGTAGTGACAACATTGAAGAGAGAAGCCTGAAGGCTATCAAACGAGACTTTAGGGGACTGGGACGGTTAGTGGATGGAGTGGGAGTGCAGGTGGTGTATTCATCCATCCCTACGGTGGCAGGGAGGGGTACAGAGAGGACACGGAAAGCCCACCTGTTAAACACGTGGCTCAGGGGCTTCTGCCAATGCAGAAATCTTGTTTTTTTCAACGATGGGGCACTTTACTCAGCACCCGGCCTGATGGCCACAGATGGGTCCCTATCTTTTAGGGGAAAAAGGATCCTGGGCCAGGAGCTGGCAGGGCTCATTGAGAGGGCTTTAAACTAGGTAGGAAGGGGGATGGGTCTGAAGCTAGGATTGTTAGGGCTGTGCCAGGGGGAACAATAGCAAGGCCGGAGGATAAGGTAATGGCCCAGCTGAAGTGCATCTACACCAGTGCACGCAGCATGGGTAACAAACAGGAGGAGCTGGAAGCCATCGTGCAGCAGGCAGGCTACGACTTGGTTGCCATCACGGAGACGTGGTGGGACCAGTCTCATGACTGGAGTGCTGCAATGCCTGGCTATAAGCTCTTCAGAATGGACAGGCAGCACAGAAGGGGTGGTGGTGTGGCTCTCTATATTAGAGAGTCTTTCGAGGTTGTAGAACTCGAGGCTGGGAATGACAAGGTCGAGTCCCTTTGGGTTGGGATCGGCACGGACAACAAGGCTGGTGTCCTGGTCAGGGTCTGCTATAGACCTCCGAACCAGGATGAGGAGACGGATGAGGAGTTCTACAGGAAACTGACAGAAGTTGCAAAATCTTCAGCACTTGTACTCGTGGGGGACTTCAACTTCCCTGACATATCCTGGAAGCACAACACAGCCCAGAGAAAGCAGTCTAGGAGGTTTCTGGAGAGCGTGGAAGATAGCTTCCTGACGCAGCTGTTTAGTGAGCTTACCAGGGGTGATGCCCTGCTAGACCTTCTCTTCACAAACAGAGAAGGACTGGTGGGGGATGTGGTGGTTGAAAGCTGTCTTTGGCAGAGTGACCATGAAATGCTGGAGTTCTCTTTTCTTGGCAAGGCCAGGAAGAGGACCAGTAAAACCGCTGTATTGGACTTCTGGAGGGCTGACTTTGAGCTGCTGAGGACATTGGTTGTCCGAGTCCCTTGGGAGGCTGTTCTGAAGGGCAGAGGGGTCCAGGAAGGCTGGGCGCTCTTCAAGAGGGAAGTCTTAATGGTGCAGGAATGGTCTGTCCCCACGTGCCCAAAGACAAGCTGGCGGGGAAGAAGACCAGCCTGGCTCAACAGAGAATTGTGGCTTGATCTTAGGAGAAAAAAGAGGGTTTCTAATCTCTGGAAAAGTGGGCAGGCCACTAGGGAGGACTATAAGGATGTTGCGAGGCTGTGCAGGGACAAAATTAGGAAAGCCAAAGCTCATCTGGAGCTCAATCTGGCTACTGCCGTTAAAGATAACAAAAAACGTTTTTATAAATACATCAACACAAAAAGGAGGACTAAGGAGAATCTCCATCTTTTACTGGATGCGGGGGGAAACTTAGTTACAAGAGATGAGGAAAAGGTGGAGGTGCTTAGTGCCTTCTTCACCTCAGTCTTTAGCGGCAATACCGGATGTTCTCTGGATACCCAGTACCCTGAGCTGGCGGAAGGGGATGGGGAGCAGGAGGTGGCCCTCACTATCCACAAAGAACTGGTTGGTGACCTGCTACGGCACTTGGATGTGCACAAGTCGATGGGGCTGGATGGGATCCACCCAAGGGTACTGAGGGAATTGGCAGAGGAGCTGGCCAAGCTGCTTACCATCATTTATCATCAGTCCTGGCTATCAGGGGAGATCCCAGTTCACTGGCGACTAGCAAATGTGATGTCCATCTACAAGAAGGGCCAGAAGGCAGACCCGGGAAACTACAGGCCTGTCATTTTGACCTCAGTACCAGGGAAGCTCATGGAGCAGATTCTCTTGAGAGTCATCATGCAGCACTTGCAGGGCAACCAGGCGATCAGGCCCACTCAGCATGGGTTTCTGAAAGGCAGGTCCTGCTTGACGAACCTGATCTCCTTCTATGACAAAGTGACGCACTTGGTGGATGAAGGAAAGGCTGTGGGTGTGGTCTACCTTGACTTCAGCAAGGCTTTTGACAACGTCTCCCACAGCATTCTCCTCAAGAAACTGGCTGCTCTTGGCTTGGACTGGCGCACGTTTCGTTGGGTTAGAAACTGGCTGGATAGCCGGGCCCAAAGAGTCGTGGTGAATGGAGTCAAGTCCAGTTGGAGGCCAGTCACTAGTGGCATTCCCCAGGGCTCGGTGCTGGGGCCGGTCCTCTTTAATATCTTCATCGATGATCTGGACGAGGGCATTGAGTGCACCTTCAATAAGTTTGCAGATGACACCAAGTTAGGTGTGTCAATCTGCTCGAGGGTAGGAAAGCTCTGCAGGAGGATCTGGATAGGCTGGACCGATGGGCTGAGGCTAACTGTATGAAGTTTAACAAGGCCAAGTGCCGGGTCCTCCACCTGGGGTGCAATAACCCCAAGCAGAGCTACAGGCTGGGAGATGAGTGGTTGGAGAGCTGCCAGGCAGAGAAGGACCTGGGAGTGATGGTTGATAGTCGGCTGAATATGAGCCAGCAGTGTGCTCAGGTGGCCAAGAAGGCCAACAGCATCCTGGCTTGTATCAGGAACAGTGTGACCAGCAGGGCTAGGGAGGTGATCGTCCCTTTCTACTCGGCTCTGGTGAGGCCGCACCTCGAGTACTGTGTTCGGTTTTGGGCCCCTCACTACAAGAAGGACATGGAGGTGCTTGAGCGGGTGCAGAGAAGGGCGACGAAGCTGGTGAGAGGCCTGGAGAACAAGTCCTACGAGGAGCGGCTGAGGGAGCTGGGCTTGTTCAGCCTGGAGAAAAGGAGGCTCAGGGGCGACCTTATTGCTCTTTACAGTTACCTTAAAGGAGGCTGTAGCGAGGTGGGGGTTGGTCTGTTCTCCCACGTGCCTGGTGACAGGATGAGGGGGAATGGGCTTAAGTTGTACCAGGGGAGTTTTAGGTTGGATCTTAGGAAGAACTTCTTTACTGAAAGGGTTGTGAGGCATTGGAACAGGCTGCCCAGGGAAGTGGTGAAGTCACCACCCCTGGAGGTCTTTAAAAGACGTTTAGATGTAGAGCTTAGGGATATGGTTTAGTGGAGGACTGTTAGTGTTAGGTCAGAGGTTGGACTCAATGATCTTGAGGTCTCTTCCAACCTAGAAATTCTGTGATTCTATGATTTATTTTTCCTTTTTCAGAGTCTATATAATATGTAATACTGATAGTACTATTCACGAGCAATACTGAAGGCAATAGCCTTTTTTTAAAAAACATGCCAAATTACTTCTTATAGAGAGATGATCCTTCTTCTTTCCACCTAGTTGTGGAAAGATGTCGGCAGAAAATTACTGATATTTTAGGAATAGGACTAAGGCAAGCCAAGATTGATTATAGTTCTCAATACAGAGAGAAAATGACTGTAAAAGGGCTTAAAAGAACACTTCTTCAACTCAGCTAGGGATCTGTCACAGAGGAGTAGAAAAAAGGGGAAAGGGGATGAAAAAGAAGACAAGATGAAGGAAGGGAAGTAGAAATGAAGGAGGAATAGTCAAGCAGCAACTGAGGTTAAACACAGATGACTGAGGTGAAAACACAGGAAGAGTCCAGTATAAACTGCATAAAGAGGGCATAGAGAAGGCATGTAGTTAAGGTAGCAGACATGGAGAATCAAACCAGCGTGGTCTTAGATATTCTAATTCCTTATTCTGCACAAGTATATTGGAAAGTTGCCCTTTGAGAAATGGGACCTCCTTTCTTCTCACAGTTTAGAGAGAAAAAACATATGATATAATATTTACTTATTTAGTACTTAAATATTTTTGAAAAGGGGTTTATGGACACGTTTGAAGAGACAACAGTTCAATCACTATTTTTAATAACTAAAAACAGTTAAGCATGTGAAGGTCTTGGATCACCTCTTTGTCTTGCATGTGCCTTGACAATGCTGAATGAAGTAACTGAATTTATTGAATAGTTGTTTTTTGTTTGTTTTTTGTTTGTTTGTTTGTTTGATTGTTTACTTTGTAAGGGATAATAATACAGGCACATAATTTATACAAATTAGATTGTTCAAGTTCTCAGAGTGCACATCCTTATTTAGGACCTGTACTCATGATTTATTTCAAGATCTTCTTGTACGCCCCAATTTTGTAAAACAATAAGATTGTATGTGCAATCTTGTATGCACAACAAGCTAGCAACATATTGCTTTGTGTTAACATCATTAACTCTAGTAGAAAATAATATTAACTTTGTGTATTGATTACTTTTGAATTATTTCTAGATCTTTTTGTAGTGACTTCTTTCAATTAGTCAGAACAACAAATATTAGTCAGGTTGCATGTACCTAATCTCAGATTAATTCAGTTGTCAGTTGGTCACTTCAATTATACTTTCGATTTAATAAGTGATTTTATTTTACTTCAGTTCACAGTTTTAGTACCTTCAACAATTACTTTTTAATTGACAGGGAATTGAATTAGCAAGTGTTTTATCTATATAAGCCATGCACAGCAGTTTCTTTCCAACCTGTTTCTTATGCCAATTCTATTGTAAGGAAAGGAACAATAATCTTTATTAAAGTATGCCAAAAACTTTTAATATGTACCTGTTATGATGTTTACCAACTTTTTTCCCTGGAGTGAAACTTAACTTTTTTTAGAGAAAAAGTAGAGACTGCAGCCCCATTAGATCTTTCTTGTACTGGTATTAAGAGACATTAAGCCAAAGTGTCTGCCTGAGAAAGCCAGCAGGTATTGCAATTTCTACCTGAATGGTCAAAATTACTCAGCGGAAGCAAAATTACCAGCACATGGTTTTTCATTCACCAATATCCCCAAGTCCTTTTTTTTTTTTTTTTCTTTGTGTGGCTGATCTCAATCCACTCGTCACCAAGCCTGTATACATATTTGTGATTGCTTTCACTTGGACTAGTTGAACTTAATGAGTTTTCCACTTGTCCGCCTCTTAAGTCTGTCTGGGTCCTTCTGGTTGGCATCCCTTTCCTCTTCAATGTATACAGCACCAGTCTACTTCGTGTCATCTACAGACTTTACAGATACACTCAGTCCCATTATGCACATCACTGACAAAGAGATTAAGTATTGCTTGTCACAATACCAACCCCTGAAGAACACCACTCACCACTAGTGTCCACCTGAACATTGAGCCAATGACCGCAACTCTTTAAGTGCAATGATCTATGCTATTCCTTATCCACCAAGTGGCACAGTCATTAGATACATATCTCTCTAGTTTAGAGAAAAGGATATCATGGTGACAGTGTCAAATGCTTTGCACAAGTCCAGATAGGTGACATCAGTTGTTCTTCCCTTATCCACCAATGTTGTAACCCCATCATAGAAGGCCACCAGCATCGTCAGACTCGCTTTGTGCTTAGTGAAGCCATGTTGGCTGTCACCAGTGACCTCCTTTGTCTCCTCAATCCATGTGCCTTAGCACAATTTCCAGAAGGATTTACTCCATGACCTTGTGAGACACAGAGATTAGATGATTGCCCTGTAGTACCCCAGGTCTTCCTTGTTCCATTTTTAAAAACAGGGTTTATGTTTCCTCTTTTCCAGGCAGTGGGAACTTCACCAAATTGCCACAACTTTTAAGTACAAATAAAGTCTTAACAATTTCATCTGCAAGTTACCTCTAGAGCTTCAGGTGCATGTCATCATGTCACATGGACTTGTGCATATTCAGGTTCCTTAGATGGTGTCAAGGATCTCTGCCTTTGGATTCTGTGAATTGACCAATGTAGCTAGAATACTTGACAGTGAAGACTGAGGAGAAATAATTGTTGAGTACCTCAGCCTCTCTACATTGCCTGTAATCATTCTTATTTTTTACATCTGTAACCAATTTCAGCTCCAGATGTGCCTCAGTTTGTCTTATATCTTCTATTTACTGATAAACCCAGATATTTAAAAATAAAAATAAAATCTAGAATAAAAAGCATTTCATGTAATTCTTAGAGAACAAAGGATTTTTGAATAGATAAATGAGGTTGTTCATGCTTTACTTGATGAAAAATAGAAATAACAACAACAAAAATTCTAGGGTTAGTCTCTAATCCAAATGCTACTGAAAGCCATGAAATAACTGTTAACAGTATAATAGTATAATGACTTTAGCTCAAAACCTGGAGAATGCAAGTAAGAGAGACCATACAGGTCTGAATAATCTCTCTTGTAGTTGAAGAAAACTCACTTGTTAAATTATAAATGCATGTTAAAAATAAACTTTGAAAAACAACCAACATTTTCTCTTTTCTTACTAAAAACAACAGACAAAATACACAGTAACAGATGTAGAAATCCCCTAGGATATTTTGTGGTGAATATCTCAAGCTCATAAAAATTCTGTAAAGATTTTAAAAAAGAAAGTATTTGTACTTATTTATTAGACAAAATAAATACATTAAGATTCCTTGAACTAACAATATTACCTTGGAAATTTGATCTTTTTTTTTTTTTTTTTTTTTTTTTTTCCCATATCCAAGCATTTTAAAAAGATGAGGAAAAAAAAAAAAAAAGTGTAACTAATCTACCAAATCATACAAAATTAAAAACTGGGGTAAGAAGAGAGGAAAATTATTAAAAGTTACAAATATAACAGCAAAAAAGAAGAATATACTAAATGTTCATTAAATGTTCATGTTTAGGGATCACTGAAGCTTTATGTTTACAAATGCCATGATATATTACAATTTACAACCAATTAGATAAACACCATTAAACTGCTAACTTCTGGGGCAATCCAAACTTGTTGAAATAAAATATCTCTAAATCATCAAGGAAAGTACTACAATGAAAGCAGAAAACATATTCATAATGTCACTAATAAGTGCAGAAATGCAAATGGAAATGTTGATAGTATAGCTAGTAAAAGATAGACATGTTTATCTGAGCACCAATAACACAGTTTATATACTGCATCTATTGAGTACAAAATGTGAAATGCTTTGGGGGAGCTGATAATATGAAATATGATTAATCAACACACAGCAGGAAAGCATCTGTTGTAAAAAAAAATTCTTCAGTAATACATTATATAAAAATGTAGTGAAAATAAACAGTTAAATTCACATTGCAGATGTATAGAATGTTAAATAGAGACAAGGTAAAATGGTTAGTAAAATGTTGATTAAAACAAAATTAGTGATTTATTGATGAAAATCATCTCAAGAAGAAGACCAAAACAATTAAGGCAATGAGAACTGTAATTCACCATAATTTACACTTTAGCACTGCTTTTCTACTGCTGGGAGGCAAGCCATGTATGTTACCAGAGAAAATCAATTCTCCTAAACCATGTATTCAGGGCTGAGAAAAGGTTCTATTTAAAAGAAAGTTAAAGTAGTCTGAATCTCTCTTACTTCATCTCTTTTATTATTTATGAATCTCTCTTACTTTATCATCTGTCCTTGGCATTCAGACATGCCACTAATCATAAGTATAAACATGTTATATAAGGTACAACTATGCAGAAGCCTAAATTTACATGTGAATTGTGGCCAATGTATTTTAAAAGATATTATTTTCAAAATATGTGTCAGAAGCTCTGCTAAAACCATTGTTACTTACATAAATTGGGAATTAACATGTTTTGAAGGACCTGAGTGAACACACACATGCATACTTGCATTTAATCATTCTATGGATTTTAGGGGAACAATTAATGTGCATATACCGCAGATCATGTGTAAGCAATCACAACACTTGACATCAAATTTTATCTTAAATTAAACTCAAATCACACCTGTATATCACAGGAAGACTCTTTGTTTTCAGTGAAAGAGGAAGATTGACACACTGACTGTATTTCCAGACCTTGGATAATCTAATATTGGTGTTGGACAGAGCATTGCTTGAGGTCACCTCTGAAAACTTCAGGACTCCCACTGCCACAACAGTAACTGCTACAGTTTGGGGAATTCATTCCCATACAGGTCAGAAGTAGGTCTATGTGGCATCTAAAGAATAGTGAAACACTTGAAATTAGCATCTCTGCTGTGTGTGGAATTGGAAAACATTTTTTTTCAAATGCAGGCCAAAACCAAACCAAACCAAAACAAACAAACAAAAACCTGTTAATCTCAGCCTTTCAAAACAGGGAAGAGCTAATGATTACAGCCTGTAATCTGGTGGGTTTAAAGTATGAGGGAATGTTAAAGGGGGGATTTATAGCTGCAAGGGGGAAAGGATGAAAAAGGCAGATTTAGGACTAGTCAGGACTAGTCAGACATAGGTGGGTCATCTCACTTGAAAGAAGGAAGTCAATTCTAGAATTCATGGGACAAAATGTGGAATAAAAGGATTCCTCTCCAAATTTCAAGCACACTCCAAAAAGCTGAATAAGATGATGAAGAAGAGATGTTCATCTGTGCTCAGAAAACACTAAGGATGGAAAAATGTTACTGGCTTATTTAAGGAAGTGTCAAAGAGAATTAGTCAGCAAGTTAAGGTTGAAAAGCTGAGGCTTCTTGTAACACTGGAGAGTTGTAGGTGACAAGTTTAGATCAAGTGATTAAATTTCTTCTAATATAGAAGGGATAGATCTTATATAGGTTAGATTTATGCTTAGGTAACTAAACTTGGGAGACATGATCTCATGCAAATCTGAATCTAGTAATTTGACCAAATTTCTCATGTGGAAATTATATTAGTTCATAGAGTGTTTCAGACCCTCCTGCCATGGTATGACACAGTGGTATAACCTATACACCTGCATATATACAGCATATATAAAGACCAAGGACACAGCTCAATTATGACTGTGCACTTGGATAATTTGTTAAGTTCTTGACATGGCTTCTGGCGCAGCTTTGTTCTGTGACAGCCAGAACTCCCAGATGATGGACAAATTTCAAAAGCACAGAGTAGTCCCAATAGATGGTATTATTCACAAGGGCACTCTGTTTTGGGAAGAAATAACTTTTAATTGATGACACCTGTGGTCATAAGCAATGAAACCTGTGCTACTTGTTCCTTATGGACAGGGAACAAGTCTTGGCTGGTTTTATTTATTAGTACAGGTATAGTCAGTAAATCTGACTTACAGAGAATTAATGTTCTATAAGAGCTAGAAATAATTAACTCTGCTTTCCTAAGGATAGAGGTACTGTAGCTGATTGATTTTTATGTCTAAGCAGTTGAAGTGTACTACTGAAGTTTTACTCTTGGGTCATGCAATTATAAGGTCTCCTTTTCTTTCATTCCCAGAAGTATATGAGCTCAACTTTCTTTACAGTTAAAGCATTTGCAGTCCACCTTATTTCCTGCTTATTTCTGTAAAAGCTAACAAATGAAATAACATCTAAGGCCTTCATCTACCCATAAAACTGGGCAGAAATATATTTATTTTTTTTTCTAGTGGAGATACTAATAAACAGATGGTGTTAAATAATTACCAGGAAACCAAGCCATATACATACATGTATTAAGAAAAAAATAAATAAAAATAAGAGAGACGATGGCATATATCATTCCTTTGACAATATAACAAGATGATCTCTGCCTCTCACCTCTCTGAAATCTGGATTGTTTAACTTATTTCACAATAGCTAGTAAAAGTTTGGAAATTGCTATAATATCCAAATATCTCTGACCTTATTTTCTGATTCAAGAGATTTCATTAGCAATTTATTATTTCCTGAATATTTTTGAAAGACAACTACAAGAATCATTTAAAGATGTCACTACAGATTGGGTATTTTTCCTCTGTATGAATTTATTGAAATGTTTAGTGTCTGTTTTGTATAAGGAAACCTTAGTTACTTTTTGGTCACTTATAGGAGAATTAATCTGGAAAATTTCTCCTGACTTCAGTGGATTTACATTTGTTAAGTATATGTTTTAATTATCACAGAATAACAGAATCACAGAATTTCTAGGTTGGAAGAGACCTCAAGATCATTGAGTCCAACCTCTGACCTAACACTAACAGTCCTCCACTAAACCATATCCCTAAGCTCTACATCTAAACGTCTTTTAAAGACCTCCAGGGGTGGTGACTCCACCACTTCCCTGGGCAGCCTGTTCCAATGTCTAACAACCCTTTCAGTAAAGAAGTTCTTCCTAACATCCAACCTAAAACTCCCCTGGCTCAACTTTAGCCCATTCCCCCTCGTCCTGTCACCAGGCACGTGGGAGAACAGGCCAACCCCCACCTCGCTACAGCCTCCTTTGAGGTACCGATAAGGTCACCCCTGAGCCTCCTTTTCTCCAGGCTGAACAAACCCAGCTCCCTCAGCCGCTCCTCGTAGGACTTGTTCTCCAGGCCCCTCACCAGCTTCGTTGTCCTTCTCTGGACCTGCTCAAGCACCTCGATGTCCTTCTTGTAGTGAGGGGCCCAAAACTGAACACAGTACTCAAGGTGCGGCCTCACCAGAGCTGAGTACAGGGGGACGATCACCTCTCTAGCCCTGCTGGTCACACTGTTCCTGATACAAGCCAGGATGCTGTTGGCCTTCTTGGCCACCTGAGCACACTGCTGGCTCATATTCAGCCGACTATCAACCATCACTCCCAGGTCCTTCTCTGCCTGGCAGCTTTCCAACCACTCATCTCCCAGCCTGTAGCTCTGCTTGGGGTTGTTGTGCCCCAGATGCAGGACCCAGCACTTGGCCCTGTTGAACTTCATTCATTTGACCTCAGCCCATTGGTCCAGCCTATCCAGATCCTCCTGCAGAGCTTTCCTACCCTCGAGCAGATCGACACACCTAACTTGGTGTCATCTGCGAACTTACTGAGGGTGCACTCAATGCCCTCGTCCAGATCATCGATGAAGATATTAAAGAGGACCAGCCCCAGCACCGAGCCCTGGGGGGCGCCACTAGTGACTGGCCTCCAACTGGACTTGACTCCATTTACCACGACTCTTTGGGCCCGGCTATCCAGCCAGTTTCTAACCCAACGAAGAGTGCGCCAGTCCAAGCCACAAGCAGCCAGTTTCTTGAGGAGAATGTTGTGGGATGTGCGTTGAATTCACAGAAAGGACAAAAATACTCAAGGTGTATAATTTCCTTAATATTTTCCATGTGATTTATTTTAATTATTATTATCCAGTACTTTTAGAACAGCATATTATTATATTACTTTCCAAGAAACTACAACATCTTTTTTATTTCTTTTTTATTAAGCAGGTCATTTTGTACCCATTCATTTAAATACTTACTTTTCCTGGTTGATTGATTGTAAAGGCAGGTGCAAATAGGGTGAAGACAATGTGATATTTGTGGTTTGATGGGTTTTATTTGTTCACATGGGAACAATAATGGCATGAAAAAACATGGATCTTCCAAAGCACTCAGCCTTATTGATTTATTTATTTTTATTATTTTTTATTTTTCTTGCAGGGCCTTCAGTTTAAAAATCCTGGCCCTGAGACAGTAGAAAAAATTCACTTTTTTAATCAATATCAAAGGATGTTCATGGTTGTGTTCAATAATGATCTCGGCTTGTGAATGTCTGTGTGCCTGCATGAACTCTGAGGCAGCTGGGGTGCCAAGAATGAAATTGAAGAGCTACCATCTCAGGCTAGGTTAACCACAGGGCAAAGCATGTGTTTGGGATAATGTAGTTTGTTTTTAATCTTCAGTCTGTTACCATCACAGTGACAGCTTTCAGAAGCAGGTTAATATTTGCTCAAATAAAAAATGGGACAGAAATTTATTTTTCTTTAAAAAACAATGTCCATATTTAATAGTGTAATATTTTGTTAAGAAACTTATAGTTACAGAAAATATAGCTCTTGTTTTAATAGATGAATGGTTACCTTTTCTCTCCAGAGATGATGCTTTGGAATATATAATACCTGTATTTCTCCATAAGGTTATGAAATGTTATGGCAATAAAAGAAGAGCAATTAAAATGAGTAAGTTTCATTACAGAGGCTGATATATTTAAATTAAATGGCCGTTTTTATGGACAAATAGTTCTTTATGTGTTCTGCCCATCATGGCTATTACAAACATCAAAACATGTATTCTTTCTTTTTTGTCCTGAAAGAGGCAGATACTCAATAAGCCTCTTTCTTATATCTAAATGTGGTGTTTTTACCTTGCTGGGCAGCTGAACTCCACCACAATCACTTTCTCATTCCCCCTCCTTAGAAAAAGAGAGAAAGAAGAAATTATGCTGGAAAGGAGAAAAACAAACAAACAAACAAACAAAAACTCATGGGTTGATATAAGGATAATTCAATTAAAGGGAAAATAAAGAGAGAAAAAAAAAAAAAGTTATACGGAACAACAGAGAAAAAAAAAAAATTACTCTCTACATCAACAAGCAATGTTTGGCCACATGTTGAGAAGCAGGGCCTCACTACATGTAGTGGTTGTCTGGAAAGACAGATATCTCTATATCAAGAGCCCCTCACCTCCTTCACCTTCCCCACTTTTTACTGCTGAGTGTGACACCATACGGTACAGAATATCTCTTTGGTTGATTTAGGTCAGTGGCCCTGGTGATATCCCCTCCACTCCTCTTGCCCATGCACAGCCTTCTGGCTCTGGAGGTGTTTGGAGGAAGTCTTGATGCTGTGCCAGCACTGCTCAGCAATAGACACAACACTGGTGTGATAATAATGCTGTTCTAGCCACAAGTGCAGAGTACAGCACTGTGTGGGACGGCTGCAGAGAAAGGTGACTCCATCCCAGACAGACCCAGTACAATAAGAGAAAATATACTATACTTACATCTTCGGAGGCAATCATGAATTAATACACTCAGTGCTTCCTCCATTCTGTTTATGAGATAGGATTTTTGCAAGACCTATACTATTTGTTTCTCATTCCAGAAATGTAGGGGATTTGGAATACAGACCACTGCTTTTTAAATGGAAATGTATAGATCAAGACCTATAGGATTAATATGTGGTTTTAAGGACTTTTCTTTAATCCCTTCCCCCTCTCCCTCTCCCTCTCTCTCCCCTTCTCCCTCTTTCTTTCCCTTTCCCTCTCCCTCCTCCTCTCCCTCTCCTCTCTTTACTGTTTTATTTATTTATTTTTTATTTTATTTTATTTTTTTTTGTGCACAAAACCAATTTTCTATTGATTTCTTTATACAATATTGCATTCTAATCCAGGAATATTTTTCTCACATTCTTACTTCACTTTATCTTCACTACTTTCCATCCACATTTACTTACAATGTAAAATTAGATCTACTATCCTAGAAACTACCTTCTTTAAAGAATTTATAGTCTTTCCCATTTCTTTCTTTCTTTCTTTCTTTTTTTGAGGCTGAAAACTATTTCACTGAGAAAATAATTTGTTGTTATTTAATAAAGAAGCTAGAAAATGAATTTGATTCAGAAACAGAGCAGTGTGATTTGAATTCAAAAGAAAACTCTTTGCTATTGTTTTGATAACAAATATACTAGGAAGGAGAGGGAAAATATAGTACAAAAATAATTTTTTTTATGGCTTTCATCAGAAGAAAAACACTTCCCTACAACAGAGGATGCTTGAAGTATTATATACCTCATACTGAGGACATAGCTGTGCGCTGAAGCTCATATTTGTCTTTTTAATCTATTTTAAAATATTCTCAACTTTTTTTTTTTTTCTTTCTATTTTTTTTTCCACACTTATGAAGAAAAATTCTAGTATGTATGGTAAACTTACATTCCTAGTAGTATAAAATATAGAATCTGGTCTAGATTCCTGTATCATAGTGCTCTTGTCTTTGTCTTGTCTAAATCTTACAAAATTTACAGAAACTCTTATCTCGCTGTCAATTGTATAGGAGTTATTTTAGCTATATGACAATAAAAAGGTATTTTTAAATTATATGAATAGAAAAGGAGGACCAGAGAAAACTTAGGTTATCTAATTGATGGGGAAGGTCACCTCACAGGCAAGGACATAGGCAAAGCAGAGACATTTAATGTCTTCTTTGCCTCTGTCTTCAATGCTGATTTTGAGACCCTGGATACCCTGAGCTGGAGGAAGATGATGGTGGGAATGTTAAACTTCCAACTGACCCTGAATGTGTGTTGGATTTGCTGCTCTACCTGGATCCATAGAAGTCCGTAGATCCAGATGGGATTCATCCCAGCGTGCTCAGAGAGCTGGCTGATGTCTTTGTGGGAACTCACAATTATTTTTCAATGGTCTTGGGAATCTGGAGAGATCCCCGTTGACTGGAAACTGGCAAATGTTGTACCAGTTTTCAAGAAGGGCAAGAAAGAAGACCCTGGCAACTACAGGCCTGTCAGTCTCATGTCAGTGCTTGGTAAAATTATAGAGATGAAGCTACTTGAAGCTACTGTAGCGCACCTGGGGGAGAATGCAGCCATTGGCTCCATCCAACATGGGTTCACAAGGGGTAGGTCCAGTTTGACAAATTTGATTTCCTTTTATCATAAGATCGCCCATCTAGTTGATCAAGGGAAACCAGCTTATGTGATCTTTTTGGATTTCAGTAAAGCTTGTGACACAGTTTCCCATGGGATCCTACTGGACAGAATGTCCAGCATACAGCTGGACAAAAGCATCATAGGATGGGTGAATAACTAGCTGACGGGCAGGGCTCAAAGGGTTCTGGTAAGCGTCTGCATCAGGCTGGCAGCCAGTGAACAATGGGGTCCCCCAAGGCTCCATTGTAGGGCCAGTTCTCTTCAGTGTTTTTATAAACAATTTGGATGTAAGACTAGTAGGTGTTTTGAACAAATTTGCTGATGACACTACACCTGGAGGAGTTCACTCTGTTGAGGGTGGAAAGGCCTTGCAGAGAGATCTGGACAGACTGGAGAGCTGGGCAATCACCAACTGCATGCAGATTAACAAGAGCAAGTGCTGGGTCATGCACCTGGGATGGGTATGACCAACCCTAGATATATGTACAGACTGGGTGGTGGAGAGCAGCCCCACAGAGAGGGATCTGTGGCAAGCTGAATATGATCCATAAGTGTTTACATTGGAGAGTGCCCAGAGAAGGGCTACTAAGATGGTGAAGGGCCTAGAGGGGAAGACATATGAGGAGTGGTTGAGGTCACTTGGTCTGTTCAGCCTGGAAAAGAGGAGGCTGAGGGGAGACCTCATTGTGGTTTGCAGCTTCCTCACGAGGGGGCGTGGAGAGACAGGCACAGATCTGTTCTCTTTAGTGGCAAGCGATATGATCCATGGGAATGGTGTCATGCTGCAACAGGGGAGGTTCAAGCTGGATATCAGGAAGACATTCCTCACTTAAAGAGTTGTCATGCACTGGAACAGGCTTCCCAGGGACGTAGTCACAGCACCAAACCTATCAGAGTTCAAGAAGTGTTTGGACTGTGTCCTTAGTCATATGGTCTAAATTTTGGGGTAGATCTGTGTGGAACCAGGAGCTGGACTTGATGATCCTTGTAGGTCTCTTCCAACTTGAGATATTCTATGATTCTATGAAGATACTTTTAGTACTAAGATGCTTATAGGGATTTTTAAATTTTTAAATTCATCAAATCATATGTGATTTACTTCCAAAGGTATACCTTATTTTCCTAAGAAATTTTTGAACTGAAACATGACCTTAAAACAAGCTGAAAATAAATAAATAAATAAATAAATAAATAATAATAATAAATATATTTCACTATCATGTATTTTTATATTTAGAAAGTACAAAGTCTCATATTTTCCTTCAGACTATAAAAATGTTTAAAAATCATAACATCCAGTTATTTTAAAAACCTAATACATACAATACAACTCTTTGGTGGTATTTCTGCACCTGAAATTGAGTTTTGATATCTGCTTTTAGATAAGCTTTAACATAAATGATGACAACATAAGCGATAACATATGACTTAACATATAACTTTTTTATGATTTTAGTACTTTGGTAAAAATAAATAGTGACTTGCCTAGGTCATAAATCTTTCACACATCTCATAACAGCAGTATTATCAGTCAAAGTTTCAGCTTCATGAAAAATCTTCAATTATTTTGCTAAAATCTGTTTACCATCCACGTGCTCTAACTAGTATTTTTTCTATGACTTGACTTGTATCTTTTATTAATTATGTCTCAGATCAGAACAGGAGTCCAATCCAATATCATATATGTTGATTGAAATCTGTTGATTTTTATCTCTTCCTGATTCAATCAATCCATTATGTTCAGCATTTTTGACTGAAACATTTTACACTATGGAATGAGGAAATCATAGTATTGAAATTTAATCAATATGTTTTGAAGATTAAGATATTTTTAAGTGTTTGACAACAGTTGTTTTCTGCTCTGCCAAGTTAGCATTTCCTGTCAATTCCAGATATGCAGCACCAGAACCCTGCACACTAGATGTTTATTTTCAGCTCATGCCAAAAATAGTGTTGCATTTCACAATCTTTGAGTCAGATATATCTAAAATCCAAACAGATGAATGCAAAGTTATGTTATGCTTTTAGTTGGACCCTTCACAGTTATTTTCTTCTGCCTGAAAAGAGGGGCAACCAGATTTTGTTTTTTATTGCATCTTTATGTATCCTAAAACAGAAAGAAAAATTCAACTCTAAATAGAGTACCATTCAAGATTTTTTTTCAATGGCAGAATAGTAAAATGATTCATATGAGCTATCCTCTAGAAAATACATTATAAACTTGCTTTAGCTGTTCTAACAAAAAAATAACATAAGATGAAAACAAGATGTTACAGAAGATGTGAAACTCAAGTACTTAGCACCACAACAAACGGAGTCAAATAACAGTAAAGCTACCCAGATATCAGTAGCCATTGGTTTGAGTAAATATTCTGCACTACCAAATAAAAACTATGATGTTATGACTGATGCAGTTCCACTACATTAGCAAAACATCAGTGTACAATGATTAGGTCAAATAACGTAATTTACCACTGGACCTGAAAGAACTAATGTAGGCAAGAGAGATTGTTTTATTTTTCACTGGACTTGGAAAATAAGGCAATCTCCAACCACAAACTGTGTTTTTAAGATCAGTATTTTTTCAATTCAGAGACAACATTTTATTTTAACACATTTCTCAGAAAATTAGACAGAAATTACATTTTTGTTGTTGTTTTGTTTTGTTTTGAGGAAGAACATTAAACTTGAATAATGTTTGGATTTGCTTCACAGTCATCAATGAGTGTAAGGTTCATCCAGAAACTCACTGGGAATAAATGTCTCAGAACAATAAGCTATGGGAACCATAAAACTGCTCTGTTATAAAAACTTGAGATAACTTACAGCATGAGATTTAAAGATTTCTTACATTGTTGGTATATAGTAAAGATTTTACTAACAAAAGAAAGGTGAAGAAATCCAATTAACTCTTTGTCAACTTAATGCTCTGAATCTTTCTAATTGGACAATACTATTCCTATGCAAAAATAGTAACAACAACAACAAAAACACAAACAAAACAAAAAAACTATTGCAGTAAGACCATAAGGAAAAACAAAACACACACACACACACACACACACAAACAAACAAAAACAGAGAATTTTCTAAAACTACATGAGTAGACAGTACACGAATACAGAAACATGACTCAAGCCCTTCAAAGTGGATAGGGATTCTAAGTGGTGGGTTTTATGTTCTGCTTGAAATTTCTTAAATAAATGAGCTGTGGGTTCAAGTCTAACGTGCTTTAGATTGGTTAACCCAAAATAGCATGTTAAAGTTTTGTCATAACATTTTCAGAGATAAACATATTTCAGATAAAAAACTACCATAGAGGTAATTCTGAAACACTTAATATTTTCTGTCTATTCTTATTCATTTTAGAATAAGAGATTCATAATGACTTATATTGCATCTTGGAAAAAACATGCTAGACTTTATAGTGTGTAGTCTACAGACATAATACTTCGAAACAGGACAGGAATAAGCTTTTCTAGTGTTTTGTATAAATTCCCCATCTTAATTATTGTGATCTGCCAATAATTTTAATTTTATGAGATTCTCTGTACAGTGTACCTACTCTAAGCAACAAAGACGTTTCATTATGAACATAGAGCACCAGTCATTTTTTTGATGGTCTTCAGATGGATAGGTGGTATTTCTGTCCATGGCAGTGGGGTTGAAACTGGATGATTTTTAAGATCCCTTCCAACCCAAGCCATTCCATGATTCTGTGATTCTATGATTCTATAATTTTATGAAGCTAGCTAGTGCTAGCACTCCAGCTGAGGCTCTGGAAGCAAATAAAGAGTCAGCTGAGAATATAAAATATGCTCTGTTTCAAATGACACATAAACAGTTGGATACATACTCAGGTATTTCTGTACAACTGTGGTAACATTACTTTGTGAAGACCACAGACATAGCTAAAGCCCTTATTTCTCATCATATTTTAACACACACAGGAATGAAACAAGTCTGTCTTCAGTTTGTTAACCATATTTTAGAAAATTCGTTATTCTTTGACCTAAGAAAAGGTTGATAATTTGTTGCTAATCAGCTGGGACAGTGTCAAAGATATTTTAAACCTGTACAATATTTTAATTTAAATTAATTTCAAAATTAAAATAAAACTTTTTAAAATTAAATTAATACAGTTTTTTTACCTATTTATTTGTAAGTATTTCATCAAATATATTTGTTTAAAAAGTCATTTATATAAATCAGACTATCCAAACTATTCTTCTAAACATACAACAAATCATCATAAGTATTACTTTTAGGATCAAGTTTTATTGGATTGTTGTTCTGAAACACTAAGGCACCCTCAAATCTTCAGACAGTATGTAGATATATTCTATTCTTAAGTGGAAGAGATTTCTGCTTCAGAAATAGAGTATTTGGCAGAAATTGAATCCTTCTATTTTAGTAAACAGGAGGAATTAAAAATGTCTGTCCTGGTACAAGGACCAGACACTGGTAGTTCTTTAACCCAGACAAGAGGCAGAAAAAAAATATATTATCAATGTTCTTGCTGTAAGAAATACAATGAACCTATATTGCACAATTATCTGAGTCTTGTTAACAATAAAGGAAAGGTTTCCTTTGTTGTAAGGAAAAAGTAATCTTATCAGTTACCTCCATAAAGCATTTCCTGAATCTCTGAACAGTTAATATTAAAAGTAGCAGTTGTCTAGGTGCTTAATTCTTGTCAATCAGGCATGGTAATATCTGCCAGGCTGTCAGCTGTGTCACTGTTCAAACATAAAATCAAGGGCTATGAAGTCCCCTTGAAAGCATTACAGACCAAAGTGTCAAATGTCCTCTCATGGGGGTCTTAGATGTGTTAATGAGAAGAGGGGATAGACTTAATCCCTGCAGGATATTCTACATAAGGGCAATGGAAGAAAGAGATGCTGCCTGTCACATCATGCTGTGATCAGCTTGAGAAAAGTACGATGCAGATGTAGTGCTTCACCATCCACTCTTGCCTGCAAATCATTATGAAATCCATTTCTACATTCAGATAATATATGTCACCCCATCCTGTTTATACGCAGAGGGCTCTTTTTATGTGCTATTCATCTCACTTTCTGTTAGGTTGACATTAATTTCCAAGGAAATATGGATCATGTAAGTTTTCCACAGACCACATGTTAAGTTTGATCACCAAGTTACCTGGAACAACAATTCCTCTTTTTATTACTGAACTTTTCTGAGTTGCAAATATCTTCTTGATCATAGGGGAAAAGGAAGAGGAAATAAAAAACAATCAAAAGCAAAACCAAGAAAGAGAAAAAATCACACACACACATTTTTTCAGTGCATAAACATGTCCCATACTTAACTGGGCATGTTCAGTAAAGTTAACTGGCATGTTTTGTCAACAGTTATTTGAAAGAAATATTGGTCCAGTGTATCTTTTGCTTTGCCAGGGGGGTTGGACCCAATGATCTCTTGAGATCTCTTCCAGCCCTTAGAATTCTGTGATTCTGTAATCTTACAGTAGATCACAGAATAGAAGATCTAATAGAAGATCTAACTGTTAGGAAATCTTATGTCACAACATCAGTTGTAACTTAAGCAACAGTGACACACTGTCTTCTTCATGAATATGTTGTATTACAGAAATGATCTTGGCCTGCATGTGCAATACACACATGCACACACAGATATAGAGATTATATGAAAGGTGTATGAACTCCTATTATGGTTGTCAGAAGACAGGAAAGATCAACAATCTGATAAAAATATTATGTGTAAAGAGAAGGTGGTAACTTCGCATCTTACCTGTTGGCTTTATTGAGGAAGATCACCAGAGGTCATTTAGACTCCATTTGAAGCCAACCCTAGTTTAGATTTATTTATTTTTTTTAATATTTTCAGTTTTGGTAGTAATTAAAATTAGAAAACTGAGACAGAGAAGAACCTCTGTCCCACAAGTTTTGTCTAGTATTACAGGCAAATGTAATCTCTCTCTCTCTCTTTTTTTTTTTTTCTTTTTTTCCCTCAGACCTGATTAAATTCAGTCTTAAAATGCAGTAGTTTTGTTGTTGTTGTTGTTGTTTTGTTTTTGTTTGTGTGTTTGTTTTTACTGCTTTTCTTCTTTTCTTTGGAAATTATTCCAAACTTACCTTTTCTGATATTTTCACAACTTATGTTTATACAGAGTTATTTTATATTAATTTGTTTCTACACTAAAAACTCCTGTGATTTTGCTGTACTTTGAGAGAATAAGCATTTTAGTTAGAAAGCGTGATAAAGGGAATAGAACAACAATATATTCATCTATGTGTTCATATGGGTAAAGGTGCTTCTGTTTCATGGACTGGTTAATAGGATTGTATTGTGCCCGAATGCTAGAAATAGCTGTACATCTTGTTCAGTCTTCAGTGATGAACAAGTCATTTATCTTCTCATTAGCTGGGCCCAGACAATGAACTCTGCTTTTAGTCTCTAAAAATATGATTCTGAATTCTCATCACTACATTTAATATGATAGTTCTACTATCATATTAATAGTTCTACTATCATATTATCAAGTTGATGCAGTTTCCACTTCTACCACATATTTTCAAGACTTGAGTCTTTACAATATCAAGAAATTTCATCACCATAGACATCTCTTTTGTCCTGCCACAGCATTGGTCCCAACAAATATCTTTAACAATTTGATTATGAACTTTCTCCAGCCTGAGAGTCCGTTTTCTATATTTTAATCTCCATTTCAGATGATTCTGTAGCTATCCCCTGTACTAATGCCATCATGTATATAACCCCTACAATAAAATTCAGTAGATTTTCTACATCAAATTGCATATTTTTATCAAAGTTCACATAGATTAGATCTACATCATTTACTTCATCTAGAAAAAGAATATCACAATTGTCTAATAAGATCTAACTTTAGTAAACTCATGTCTTATAAAGTGGAATTTCAGACCTGATGCAGCATGAAATGAATTCTAATGGCTCCCCTAGTGACATTAGCCAAAAGTAATTGTTAAGATTGAAGATAATTTCATTTCAGTAGAAATTCACGGGAACTGTAACATTATTATTTTTTATTTTTTACTATCTGTGAATTGATCCTCGAAATATAACATATTTAAATAGTATGATACTAAATAACAGCTTTATATAATATATAAAATTGATAATTACCATGCAAATGTCCACAAAATATTAGGCATAGTCTGATTATATTTTGTCATATTACTTCAGAAATAAATATATTAATAAATCAAAAACACACTTTTAGCCTGCAAAGTTAAGAGTGACATCAAACTATGCTGATTTACATAAGAATAATATAACAAAATAAATTCTAGAACATATTTATATCAGGACGGTAGAACTCAATTTATAATACTGCAAAGGAAGGATATTAACTCACAGATATGATAGTGCTATGTGGGTCTTTTTCTAACATTCTCATATAGGTGCTTGTCTGGCTGGGAGGAAGTTCACATTCTTCATAATAGCCTGTATGGTGCTGTGTATGGGCTTTGTGACTGAAACAGTATTGATAACATACTAGTGTTTTGTCTGTTGATGGACAGTGCATGCACCAAGTCTAGGCTTTCTGTTTTTTGACACCGTCATCCCAGTAAGTAGACAGCAGGTGCACAAGAAGATAGTCTGGGACACAGCTGGGACAGCTGATCTGAAATAGCCAAAGATATATCCCATTTAATGTCATGCTCAGAAGTAAAACCTGGGGTAGTTCTCTCCATTACACTGTCCCTGTTTTGTGACAAAAGGATATGTGTTTCCTGGTGTTGTGAGTTAGCCCTGGTACACAGCTAAGCACCGTGTTATTACTTGCTCACTCTCCCCAACATTTCCAGTGGAACAGGGGAAGAGGAATGGAAAATTAAAAGCAAGAAAACTTGTGTGTCAAAATAAAAATTGGTTAATAAACAAAGGAG